>NC_066584.1:426779045-427105636 GCF_024323335.1 Lathyrus oleraceus | reverse complement strand
TTCAATGAAGCCAAAAAATACTAAGTAAGTTGTCAAAGTGGGTACAAAATATTAATCCAAATATAATAATTGGATATAGTACAAAGCAAACAAATTAAAATGTCTTCTTAGAAACTCGCTCTTTATGGGCTTTCAGTTCTTCTTTGAATCTTCACATCATCTTTTCGCAAAGAAAAACAAGGTCACGAGTCGAAGGATGGGTGTTGTTTTCATCCATGTCCTCTAGAGAATTATCCAATTTCCATGTTAAGCCTTAGGCAATGCCATTATAGAATTCTACGAGGTTAGCCAACTTCATACGTTATGCAACAACACTTGGATGTGGAAGGTTGATGGTGCATTCATACTCGTCCAATATCTCATTCAAATGCCTTCTCTCATTTAGCTAATCCATGCTTTGGATCTTCAGAGACTCATTTTGTTTTTTCCAATAACTACCTAGCTCCTTATTGGTATTAAGCTCATCACATTTCACTTCCCAAGCTATATGACATATTTGAGAGGTTATCCAGTCTTGTTCCTTAAGGCGTCTTTCACATACCACTTTAGCTTCGAAGCTTCATATTTTCTCCTTCAGTTCTTGGATTTGGGCCTCAAGTTCCTCTCTTACCTCCTTCTTTTTCTTAGTCGCTAGGTCCCACGAATGCTTCCACTCTTGTCCATCTCTTTTGGCTTTAGCTAACTAATCATGGAGTGAACCCAATCCACTATCACCCTGATCTTGGAACTCCAAGACTCTTTCCTTGATATCTTTCTCATATATGTTCTTCTTACAACTATCCTTCAAAAGTTATTTCCTTTGGTTTCTCTTCCTCTTGATAATCATATTTCCCTAGTTTCTTTGTAGAGTTCAGATTGCAGATCTTCCTTCTCCTTTCCAAATCTAGCCACCATGGCTCAAACTTCTTCCACCTCTTCAAGAGAAACATGGATTGGTTCTGGTGAAGTAGACTTTAGAGGATTCTCTATAAAAAATGGAGCTTCACAACTTTGACCCTCTTTGAGACCCATTGCTGATAAGGAACCTTTGCTGCACCATTATTCTTTGCTAACTATGTCCCTTTGGTATGTACTTTTTTCCAATATCAGATGATCTTGTGGAGTATAATTGGATCATTGGTTCCCATATCATTCAAAACCATCTCTTCTAACTCTTTATTATCAGGCTTCCCACACATAGGGTATCCAAACTGATGTAGAGCTACCACAAACAATGATTTCCTTACATTTGGGAAACTAAACACAATTGACAATGATTTTTATTAGTGGTACATTTGGAAACTACCACAACTGACAATGATTTGTTCAACATTCATCTTATGTCGGTACCAAAGGATATCCTTACTATACAAATACACTAGAGTTCTTGTCCAACCCCTATTGGAAATTTCACTGATGTGAGCATTAGGCTTGAACACATATGAGATAAGCCAATTATATAGCAATAGAAGACACCATATAAACATTCCATTCTTCTTTTCATGTCGAGTATGCAAGATATGAAAAGTGTATGCTAGTAGTGGAGGTACCAAACTTTGTTTATCCTTCCAAACGACCCAAAAGATGCTTATGGCAGCTTAATCTATGAAACCTTAATGGGTTGGAAACAACACTAGCCCATATATGAGGAGAGATAATATATTTGTCAATGCATCCCAATGACGTGCCAAAAATAACCTTTCTACTCCTTCTTCTAGATAAGCCCTCCAAAAACCAAATAGATCCTCCCTTTTCTTCCAATTCGACAATGCATTAGAGATGAGGATGTGAAGTGCAAAGGCTAGTTTTTCTATCTCAGGTATCTAATCGATCCTATTGTATGGTGTCCTTCCTTTCATAGAAAATCCCAAAAGTCTATCAAATTCCTCCAAGGTTGGAATCAACTAAAAGTCTTGGAATAAGAAACTTCAAAGGCGGAGGATCATAGAACTGGGCCAAAGCGGTGATGGCTAGTGTTTGAACATTTACTGAGAGGAGATCCAAAATTTGGCCAAACTTTCCTTGCAAAGTGACCCTGAAGAATGAGGGAAGCTCACTTAAAATTATTAATACGTTGACAATGTCAGGAATTTTGACTTTGAATGGTAATGCTTTCCTTCTTTCTTAACCCCTTACAAACTTTTTATGTTAACAACTGTGTGTACAAACATTCCTTGAAAACAAAATATGTATGAGTGTCATAATGTTACGCAGATGATCATGAATGCATGGTATTTGGTTTTGGATATCATAAGGTAACTCAAAAAACCACATTTGGTAGGCTTCTTAACATATAGTTCTAAGTTGGTTACCCGTAAACCCACTTATATGATAGTTTCTATGTTTTTGGATAAGGTTCCTAGAGTCATGGACAATAATCCAATCAATATCATACAACAGGCTATCCATTTCATGACAAGAGTGACGAAAGGTCTCTTCTGAACGGGGTTTTCATGTTGGTTGTAACAAGGAAAGGCCATTGGAGTCCAACATTATGCAACCACCAAAGCAGAAACTGGTTCTAAGAGGGGCTCATAGAGTCACAGACCCTTCATGAATCAGTGTCATGCGGCATGATAGCAGTCTTATAACCAGATCTATAAACATGTCTACTTTAGGGGAGTCTTCATGATAGGAACACAAGGAGTGGACCTTGGGGACTAATTCATGCGATGCCAATTCATCTTTGGACAAAGTGTTGCTGGGCGAAGAGGTGGGATACGTATTTGAAACTGTTTGATTCGCTTTTTTGACATTGGGCATGGTCTCCAGTTTGGTTGTTCAGCATTGGTCAGAGGCACAATGGTTTCTGGATTTTGTTAAGTATTCTGAATTAGCTTGGGGATATAAGGAGGTGAAGTAGGTCCTGGATCTTCTTGCTCGAAGGTTTCCCCTTGAGAAGTTGCATCCATATCCATGTCATGTCCCATTCTTCAACGAATGTGAAGGAAGTAAATTCAGAAGGATGAGCTTTTATAGTCTAATCATGGGATATTTTGTCACCTAATTCGTTGGGATTATTGACCTCTTCAGTGATTTCTGCATTGGGGTTAGGTTGATTGGTAGGAGAGCTGATGGTTGGGAGCGTTGGGCCTTTGAAAGTCGACATAGGTTTGGTTGATGACTTTTCCTGCAAGATTCATGTGCCAGTGCTTAGAAAAGTGACATAAAAAGGATAAAGAAAAATAGACTTACTTTTAAGGCGTCTACATCTGAGCTTGAATTGGTGCTTGCAATAGAGACCAGTTTTCTTGGCTGGTTGGTCGTTTTTTCACCTTTCCCTGAGGTAGCTTTCTTCCTTTCTTTGTTTTAGGAGTGGGAGTCACTTTAGGGCTAGGTGAAATATTCCTAGAACTAACACCAACATTTCTTTTTTTTCTTATAAAGAGGAGGTTCAGGAGACAAGTCATCGACCTGAATAGGTTCAGGAATAGTTTCAGAGTTTTTCCATCATTTTTTCCTTTAGTGTAACAACTACTTTTCTAATTGTTCGACTAAGATCATCGGGGTCATACACATTTTCAAAGTATTTCTATAAATCCTGAATCTCTTTGATATGCTTGGCTCCACCTTTTTTGAACTTTTGTTGTAGAGAATAGAAAGAACCAATTAGATGTTGAGTTAATCTTGCACCATTCATAAATTCTTTGGCATGGTAGACTTTCCACCAAGTGTCGAATTTCGGGGTACAATAGAACGATGGTTGGAAAGAAAATGGAGTAAGCATGGGAAGATCAACAGTGTGTCGAGCTAGTCGTCAAAGGTAATCATCTTCAGGAAAATCCATGGTGCAAAGGCATAGTTCACTTTTTTCACTGAAAAAGGGCATGGGCATAGTCTGGCTTTTTCTAAATTGACGTGACACCAAATTGGGCTGATAACAAAGAATATTCACATTCTCCCTGGAGGTCCCCAATCTGGTTGAAATGAGTTTTTGAGTGATAAAGGCCTCCCATATCTTCTTCGACTCAGCTTCTTGTTCGCTAGTAGCTGGAAACGGTCGCGTGGACCATTCCGGTCTATGAATTCTTATGGAAAAGGGAGCCATTGTTGGGTTAAAGTGGTAATGTTTGGTGAACATTAAGAAGTATGATGATAAAGCTTCTCGGTCTGATCTATTCTTGTCAGTCATAATCATTTAGGTTAGTCAAACGCCTTCAATACACCTATCCCTAATAGCTTCACTGGAGTTATTGGGCTTGTCAACGTCCAGAGAAAGCTCAAATGGGGCATTCAGCAAAAGTTGATGTAACCAAAAGGGTTCAGATAACAATTAACTATCATTAGGTTGGATGTTCCTTAAGAATTATTTAGCTAATCCTAAGGATTCATAGAGGGGTTCTAAAATTAGTTGGTTGAGGCAAATATCATTGCCTTCATGAATTTGATTGGCAAAGGTTAGATATATTTTAGCTACCTTTGAAGATTTGCAGCAAAAGATGCATCTTGACAACCACAGTGCAGGGAAGGCAATATATTCCTCGTCAGATACTTCAGTAGTGCCAATGACATGGTAGTCTTTAATATACCTTCCAAAGCTGGCATGATTGGTGTCGAAATTGATGGTTTCCTCGTCACTCTCATTAGGGTCAAAAAAATTTCCAATTGGATGAAGACCAGTGATGGTTGCTATATCAAATAAGGTGGGTGTCACCATTCCACAATGAAGTTGGAAGGTGTTAGTGATGCTTTTCTAGAAATACAGAGATGCGAGCAAAATGTTTTGGAAATAAGCGGGACCAGTTCCCAACAATTGAACCAAGTTGAAATACCTCTAGCTTTCCAGGTTTCACTTTTCAACTCAATTTTGTTCATCCAGAGGATGTAATCCTCATGTTTCTTATTAGGGGGGCTGAACGAAAGAGACGTAAGTTGGCAGTCATGTACTATAAGTTCAAAGGTTCCTTAATGCTAACTATGGGTTTGGTCATATGATAAGAGGGGGGAAAATATCTAAGCTTAGTAGAATCTACTGTGGGATCACACATTGGACCCATGAGTGTATGGGTATTTCCAGAAATAGAGTAAGGGATGATTACCTGAGATTTGTAGATATGGAATTTGTCTTTGTAGTTTGGTGGTTCTGGAACATACTCTTGATTCCTAATGGAATTCACAGAAGAAAGCATGTTAGCTAATGGAAGATTTTCCTTGTTGTCTTTTGGGTTCTTTGTTTTGGAGGCCATTATTGTGAGTTTCTAAGTTTATATAGTAGTTTGAAGAATTTTTTAGAGAAGTTTTGATAACAATGGATGGAAAAGGGAAGAAAAACAAAGGAATTAGTATTTATAGTGAAGACAAGAAGACACTTCAGTTTGTGTTTGACAAATGGCGCGAAATATGGTGACACGTACCATCTTCTGAGAGGTGAAAGCAAAATAATTTGATATACTAATCCACGTCAACCTACGAAGGCAGAGCCATGATGATGGAAGTTATGGGTTAATGGGAAACACACGTTTCAAGGTGACTGATGATAGAAAGGTCATGATGTCCATGACATCAGCCCACTAGCTTAATAGTTTTTTAGAAAGTCAAAAACGCCCATATCTCCTTTTCATCGAAAGAGGCCTTTTTGCGGGGCAATTTCTTATATGGATGTTTTCGATAAGGGCTATAAAACTAAGCACAAGTTACGGATTGGGGAAAGTTAAGGGGGATTAGGACGTGTATATTATCAAAGTATCAAGACCAAAAGAGATTGGGACTTAGTTATTTTTCAGGAAAAATGAACGCTTTTGGAAAATATTTCGATAACGGTATTTTCGACAACATCAAGGAATCACGTCGAATCAGCAGTTATTCGGGTGCGAGAGACTTTTGTTTCAAAATAAGTAACTACTTATCAGTCTCATCCTAAAGAACACGTGGAGGGAAATCAAAAGCGAAGTGCATGCAAGAGTCTATTTGGTGAAGGATGAAGAAGTGAACGTTAGGAAGCAATTATTTTACACTTGTATAAATAGAGATTCTAATGTTAGAATCCAGAGGTATTCTTTTGATTTCATTACAAAATATCACAAATATTCAAAGTACTATATAAATCCAAAGTTACCTGAGAGAAAAGAGTTAACTGAGAGAAACTATGAATCCTGAAACACCGTCTTTTATTTAAATGCAAAGTTTTCATTTCAGTTTATGATTTATTGCTTAGTTACCTTCATATTGTGTTTAACTACATTGTCACTTTACCTTCGTTTTACAAAATCTTTGCCTTTTATTACTGTCGAAAATCACGTTTTCATACCCTTTTACAACTATTTCGACCAAGTCAAAATCAATTTAATTTCCACTAAAACTATAAAATAGAGTCTTTAGCATTATGTCCTAGAATTTTCTAGGTTATCCTATAAGTAACCTTTAATAAGAGTCTAACAATTGTTTATAAAATTTCACAGTATACAACAGAAAACTGATCAGTACAGGCCAAAGGTCCAAATAACTAAAGCCTGATCCATCTAAAAGCCACTCCATTTTCCAACTGATCAGTATAAAACTAGTTCACATACTAAAAGAAAGGTACAATCTATGATCTCCATTTTTCACCATACACATCTTGAATCTTGAACTTGTTAGAATTAATTCATATTTTCATAAATTTGTAGACAAAGTTTGTTAGAGGATATTTTAGTATTTTTCCTAAAGTTCCACTTGTATTTAAGCAAGTGAGTGGTGTGAACAAATTCTACCTTTTATTCCTTTTGCAGTCTGCAACAGTGTGTGTGTGTGTGTGTGCACCCATTTTGTAACCATTTTAAGAATAGTAGAAATTTGTTATTATTCTCTCTTCTTTCTTATTTCCATTGTTCATCAATATCACATTATGCACCAACGATTGATATCTAGAGCTTCGGTTCAGATCCACAAGGAAACACCACGGGAAACACGAGTTAAACAGTGAGACGTTGTCTGATTGATTTTTGTTCGGAGAATTCATGATGAATTTCTGTTCAGAATCATAACATAATCACATATCTTAATTTTCCGGGATTGGGAAACACTGTGTTTAGGTGAGATATGAGTGTATTGCACAAGGTTGAAGATGAACATAAACAATATGAGCACCAAGCTTCTAGTGTTCGATGGCAAGAACTGGAATCGTTGGATGATTCCAATATGTATGTTATTTTAAAACTACAAAATTTGAATGCCTTAGCGCAACAAGTGTCGTGAAGGAAAGTGAGTTATGGCACAAAAGATTTGGTCATTTGAACTTCAGAAGCTTAGGGCATCTGAATTCAAAGAAACTAGTACGTGGAATTCCTGCAATTAACTAACCAGAAAAATCATTCAATGTGTGCATGAGAGAGAAGCAACCAAGACTATCATTTGCATCAGAAGTATCTCCAAGAGAAAAACATGCTTTGGGAGCAGTGCATTATGATGTGTGTGGACCATTTCTAGAACCTTCACTAGGAGGTAATAAATACTTTGTGTAATTTGTGGACGAGTTCACAAGGATGACATGAGTATCCCTCATAAAGTTCAAACACGAGGTGTTTGCTGAATTAAGAAATTCATAATCAAGGCTTAAAAACAGAGTGGCCAGACTCTGAAGATTCTCAAAACTGATGGTGAAGGTGATTATAACTCTATATTGTTCAAGAAGTTCTATGAGGAGAATGAAATTGGGCATGAAATGATTGCTCCATATACTCCTCAACACAATGGTCCTCATGAAAGGAGAAATTGTACTTTGCTTGATATGGCAAGGAGCATGCTGAAGGAGAAAAAGCTTCCTAACACTTTGTGGGGGAGAAGTTGTTGTCACTGTAGCATATGTGCTCAACAGGTGTCCAACCAAGAAGCTGAAGGAAATTGTTCCTTTTGAAAGGTGGACTGGAGATAAGCAAAGTGTGATTGATTTCAGAGTATTTGGTTCTGTCTGTTATAAACATGTTCCAAATGCAACTAGAAAGAAGTCGGATGATAGAAGAAATGTGATGTTATTGCTGGGTATCACAGTACAAGTGCCTATAAGCTTTATTGTCCATTCACTAATAAGGTTGAAGTCAACATATATGTTGTTGTGAAAGAGTCAGAAATATGAGATTGGAACAAGTCTCAATCCAACTCCGATACAGAGTTAACTTTTGAAGATATTGATTCTGATTCTGAAGATGAGTCAGAGCCTGAAAATGATTCTGAGAGTGAGTTAGAATCAGAAGGCGATATTGATTCTGATGGTGATTCAGATTCTGGTGATCCTGATTCTGATGGTCATTCGGATTCTGGTGGTAGTCCAGATTCTGGGAATATTCCTGATTCTAAAGGTGGTCATGATTCTAAAATCGTTATTTCTGGAGTTCCAACATCTGATAATGTTCCAGAATTAGAAGGTTATGAACAAGTTCATAGGCCACAAAGAATCATAAACATTCATAGAAGGTTTGTAGAGTTTGACATGTTGCACGATATTGAAGTAGATTTTGAAGGCGAAGTTATTCAGTGTGCCATGTTAGTAGACTCTGAACCTGTGAGTACGGAAGAAGCTCTCAAGTAGAATGTCTGGCAGAAGTCCATGAAAGAAGAACTTGATTCCATAGAGAGAAACAAGACTTGAAAGCTGACAAAACTTCCAAAGAACAAGAAAGCCATCAGCATGAGATGAATATATAAGGTGAATTTAAAGCCAGATGGATTAATTTGAAAACACAAAGCAAGGTTAGTTCTGAGAGATTTTATGCAGAAATCTGGGTTAGATTACTTTGAAGTGTTTGTGCATGTAGCAAGACAAGAAACAATCAGGCTGGTGATTGCGATAAATGCTAACAGGAATTGGCCTCTGATGGATTTAGATGTGAAATTTGCATTTCTGAACGGTCCATTCTAAGAAGAGGTTTATATGTCACAACCTCCTAGATTTGAGAAAAATAATTAAGAATGGATGATGTATAGATTATACAAAGTTTTATATAGACTGAAGCAAACCCCTATAGCTTGGAATCTGAAAATTGATTCATTTTTCAAGAAGCATGGATTTCATAAATATGAGATGGAGTATGGTGTCTATGTTCATCATGCTTCTGAAGGAAATATGATTCTGGTGTGTCTGTAAGTTGATGACATATTGCTAACAGGAAGTTGTGAACATGAGATAGCTAATTTCAAGAAGGAGCTGACGAATGAATTTGAGATGTCTGATCTAGGAAATATGGTTTATTTTTTAGGGATAGAGATTATCTACTCTGAGAAAGGCATAATTTTACATCAGCAGAAATTTGAGCTTGAGCTTTTGAAGAGGTTTGAGCTACTGAATTATAAAGTTGTTGTCAAACTTGCTGATATAAATCAGAAATTGGATTCTGATTCTGTTGGTGATGATGTAGATGCGACAACATTCAAGCAGTTGGTTGGGTCTCTGAGGTATTTTTGTAATACCAGACCTAATATTTACTATGCAGTTAGAATGATGAGTAGGTTTATGAGTAAATCAAAGTGGTCTCATTAGCAAGTTGTTGTCATGATTCTGAGGTATATAAAGGAAACTCTGAAGTATGGAGTTTTGTTCCCTTCTGGTGCTGAAACTGACTTAGAACTTCTGAATTACTCAGAGTTTGATTGGTGTGGAGACAGAGTTGACAGAAGAAGTACTTATGGATACTTGTTTAAGTTTATGGGAAGTCCTATTTCTTGGTGTTCTAAGAAGCAACCAAATATTGTTTTGTGAACCTGTGAAGTAGAATATATTGCAGGTGCTATGACTGCATGTCAAGCTGTGTGGCTTCTGAATTTACTGTTGGATCTGAAGATCAAAGTAAACAAGCCCCTGAAGCTGATGATTGATAACAAGTCTGCAATCAATCTTACCAAGAGCCCAATGCTGCATGGGAGAAGCAAGCATATTGAGACTAAGTATCACTTTCTGAGAAATCAAATTCAGAATGGAGTAATAGAAGTTGTGCACTGTAGCACTAAGAAGCAACTGACATATGTTCTGACGAAGGCGATCAAGACAGATCAATTTCTCCGCTTGAGGGATGAAATTGGTGTTGTTAGTTTTGGTTAAACTAAATATGAATTAAGGGATGCTGTTAGAATTAATTCATATTTTCAGACAAAGTTTGTTATAGGGTATTTTAGTATTTCTCCTAAAGTTCCACTTGTATCTAAGCAAGTGAGTGGTGTGAACAAATTGTACTTTTTATTCCTTTTGCAGTCTGCAGTAGTGTGTGTGTGTGCACCCATTTTGTAACTATTTTAAGAGTAGGCACTACGCCAAATAAGGGAAAAGAGGGCGCTTATTTTGGCCTATAACAGCGCTTTTAAGCGCTCTCTAATCTGGCGCTGGCATAGGTAAATACAACGCTTTGTTCTCCTGGAGAAAGCGCTGTCTAAAGTGGCCACATTATAGTGCGCTTTAAGAAAAAAACGCCCTCTGGAGTGGTCCATAGAGGGACACCTTAGAGGGCGCTTTCTGGTAAAAGCGCCCTCTAAAGTTGTCAGTGTAAAGTGTTTAGAGGGCGCTTTCAGGAAAAAGCGCCCTCTAAAGTTGTCATTGTAAAGTGTTTAGAGGGCGCTTTCAGGAAAAAGCGCCCTCTAAAGTTATCAATGTAAAGTGTTTAGAGGGTGCTTTCAGGAAAAAGCGCCCTCTAAAGTTGTCATTGTAAAGTGTTTAGAGGGCGCTTTCTGGACAAAGCGCTCTCTAATGTGTTAGTTATTTTACAAAAATTTGTTTGAAAAACAGTGGATATATATTTATTTGGTAACCTGTTCGCATGCTGCAAAAGTGTAAAATTCATATTGATTTCATCCTTTAATCCAATGTTATACACCATTAATCCATTGATATATACAACATGAATCCATTTATATACAACATTAATCCTCCATATATACAACATTAATATATGATTCTTTGATCAACAATATACAACAACATATTCTCAAAGTACTACAATTAAGAGAATAAAACATAGCAACCAACACCCAGTGACCACTGTATCCAAAAGCTGTCTAGTAGTTCTAACCAATACTAAACAAAAACGCCCATCCACCCATGGTGGCAAACATGTTCTGTATATCCAAAAGCTGTCTAGTAGTTCTATCGCACATCCATACAAAATAAGGCTCAACCAAAACAACAGATGGCAGCATAAGTAGTCCCCTACAAAAAGAACACGTCCAAATGCAAATAACACAGAACTGTCAAAAGGCGATTGAGCAACAAATAGTAAACAATGGCATAAAGTTAAATGACATAGCTAATATTACCTGAATTCCTGCATGGCTGTTAAGGTAAAAATCAAATTCCCTAGGGTGACAAATGCCGGTGTCTACCACGGTTCCTTTGACAATTTAGAACAACAAAATCAGCAAAAAGTGATAAATTCAAATGATAATATATACCAGCTGCATTGAGAAATATATTGAAAAAACCTGGCATAATTTTTCCACTTCTATCGGTCTCTTTGGGGTTGACAGGAAAGAGACGGGTGTGATGTCTCTTTTGGACCACTACAAAAGTAACTTTAAGTAGATACCCATCCTCTATTGAGACACAAGCCTGTATCTCCGACCATATTTTTTCTTTGCCAACCTTCAAGTCCGGACTTCTCCAATTATCACATGTAATCGGAATATGTTGTCGAACAAGGAAACCAATGTCGTAGAGGGATACTTTCAAATATCCAGCATCATCATCTAAACAAATATCAATTGATACTTTTGAGCATCCCTTGCCCCTTGCACAAATGATTGACTTCATAATAGCCATTTTACCTGTAAAAAAGAAAACAATTAAAATCAGATGACAAATGTAAAAACAATTAAAATCATAAAAGTCATTTTACCTGTAATAAAGAAAACAATTAAAATCATTTGACCTGTACCTTTTTCACTAAGTTCTCTTTCTTTTCTTGGTTGGAATATGTTCTACATGTCTCTTAACAACACGGACGGTTGGATTGATCCAAATACCCTCATTATGATCATTTCTAATATATGAAACATTTGATATATTATTCTCATCTTGATCATTTCTGGTAAACGATTCAATCTCAACATCAATATCATCACCTTGATCTCCAGTGTTTTCATCAATTACTTTGTTGGAAAAAAGAACTATAGACCATTTCGTACTTTTCGGATCATTGACATAGAACACTTGTCTAGCTTGAGAGGCTAGAATAAAAGACTCATCTTTGTATCCCACCCTATTAAGATCCACTTGCAAAAATCCTGACTTATCCATTCGAATGCCGTTATTATTTTCAACCCACTTGCAACCAAATATAGGAATCTGAAACTTCTCATAATCAAACACCCAAATGCGCTCGATAACACCAAAATACGACAGATTTGCAAATTTGGGGTTTAAGTCCTTCACACTTGATATGTGCATTGCTTCAGCTACCACGGTGACACCACTATTCTGCATAGTACTTTTATCATCTTGTTCTTTGGTATAAAATGTGTATCCATTAATCGCGTATGCGCTATAAGAAAAAACATGGAAACTTGGACCATATGCTAAGCATCTCAACCTTTCTGTTATTGAAGCGGGATCTGAATAATACTTTGAATAAATATGATCCTTAAACCAAGGTATAAAACATCAATTGTGCTCTCGTACTATCCAATTTTCATTTCTATTGGGATTTAAACCTCGGAGAACATCCTTGTGAATTTCAACATACGGCTCAACCTCATTCTCATTGTGCAGAACATACAAATGCACTTGATCCCGTTCGACCCTTGATACTGCCACGATTTTATTTCCAATTAGATTTTTTCCTTCTTTCTTTTCGACAAGCTGAGACTTGGGGAGTCCGATTGACTGAACATTAGACAAATATTCAGTACAAAACTCAATCGCTTCTTCAACAATGTATCTTTCAACCATACAACCTTCTGGTCGACTTCGGTTCTTCACGTACCCTTTTAATATTTTCATATAACGTTCAACAGGGTACATCCATCTCATATAAGCTGGTCCACACAATTGTGTCTCTTTCACAAGATGAACAACTAGATGTACCATTATGTCAAAAAATGATGGAGGAAAAAACATTTCAAGCTCACACAAAGTAATAACGATTTCTTTTTGCAACATTGGTAAGATCGCAGGATTGATCACCTTACTGCAAATTGACTTGAAGAAAGAACACAACTTAGTTATAGAGCTTCTTACTTTTTCTGGAAGAATAGAACGTATACCTATTGGGAGAAAATGTTCCATTATAACATGGCAATCATGGGTCTTTAAACTCTTTAACTTGAGGTCTTTCATAGACACAAGTCTTCTAATATCTGAAGAGTACCCTTCTGGAACTTTAACTTCACTTAGAAACTTACACAATGTTTTTTTCTTTTTTCTAGATAGAGTATAAGCAGCAGGCGGTAGATATGTTCGTTTTCCTTTCTTCAAGGGTCCTAATTCAGTTCTTATTCCCATCGCTATCAAGTCCTTTCTTGCCTTAAGGCCATCCTTAGACTTTCCTTGTATATTGAGTAACGTGCCAATAACACTTTCAAATACATTTTTTTCAATATGCATAACATCAAGAAAATGTCTCACATACAAGGACTTCCAATACGGCAATTCAAAAAAAACTGACCTCTTCTTCCTCCCACTTTTGACAAGTGTGTGGGCAAAAGGCTTGCCAAACTGAGTATCCAAATCTTTCACCTTTTCAAAAATTTGATCACCCGTCAATATAGGTGGAGCTCTGCCTTGTTCTGTCTCTCCATTGAACCCCTTTCTCCATCCACGGTAGTGATGATTTGAATTTAAGAATCTCCGATGACCGAGAAAGACATTCTTCTGACCAAACTCCAAGCGCTTCCAATCTGTTTTATCTTCACAAATAGGACACGCACATTGACCTTTTATGCTATACCCTGATAGATTTCCGTATGCAGGAAAATCATTAATTGTGCCAAACAACATCGCCCTCAAGTTGAAACTTTCTTTCCTATATCCATCATAAACCTCCACACCGGTCTCCCACAAAATCTTTAAATCTTCGATTAAGGGCTTCAAGTACACGTCTATGTCATTCCCTGGTTGTTTAGGTCCAGAAATCAACATAGACAACATCATGTACTTACGCTTCATACATAGCCATGGAGGTAGGTTATAAATCATAATAATCACAGGCCATGTACTGTGTGAGATACTCTGGATACCGTGTGGGTTCATTCCATCAGTAGATAATGCCAAGCGAAGGTTTCTTGATTCTTCTCCAAATTCAGGATAATCATTATCAATTTTCAACCACTGTGGTGAATCTGCCGGATGTCGATACTTTCCATCTATAATTCTTTCATCTGCATGCCAGGTCAAATGTCTTGAATCGGTTTCACTACGAAACATGCGTCTAAATCTCGGAATAACAGGAAAATACCACAAGATCTTTGCTGGAGACAACTTGTTCTTATATCGCGAGACACCGCATTTAGGACACTCATTTAACGATGCATACTCATTTCGAAACAAAACGCAATCGTTTGGACATGCATGTATCTTATCATAGCTCATGCCAATAGAGCACAACATCTTTTTGGTCTCATTTGTTCGATTGGGAAGAACATTATCCTCAGGAAGCATATCTTTCAAAAGGGCTAATAACTCTGTGAAACTTTTATCCGACCACCCATTGCCCGCCTTTAAGTTGTACAACTTTAATACCGCAGACAATCTTGTGAATTTAGTGCAACCATCATACAAAGGTTTCTCTGCATCACTTACCAACCTCTCAAACATTTCGGGACAATCCTTAAGATCTCCTTCAAGTGCTTCTGCAATCTCTTCAACTCGATCACAATCGTATGTATCTGCGCCACTATAGTTTGAGGCATAGGTCGTACTATCCCCCGGTTCAACATTTTCGTTACTTTTCTCACCATGCAAATTCCAACATGTATAACTTCGATCAATTCCATGCCTCATTAGATGCGATGTCAACTGAACTGCGTCAACCCGTTTCCCATAACAACAACCCAAGCAAGGACATATCATTCTACTGGGGTCTTCGGCGTTCGCAACGGCAAACTTAACGAATTCTAATACCCCATTCTCGTACTCTCTCGACAATCGATTGGAAGACATCCATGTATTATCCATTACTAATTAGAATAAACAAAAAACAATTTCAGAAGAGTTCAAACACATTCGGACCTAGGTTTCTAATGATATTGGTGTTGACACAAAATTAGATATTCATAGGGCTTGAAATTGCCTAATAAACCCAAACAAACGTAGGGCTTGAAATTTAACGCATGCGCTATCAAATTTAAAATGACTATGAATATTGAAACTTTACAGGTTGAAACAAACGTAGCATAGACAACGCATAGACAACAATAACAAAAAACTGAAATGGGGCAAAGCTAAAACAAAGCAAGAAATAGGGCAAAGCTAAAACGAAACAAACGTACCTTTGGTGCCAGAAGGAGGAAACGTCGTAGATCTAACAGAGGTGGAAGGAGAACGCCTTAGAACCCTAACGTGAAAAAGAACGAAAATAACAGAGAGTGAAATAACAAAACGCGCAGTATGTTATAATTTTAATGTTTACTAAACGGGACCTTAGAGGGCGCTTGTGGAAAAAAAGCGCCCTCTAAGGTGCGCTGTCTATTGCTCCTTATTTTTTCGCTTCACTTTAGACAACGCTTTTGTAATAAAGCGCCCTCTAAAGTGCGTTGTTGTACATGGACTTAGAGAGCGCTTCCTTAGAAGCGCCCTCTAAGGGTATCCTTAGAGGGCGCTTGCGTAAACGCGCCCTCTATTGTTGTCCCTCCATTTCCTCATTATTTTTTCGCTTCACTTTAGAGGGCGCTTTGTTACACAAGCGCTCTCTAAAGTGCGCTGTTGTACATGGATTTAGAGAGCGCTTTTTTAAAAGCGCCCTCTAAGGGTATCCTTAGAGGGCGCTTTCATAAACGCGCCCTCTATTGTTGTCCCTCCATTTCCTCATTATTTTTTCGCTTCACTTTAGAGGGCGTTTTGTTACACAAGCGCTCTCTAAAGTGCGTTGTTGTACATGGACTTAGAGAGCGCTTTTTTAAAAGCGCCCTCTAAGGGTACCCTTAGAGGGCGCTTTCATAAACGCGCCCTCTATTGGTGTCCCTCCATTTCCTCATTATTTTTTTGCTTCACTTTAGAGGGCGCTTTGTTTCAAAAGCGTCCTCTAAAGTGCGCTGTCTATTCCTCCTTATTTTTCTCTTCACTTTAGAGTGCGCTTCTTTAAGAAAGCGCCCTCTAAGGTGCGCTGTCTATTCCAGTTTTTGGCGTAGTGAGGGGAAGTTTGTTATTATTCTCTCTTCTCTTTCTTATTTCTATTGTTCATCAATATAACCTTATGCACCAGCAGAACTGACATGGGCATTAGAGTACTAACCATACAAGTCCGTTCCGCACCGCCGTAAAAGAGATCGGGGTCATCATTCAAGATCATCAATTTTCCAACCATATCCATTTCTGATTCCCAGAGAAAACACTTTACATAATAATTCATATTGAGTACAAGTATGTTATACTAAATGACATAAGTTAACTTTTTTCTCTTTCATTCTGAATTAGTCCTATACGTGGTCTTCTTTTCCTTTAAAATACCTTCAAGCTATTCAAAAACACTTGATTGAGATGGTTGAAGTCTTTTCTACCTTAATCAAAGATCCTAGATTCGAACCTAACCATACTCATGTAGTTGCGCAAAGAGAATACATAATTTATAAATAAATTAAAAAAACCTTAAAGCTTAGATAAGCTTGACTACACCAATCCTTGTAGCATCTGTCCGACCAAAGTCAGTATCAATGAATGTTAGATTTTGTACGATACTAATTTTTGTTTTAATTTTTTATGATCCAATAAAATCAATTCAAGTCACCGTAGAACCAGTCATATCTAAAATAATAAGTTTCCCACATGAATTTGTATTATGTAGGTTCCAGTTTTCCACGAAGTAACGGTATATCGGAAAAAGTCCTTTATATCTGCTGCTTAAGTTTCGTAGAAAACAACACACTATTTGCCGTGACTTAGTTGGGTTGACCTGCCTCTTACATCAACTCTTCCTTCATTATTATAAAAAGCCTCCAACAATGATCTTTACTTCATAACTTAGTTTCAATTTGAACTACCATATCTTCACTGCATCTCTATATTCTACTGCAATTTGCATCAAGACTTCTTCTACCTTAGTTCCATAACAATGAAGGTCAGTAATAGCTAAACCTGATTATTTGCATTTCTTATGCAAAAGTTCAACCATGAATTTTCAATCCTAACAACTAGTTAATTTTTGTGTGACAGAAAGTAGTGTTAAAGTTGGAGATACATGAAGACAAAATCAAGCAAAAAGCTATGAGAGCTGTCTCTGGCATTTCAGGTATTTAATTTATTGGAATTATGCTTTTTGTTTGTTTAATGAAATGAAATTATATTGAATTGAATTGTTTTAGTGATATATATACTGAGATTTTATTTGTAATATTATTGCAGGGGTTGAATCTGTTTCAATGGACATGAAAGACAAGAAACTAACCTTTATTGGAGATGTTGATGCAGTAAAAGTAGTGGCCAAGCTAAGAAAGTTTTGTCATGCTGAAATCATCTCCGTTGGAGCAGCTAAAGAGGAAAAGAAAGAAGAACCTAAAAAGAAGGAAGATGATAAGAAAGATTCAACAAAAATAAATATTATTGATCCATTCATGTTCTATGGAACACATGCTTATTATAATCATCAGATGAAACCACAATATAATCCTTATTACGGTGTTGTTAGCGTTGAAGAGGATCCTAATAGCTGTGTCATCATCTAAGTTTTCTGTACTATGATAAAAAGTTATTGTATTTGTGTTTGTTTAAGAAAGTAACCACTAACATTTTACCTATAAAATAAATTGTGTGTTGAAAACTTCTCACTTATTTTTGCTCTGTTTCCAATCCCATGTACAAATCATTAACCAATTACTATCTTTTTTGCTTTTGTTTTTTCTAGTCCAAGTACTTGACATTCAAAGTTTGAGATTTCATGTCATAAATTCATCCTACGATAAACTTGAATCCATTCGTCCCACCCCTTCTTGCACATGTTCTCTAATATGTTCTAGCTCCTTTAGTCTATATGTGCAAAAATTCAAATATTTGGAGTACATTACATGTTTCCTCAAAGGTCTTAATAACATTCTCTTCCTTCTCTCAACAACACTAATTCAATGGTTATTCAGCAAGATCCTCAGCCTCATGCAATTCCTGCTTCTCTTATTGTTTATACCATTATTTCTTCTCAGAATTCAAGCTTCTCCAAAGATAACGCCAACGACAATCAAGGCAGGGGAAAAAGCATATGGCTATCAAGGAACTTCATGCTCTGCAGTCATTATAGAAAAAAAAAAAAAAGCTCACACAGTTGAAAACTATTATTTCAAGCATGAATTTCCCCTAGGGTACAAGACAAGAGGCCAACTCCATCAAGATTCCAAAGATGATCACAAGAAAGACAACCACAAGCCTTTTCTCACAGGTCACATCTAACATCTCCAAAACAAGTACCCTTTTCATAAAAATACATTATATATACTAGATTCCGGTGCATCGGACCATGTGTGTGCTTTTATTAGATTTTTTCATACAATTCACGAAACAAACATATGCCTATAACTTTTCCAAATGGACACAAAATAATTGCACATTATGTTGGAAATATCTATTCACCAAGAATATATATCTTCAAAATGTTCTTTATATACCTCAATTTTACTTTAATTTATTCTTAATCTCGAAGTTAACCACTGATCTAAATAGCAATGTCACATTCTTTTAAAATTCATGCATTATTGATAAGTGCCAAAAGATGGTATTTGACCGCATTAAATCTTGGCACTTGTTGACTCGAATAACCATTTTCTACCATTGATATTCCTAAATATTGATTAGTTTTAAGTTTGAAACATATAAGTGTTGTGCTTTGTGATTTCTTTGTTATTGTGTAGGAATTTCCACAATTAACCAAGACTGGAACACAAAGCAAGAAAGAAAAGATCTCACATGTACGCCAGACGAACTTCTAGCGAGGCCCAGGAGAAAGCTCGCCCAACAAGCTAACACCGAGGCTTAGGCGTGGACAAATAGAAGAAAAAGTGATCCATCTCGCCCATCGAAAGTTCAGTGAGCACCAAGCGTGACAACTTAGAGACTTTCTAGAATTAAAATGTTCCATTCTTGCTAGACGAGACTGCAGCGAGGAAGATCGACATTCAAGCATTTTTCTCTCCATGCGAGACAAGGTGGTTTGACATGTTGAGTTAGAATACTTAAGGGTGAAGAAACGTTGCTCACCAGACGAGGCAACAACTCGACAGAGAGAGACAAAGAGAAGAGTAGAACTTGAAGAATACGAGTTGGATACGCATCAATCATTGGGAAATCATCATTGATGCTCATCCATCTTTATTTCTTCTCATTTGTAATAAAAACTATTATGATTAGCTAAATCTCTCTCTTGTTGAGATTGGGTATAATCCATCGATGTCGTATGTATTTATTATGATCATGGTGTTATATATGAATTAGTTATTTATTGATATTGATGTTATCCTTGTTTAACTTATAGATTCGAACCGTTATTGAGAAATACTCTTCGAATCTTGATCTAGGATAATCATATGTTAGATGCTAAACTCTAGACATAGGTTTAGGTTTAATATTCACCATAGTATTGAATCTTAATGCTACCATATTGAAGACATGATTACTTCAGATTATTTATTTGAATCCTTTCGCCGGTCTTGATCATGAAGATCCTTACACTCATATCACCAAATTCTGTGAATTAACCGGTACACTTGGAGCTTCTAAAGAAGAAGATGAATCTGTATTTATGAGAATATTTCCTCATTCTTTGATTGATAAAGCTAAGGATCGGTATCTACACCAACCAACATAAATCATGACCAACTGAAATATTTTTGAAGAAAAGTTTCTTAATCGGTTCTTTCCGCACAACAAGTTCATGGATGCAAAGACCCCAATTTTCGTGTTTGCTTAAGGTTCCATAGAAACTCTTTGTGAAGCATGAGAGCGTTACAATTCTATGTTGAGGAAGTGTCATAGTCATGGTTTCGATGATATTACACAACTTCAAATTTTCTGCAACAGACTTCAGGCGCATCCCAAACTTTTGTTAGATGCAACAACATGTGATTCCTTAATGTCTAATAGTGTAAAGGATGCAATAGCCATCATTGATCGAATGTAACTGAAAGACCATCAAGTTCACTATAGCATAGGTGCATCATAACGAAAAGTTGGTATTCTCGAGTTAGGAATGAATGATGTGATTTTGGCTCAGAATAAGCTACTTACTCAAACAGTGGAAGAACTCCACAAGCAACTTTCTAAAGTTCCACAAAAATTCAAGAAGATGTAGCAGATACCTAGTAAACTTGAACAAATCACTTTTTACGAACATTGAACAGGTGACCATCCTACTGGCATTTGTCCTCCAGCTGGTGGAGAAGTGAGTTATATAGGGAATCAACAACAGAAGCAGGCACCATATCAAGGTAATCAGGGTTATTAATGTGGAAACAACACGAGTTATGGTCAAGGTTGGAGACAAGATACACGACCATCGAACATGATGAATCCTTATCAGAATTACAATAAAAAATCTTCCACAGCCGGACAAAACTTCAAAAATTGGAAGACACCTTGAATTAGTTTATGCAAATATCAATTGCGAATCAGAAAAATATAGATGCTTCGATAAATAATCTTGAAATGCAAGTTGGGCAAATTGCAAAACAATTAGTTGATTAACAAGGAGGAACCTTCACCGCCAACATGCAAACCAATCCAAGAGGGCATTGTATAGCAATTACAACTGAGAGCGGTAGAATGATTGAAACTGGAGTCGATAAAAATCTAGAAAAAGAAAGAGTTGTGGTTGAAAAATAAGAGGGATAGATAAAAGAAAGTTAGGAGCAGTAAGAAGAACAAAAGAATAAAGAAGCATTAGTTGAAAATGAAAGAGAAAGGAATGAGAAAAAATGAGTGATGAACAAAAATAGAAAAATCAGAAGAAATGAAAAGAAAAGAAAATGAGTGCCCATTAGATATCAGAGAGATGACCTATCTCCAGTTGCGGAAGTTTTTCTCCTTCTAATCCTGCATAATATCATACCTAATATCCATACTTCTACCTTCACCTTGAACACTGCAAAGCTTCTATTTCACCTTGTAAAGGGAAGACATGTGGATGTGGCTCGCATTATAGCTAATGAACTCAATATAGTGGTGGAAAATGGTCGTCAACTAGGAGAAAAACCTCCATGCCCTCTGGTATACCCTAGTTTAATCATAGGATTGTGAATGAGCACAAGCATGGCTTTACCACGGTACGTTCACAAGACTATCACATGACATATTAATGATGCATATATCTCTAGGTATTGTACCCGTAGGAGAACTAGAGGAACCTGGCTGACACCTATAACCCCTCAAGATACAACTAATAATGGTTTTAGTGATTGGGACCTAAGGATGAGAGTTTCTTTTTCTCATACTCGGGACCAAAATGAGTCCAACCATAGAGCTTTTATCTTTAGGCAGGATTCTATGTATAGACTTTAGTTGCGGATGGGGAGACCTGAGGAGGCAAGCAACAAGTGATGGAACCAGGAGCGTTCCAGGCACATATTAACTGGCTTGAGGACAGGCAAGGTAACTAAGGGCAGGCAACAACTGCTGATAATGAAGAAGAAGGATATGAGGAAACAAAGACATGATCAAGTGAAGAATCAGATGAGAAAATGGTTGATTAAAATGTGGATGACCGAAAAGAAAGCTTGCAATAAGTGAGTGATGTTTTTAAAAGCTTTCAGTCATTTACATGATATATCTTATTGCTTTCTTATTCATTTTATCTTATAATGATCACACTGTTTGTTTTAATGTGGGATATTTTGTTGGTGTTTTTACCATAAATTTTGGATTTTGGTTCTTTATAATTAGTTTGTTGTTTAAATAAGCTTGTTTAATAATTTTGTTTAAATTGTGCTTTCTGTGTTTGTTTTCAAGATTTGTCTAATTTCCTTGAAGAAGAAAAGAAGACTCAATCAAGTTTCAAGAAAATCAACAAAAATGTAGTGGTGATGATAAGAATTTTGGATGAGTTGCACACAAGCAGGATACATGTTTATTGCTTTCTAGAATGTTAGCGTGAACTTGAACTTTGTGTTCATATAAAATCATTTCATGCATCATTTTGCAAAAAAATGTTTCATGCTTGAATCACTTAGGTCTAAACCAAAAATTGTGAGGAAACCGTCAATTGTTCACTTATATGCTCAAGTTGACTGGTGATTCTTTTTTTAACTCATCCAATTCATGTTAAATCTTGCATTTATTTTGAAAGTTATGAGAGCATAGAAAGGATAAAGGCAATTGTTGATGTTGAGAGAACCACCAAACAAAAAATGGTTATTTCCTACCATGTGAATGATTGAGTATTTGTAAATCCCTTTGAGCGAAAAAGTCATGAACGAATCAATTTTGAACTCAAACAAATCACTAAGTAAACCACTTGGTGAACTTGTTGTCTTTTATCCAAAAATCAAAAAGTTCATAATTGATCCATTCTAATTTTTCCTTGAAAGCAAACCCTTAAATTAGTCTTAATTAATGTTACTTGCCAATAATGAAAAGTATTTATTTTTTTAAAAGGAAAGTGGGAGTTGATTAAGTTGGGGGAAAGTTGCTTCATGGACAAGAAAAATAAGAAAACTGAACAAAGGAAAAGAAAAATGCAATAAAAAAAAGAAAAGAGAAAGAAAAAGAAAGGAAAGGAAAGGAGAGAAAGGAAATGAAAGAAAGGAAAATAAATGATCACATTGTTGCATCAAAATATCTTGAGGGATGGAAAGAAAATAAGAAAATGAAAGGGTGGATAATATACAACTTTGAGATGATCTTCATTAACTTTGACCATTCTTGTTTCAATAACCTTATAAATGACCTTTCCTTTTGAAACTCGACCAAGTTACAACCATGGAAAAGTCCTTAGTGATCTATTCTTTCGTGATTTCAAAGTGAATTACTTAGATGAATACATGAATTGATTAAGATGTTAGCAATGTTATTGGGTAAGAGTTCACTTCCCGCATGATTGAATTCAAAGTTCGTCATCCATTTTATGAAGAAGTGTGTTAGGGTGATTCAAGTAGAATTATGCTATTGATTTATAATGTATGACATGAAAATTTTGTTTAGAACTTAATTCATATTCGTGTTTTGATTCTAGAAAAGTAATAAACATAACATTCACATGTGCATTCTACATTTGAACCATACGTTTTCTTCATTTGTTTGAAAAGTATTGTTGATCATGGAGCTTGGTGAAAACTTCTTGTGTTTGAAAAGTTGGGGAGAATTTGATAAGTACCAAAAGATGGTATTTGACCGCATTAAATCTTGCCACTTATTGACTTGAATTACCGTTTTCTACCATTGATATCCCCAAATATTGAATATGATTAAGTTTGAAACATATAATCTTTATGCTTTGTGATTTCTTTGGTATTGTGCATGAATTTCCACAATTAACCATGATTAGAACACAAATCAAGAAAGAAGAGATCCTGCATGTTCGCCAGGCGAGCATCTAGCGAGGCCCAGGCGAAAGCTAGTCCAACAAACCAATAACGAGGCTCGTACATGGAGAAACAGAAGAAAAAATCATCATTCTTGCCAGGCGAGCCTCAGGCGACCCATCTCGCCCAGTGAAACTTCAGTGAGCACCAAGCAAGACAAGTCAGAGACTTTTCAGAATCAAAATGTTCCATTCTCGCCAGGCGAGGCTGCAACGAGGAAGCTTGTCAGGAGAGCCTCTTTCTCGCTAAGAGAGACAAGGTGATTTAAGATGTTGAGTTGACAGATACTTCAGGGTCAATAAAGGTTGCTCGCCAAGCGAAGTAACAACTCGCCAGAAACTCCTCCACTCCTATCATTCCGTAGAATAATGGAATATCAGTCTTCATTCAATAGTCATGGTTATGTCGATTTCCATGATCAACTATCTCTTCCTCGTTGAATTCTTCTTCTTCAGAACTAGAATTTTCAGTAATAACAACACGATTGTTTCCTCCCTGCGGAACCCTAATATGTTCCCCTCTCCAGTCTATTTTTTGTTGGCGTTGTTCACCTGTTTTGTTAAAGTCTACATCCGTTTAGTCAAAGCAGCTAGGGTCGTGGCAAAAGTCGCAGTAATTCCCTCAAGGTCTGCTCTAGTCATCGGTTGATCTATCATGGTTGATCAAGCTACAAAAAGAAACATGAGAAACCTACTCTGATGCCACTTAACACATTCGGAATCACAAAGGATATGCAAGCGCAAAACCTAGAACAAAAATACCAATTTGCAAGCGACAAACATGTCAGATAAAACAATATAATCCAAAGATAAAGAAACTATTTATTTTTATTATGATAAAAGATCACTTTGACGACCACACCCAAAAATGTTTAAATACTGAAAAGAAATCCTAATGCTAAAAATATTCAAAAACAAAAATAAAACGAAAATTGCTAAAATTATGAAAAATAAAACTAAAATTGTTAAAATTGTTAAAATTATTAAAATGCTATTTTGGGGACTGAAACAAACTCGGATGGCTTGAAAAGCCCATAGTTCACAACAGAATTGTGTGTTGGACTCGTCGGCAGATTCCCTATACAAAAAGATATAATAAGAGTCCTTCTGATATCGGACACCGAACTTGCGCAAATCCTTTAAAACATTTCCGTCGTACGACTTCTTCGATGCGCGCAGTCGACAGACAATTAGGAATTTTGTTAGTCCTTTCAATTTCTCTGTTACACCTGCACTGTATATTTCTTTTATTAATGGATGTATGCAAACATCGAAGTTTACCTTCCAATCTTTCTGTTATATGTCAGTAATAATCATATAACTAAATTAATCATGATTTTAATCATAAATCGAATTAACTATTTGATCAACTGAATTAACATGTTTTAATGTGATTAGCAAGTGATTATTAGCAAGTGATGCAAATGTCGAAAAAGTGAGTATCTGATTATCACTGAAAAATATGATAGAGTATAATAGGAAGACGTGTCTTAGATATGGTTTACTCTTGCCTAATTTTCAAAATAATTGAAGTTGAACAAGTATTGTAGATCCCAAGCAAGCATTAATTGATTAATTGTATGTGAATAATGACAATATTAGAAACACAACTGTCAATCATGTGCAGACCCTTTTCATAATAATTCAAGTTGAACACAAGTGTCTTATGCTAACTTTCCCAAGACTTAAGTTGACTTCTTTTCCTTTAAAATACTATCAAGCTTAGATAAACTTCACTACACCAATCCTTGTAGTTTCTGCCTCACTCACACTTTATCAACTCTATCAACATCAATGAATGTAAGATTTTGTAACAGTTCTTATTTAGCTTATCTTTGTTTACAATTCCATGCACAACTCATCAATTAACTACAATCTTTACTTTTTTTTTCGTAATACAAATTCTTGACATTCAAAGTTTGAGATCTCATTTTAGAGACTTTAGAGATTCTAAACTCTTAACAGTCCTCTAATTATGTTCCATGACAGAAAATAGTGCTGCAAGTGGAAATACATGATGACAAGACAAAGAAAAAAGCCATGAAGGCGATCTCTAATATTTCAGGTATGGAACTTCAATCTCTTGTCACTCTAAGTTCTTTTGCATAAAAATCAAGGAAAAATCAAAGAGAATAAATTAACCACGGTTTTTGTAGGAGTTGAGTCAGTGTCTTTAGATATGAAGGACCAGAAATTAACCTTAACTGGAGACATAGATCCTGTGCAAGTAGTGACAAAGTTGAGGAAGCTGTGTCTTCCTAAAATATTGTCTGTTGGACCAGCCAAGGAGCCTAAGAAAGAAGAGAAAAAGAAGGTTACAGAGGAGAAAAAGGATCAAAGTAAGAACTCAGCAGCACATGGGGTTGTGAAGGTTTGTGAAGCCTATCATTATCCTATGATGATGGCACAACCACAATACTATTACACTAGTGTGGAAGAGAATCCTAATGCATGTGTTATCTGTTAAGTTTCAGAATAATTGAGGAAAAAGTACATTGTTTTTAGTTCTGTTTTTTTTCTCCTTGTTCTTCTTTTCTTAATGGTTATTAATTTCCTGGCGATTTAGTTGTTTCTAAGAAGCTGATTTAGTGCTTATGAGTTTATGAGCAATGCAAGTAATTTTATGTGTTTGAAAGCTGATTATGTTAATGGTATAAAATTTATGATCTTGCATAACTTGATGTCACACAATTTGACCTTAATTTTTTTTTCAACAAATGAACATGAATTTATTGGATTTTTAGTTGATGAGTTTAATGGTCTAAATAGTTGTATGTGTTTGAGTAACTTATAATTTTCATAAACTTGAATAATCGACAAAAAAAAATATACATTTTTTTTAGATGAATTAAGAGCATCATGATATTAATGAGAGATAAGACGTAGCTCATAAATTTATAAATAAAAAATAAAAAATAAAAAAAATGTAAAGAGGGACTACACCTTACCCCAAAAAAAGGAAAGAAAGACAAACTACAACAATCTATAAAAAGAGAGACTTAGCTTATCCCTCAAGAACTCCTCTTTCTAAAAAGGAGGAACAATATCCTATCGCGTGGAAGATGCAATTGAATGACCATAGTTTGCTATCTTGCCAGCATTAGAGTTTCACGAGATATATATATATATATATATATATATATATATATATATATATATATATATATATATATATATATATATATATATATATATATATATATATATATATATATATATATATATAAAAGTTAGTCGAAAAATACTTACCCCAACTAATCATCAAACAATTTTTCCACCTATTCTGAATATTCCAAGGTATTATATATCTCTCATGTTCCTATAAAAGGACTTTATAACGGGACTCCTATTGAATGAGTGTTGTAAGGTTGACCGACATTTCTTAGTAAATTGGAATTTTTCTTTTTCTGCTACTAAGATATGTATGGTGTGAAATCTTGCTTTTGTTCCACCATATTTGTCCAAGCTTGTTTGATAATTTGAATTTTATTTTGTACCCTCAAAGGAAGTTCAATATTATGCGTATCTCGAATGATCGTTTCCCCACTAGGAGAGGTGTTCAAAATTGCAGTACACTTTAAGCTCTTGCTAGCATTAGATGAACTCACCCCAAAAGCTTCATTCAAATCTTCCATCTGACTACTTGTAATGTGAAATATCTTAAATAATAAAAGTATTAGTATCATGAAAGTCCTCGCTCCTTTTTCCACCACCATCTCACCATCTTCTAGATGTTCAAGAATTTGGTTGGCTTGTCTTTATTACTCCTGAATAGGAGCGATCTCCTTAGGCGAATTAAGTTTTTCCCCTTTAGGTGATTTGTTCAATTCATCGTGTAATTCCTCATCCTATTGTTCCTGCTGTTATGGGTGAAGATAAACTTCTCCAACATTGTTTTGTGTTTTGATGTAGACAATGCCTCCAGATCAATTGCACTGTCGAGAAGGAAAAAGATAGATCACCAGCTTTCAAGTATATCTTGCTACAAGTCTTTGAATTCAAGTAATCAACAAGAGACAAATGGACTTTTAGGATTTGATCAAGCATAAGGTATATGTTACTGTAATGCATAGAATAATATATTAGTTGTTCATAAAATCTGCATATTTCATCTCTAAACATTCTAAAGTGTTTTTGAAACTTAGCATTTTGATTAACATTGGTTACAAACTGATTTTCACATTTTCTATCAACTGTAACCAGTTACACATATATGTTAACCAATTACAGACATGAGAAATTCAATATTTTGGAAAATCAGTTCAGTTGTAATCGTTTAACCAAACCCTGTAACCGGTTACAACCACAAATATATTTGAAAAACTGATTTAGCTTCAGCTGTAACAAATTATGATAATGTGTTAATCGGTTACCACTGAAGCAATGACACTTTTTCATGAAAAATCACATTCCAACATTTTGCAAACTTGGTCATTGAATCATGGCAATGCTTGATGATTCTATATGTATTCAAAAGAGTGTTTTCCACACTATAAATAGTCAATGTTTATGAACTTCAATCAATTTCAAATTCAATACTCTCTAAATTTTCAACTAAGTTACTTGATTCATACTTTATGTGAAACTTTCTGCATTAAAATTTTAAGTATCATTAAAGTTTCACTCATAAATTCTGAGTACTTAAGTATTACTCTTGTATATTGTATACATTTAAGGAAATATCAATTATTAAGAAACGCATTCAAATCTTCTTCTGTACAATATTCCATTTTTGTGGATCACAAAGTGTTAAGTATTCTTTGTTTGAGATAATAAGTGGTGTTCTTTTTATTTAAAGTGTAAAATAAAGTGGTATGCTTTCTTGTATGTTAGATAAGTGAATGAGTGACCTTGGTGTGAGGATTGCACAAGTTATAACATAGTGAAATCTCTCATGGAGTGTGAGAGGACTAGATGTACCCTTGTTTGGAAAGGGGAACTAGTATACATCTTGGTTCTTTTGTTTTTCCAGCATTAATTTTGGCATTTTATCATTCATATCATTTTCAAAAAAATAAGAACACTTGTCATCACTCATAACACAAGAAAATTTCAGAAAGTTCAATAAATATAATTCACCCTCTTTTAGATTACTTTAAATACTTACATTTGGCATCATAGTAGATTACAAGTAACATCTTCCTAAAGATCCAGATATGGCTTCCGCAAATCCGGTTTTTAGAGACGGTGGTAGTAAAAACAAACCTCCATTATTTGTGGTGAAAACATTGATTTATGGAAAATATGTATGAAGGCTCATCTAGAAGCACAAGGAGAAGAAGTGTGAAATACAGTAGAAAATGGCTCTTTTCTTTCTACTAGTATTCTCAATGGTGTTGAGACATCGAAGATAAAAAGTTCATGGGATGAAGATGATAACAAAAATGCCCTCTACAATAAGTGTTGGTTCTAAGTGTTGGCAGCAATTTTGGTAAAACAAAGAGTGTTCACAGGATGTTACATGTGATGTCTTAACATAAGATATCGTGTACCTGCTGGAAGTTGAAAATATAATTATGCAGGATTGTTTCAGGATGTCATACCCGATGTCAGGACATCTGATATAATGTACCTGCTGGATATTTAAAATGGAATTATGCAGGATTGTTCCAGGATGTCAGACCCGATATCATGACATCTGTATACAGAACATTCAGTCTGAATGTTATATATTATGTGATTGCGTTTTTAATGCAAATCTATGTATGATTGAAGATCTGATTTACACACGCATTCAATCATTAATTACTATCAGATTTACTTATTTTCCAAAGAGATCTAATCAGCTGTCATGAGAAGATTTAAAAGGAAAATAATTTTAGGGTTTTATGATGTCCAAGCCCAGCCAAATGCTTCTATAAAAAGGACATGGAAAACCTGATTTGATACACAAGAAATACAGAGTGAAATATTGAGAGAGAATAAGGGTTTAAGTCTTGTGTGTTTGTGTGACTTGTAAGCCATTCAATTCATCCATAGATGATTGAATTGGTCGGATTTTTTAGTTGTAATTTGTCACTCTAAGCTTTTAAGCATGAGTGTGTGTCTACTTGATTGAAGCTGCTAAGTAAGATCAAGTGTGTGTCTTTGAAGAGTGTCTTCTTTTGATTGTAATTCTTGTTTATATCACTAGTGTGATTGAGGGGGAGTGAGATGGGATCTCATATCTAAGAGTTCTTAGGTAGAAGTCACACAGGTAGAGATTAGGTGAAAAAGACTGTAACTTGTGTTGTGTACTGAGAGTCTTTGAACTGATTCTATTTTAGTGGATTTCCTTCCTGGCTTGGTAGCCCCCAGACGTAGGTGAGTTGCACCGAACTGGGTTAACAATTGCTTGTGCCTCTTGCATTACTGTTCTTTATCTTTATCCTGTTTGTATTATTCAAATATTAGTGTCGTGACATTACCTTCGACATCTCATATCTGATACCAGAATTTCAATTGGTATCAGAGCAGGCATCCTGCTCTGGCTCTGGGTGAGATCTAGGGACGATACTTTCTGGTACTATGGAGAGAGATGGAGGATCTGTTTATAGGCCACCTATTTTGGATGGATCAAACTATGACTACTGGAAACCTCGAATGGTAACCTTCCTAAAATCTCTGGATAATAAGGCTTGGAAGGTTGTGTTAACAGGCTGGGAACATCCAGTAGTTACTAAGGAAGGAGAAGCTACAACTGATAAAAAGCCTGAAGAACAATGGACCAAGGAGGAGGAGGATCTAGCCCTTGGAAATTCTAAGGCATTGAATGATATATTCAATGGAGTAGACAAGAATATCTTCAGATTGATAAACAACTGTGAGGTGGCTAAAGATGCTTGGGACATTCTCAAAACCACTCATGAAGGCACCTCTAGAGTGAAGATGTCTAGACTACAGCTGCTCACCACCAAGTTTGAAAATTTGAGGATGAAAGAAGATGAAAATATTCATGAATTTCATATGAGTATCCTTGAAATTGCTAATACCTCAAGAGCCCTGGGAGAGAAGATGTCAGATGAAAAATTAGTAAGGAAAATACTCAGGTCTCTCCCTAAGAGATTTGCTATGAAGGTGACAGCCATAGAAGAGTCTCAAGACATCTCCAGTATGAGAGTTGATGAGCTAATTGGTTCCCTCCAAACATTTGATATGGGAATGTGTGATGGATCTGGAAAGAAAGCCAAAAGCATAACCTTCATGTCAAACATTGAGGAGGAAGAGGAGGAAAATGGCCAGGATGTTGATGAAGATCTGGAAAATGATGTAGCAATGCTGGGAAGACAGTTCAACGGACTTCTAAAAAAGATGGATGTAAGATCTAAGGCAAATGTCAAAAACATCACATCTGACATCAGTAAATCCAACAATGCTGGAAGAAGAACAAGGTCAGATGAAAAGCCCAAGGAAGGAAAAGGAGTCCAGTGCCATGAATGTTATGGGTATGGACACATTAGAACTGACTGTGGAACCTACCTCAAGAAACAGAAGAGGAGTCTTGCTGCCACTTGGTCTGATGAAAGTGAAACAGAAGAGTCTGCAAATCTAGTGACTGCCTTGACTGGAAGATGGGGTTCTGATGAAGACTCAAGTGATGATGAAGTAACCTTTGAAGAGTTGGCCACTACCTACAGAAAGTTGTGTCACAGAAGTGCAGAAGTGTGTAAACAGGTTGAAAGACAGAAGAAGGTGATAACTCAACTGGGGAATGAGAAGGTAGAACACTTGGAAACCATCTCTAAATTAAAAATTGAAGTTGTGTTACTGAATGCCAAACTAGATGAAAGTCAACTAGTTGATAGCCAGAAGAAAGTGATAGCACATCTGGAGAATGAGAAGGCAGAACATGTGGAAACCATCTCCAAGTTAAAGACTTAAGCTGTTTTCTTGAATTCTAAACTGGATGAGATGACCAAGTATGTAAGAATGCTAAACAATGGATCTGACTCCTTAGACAAGATTCTCCAGACTGGACAAATAACAGGAGACAAATCTGGCATTGGGTTCAATGAATCTAAGTCTGAGTGCAGTTACACTGGTGGCAAACATAAATCCAAACCTTAGTGCAGTCATATTAAAAGCAAACCTGAGATGTCACATCATATGTCACAACATCGTAAGGGAAGACAACAGAAAGGGAAACACCAAAGATGCAGATGTCATTACTGTGGAAAATTTGGTCGCATAAAGCCCTTCTGCTATAAGTTGTATGGTTATCCTAGTCATGTTCAACATCAGACTCAACCTAGACCCAAACATCACAGGCCTGTCAACAAAAAGCAATGGGTTCCTAAGACTAATGTTACAAGTCTAATAGCTCACACTCCCTTCAAAGTTTCAGCCAAAGAAGATTGGTATTTTGACAGTGGGTGCTCCAGACACATAACTGGAAACAAAAACCTGCTAATTGGCCTTCATCCTCATGTCACAAGCTATGTAACCTTTGGTGATGGAGCAAAAGGTGAAATCAAGGGGATTGGTAAGCTTGATTGCCCTGGAGTTCCTGATCTTGACAATGTCCTACTTGTTAAGGGCTTGACTGCAAATCTAATAAGCATCAGTCAACTGTGTGACCAAGGTCTAAATGCTAACTTCACTAAAAATGAATGTCTGATTACTAACAAAGAAAGTGAAGTGATCATGAAAGGAGTCAGGTCCAAAGATAACTGTTACATGTGGAGTTCTCAAATTGATGATTCTTCAAAGTGTACCTTAGTCAAAGAAGAAGAAGTGAAGACATGGCATCAAAGATTGAGCCATCTGCAAGGTATGAAGAGGATTATATCTGTTAAAGCTGTTAGAGGAATTTCCAACTGGAAGATTGATGAAAGAAAAGTCTGTAGGGAATGTCTGACAAGGATGTCACACCAGAAACTCAGACATGACACCACTTTTAAAGGTTTGGAACTCCTCCGTATGGATTTGATGGGACCCATGCAGGTGGAAAGCCTTGGTGGGAAGAAGTATACATATGTAGTGGTAGATGACTTCTCTAGATACACCTGGATCAACTTTATAAGAAATAAATCTGATGTGTCTGAAGTCTTCAAAGATCTTTGTCTAAAACTTAAAAAGAAAAGGAAAGTCAAGTTATCAAAATTAGAAGTGAGCAAAGAAGGAAGATGGATCCCAAAAGTAATGAAGGATTATTTCTGGGCTACAGCAGAGCATATAGAGTCTTTAATTCCAGAACTAAAGTAATGATGGAATCTATTAATGTTGTGGTTGATGACCAACAGGCTGATGTCACAGACGATGTCGAGACATCTCTGAATGATCCCCCAACTGACTTCTTAGACAAAAATAAGGAGAGTAAACCCTCTCAAGTTGAACCTGAAGATGACAAAATCAACAAGGGACCCTCCATCAGGGTTCAGAAGGATCATCCCAAAGATCTCATCATAGGAGATCCAAACAAAGGGGTCACAACTAGATCAAGGGAAATGATCTCACATGGCTGCTTTGTGTCCAAGATTAAGCCTAGGAAGTCTGTTATATCTCACAGCAAACAGACCTGACATTGCACTTGATGTAGGTGTTTGTGCTGGATATGAAGCTGAATACATAGAAACTGGAAGTAGCTGTCCTCAACTGGTTTGGATGAAACAAATGTTGACTGAATACAGTGTCACACAAGATGTCATGACATTGTACTGTGACAACCTGAGTCCTATTCAGCACAGCAGGACTAAGCACATTGATATTGATCTTCACTTTATTAGAGAACTTGTGGAAGAGAAAATCATAGCACTGGAGCATGTTATTACTAAAATGCAATTAGCTGACATATTCACAAAAGCTTTGGATGCTAATCAGTTTGAATGTTTAAGAGGGAAATTGAGGATTTGTATTTATGAGAATTTATAGCAATTAAAGTGGAGTGGAAAAGGTAATAAAAATATTGCCTGCCCACTTAAAAGAAAGTGCCTCATTTATGGTAAATCATTACCTAGTATTGGAACTAGTATCTACACCATTTCCACATTCTACCTCAACACAACAACTTCCATCTTCATCAAACTGCTCAGACCATCTCTGCTAGGGCAACAAGATTTTTCTCAAAAGTTCAACAAAATGTCTCAACATCCCTCATCCTCTGGTTCAAAACCCACTCACAAAGCAAGGACTCCCTCCATGGAGTTTCTAGATGAAGACGTGTTGGACGTTATTCCACTTTTTGTAATCCCAGGTGACGCTCCTGGTCCTTCTTCCACGGCTGGAAACAGTCAAGGTAACATTCCTGATAACCCTCCTCCTAAGGATGACATGCATTATACAGATTGTGTCATTAGGAACCTGGTAACTAGGATTCTAAACGAAGGGAAGGCAGTCAAGGGTGTTTCGACCCCTCTGTCTAGAAGGGACCCCTCTCTTGAGGTGGAACCTAAAACTGAGAAAGATGATGATTCATCTAGATCAGAGAAAGACATGGCTGCTGAGGGACTATGCTCTCTAGGTAAAACCTTGCCTAGTAAGAAACCTGTAGATGTTTCTCATGAAACTACTGAGAAGGTTGTTGATTTGGAGAAAGAGAGTTCAGAAGAGGAAGATGACACCTTGGTTCATCATGTGAAACCAAGTGTTGCAAAGAAACAGAAGACCGGGAAAGGGAAGACTGTGGCTGAGATGTTGACAGCCAAAACTAGGAAGAAAACTGTCGGTGTAGGACCCTCTAAATCATGGAGTAAAGTAGAGGTCAAGAAGAGGAAAGTCATAGAAAGCTCTAATTCTGAAGATGATGTCGAACACGATGTCCCATACATCTCTCTTGCTAAAAGGCAGACTGTTAAAAAGTCTCCAGCTAAGGTTGCAGCTGTGCATTTGGACAACATTTCCTTCCATCTGGAAGATGGTGTTGCCAAGTGAAAATTTGTCATACAAAGGAGAGTTGTTGTGGAGAGGGAACTTGGGGAAGATGTTGTGAAAGTGAGAGAGGTTATGGAATTGATCAAGGCTGCAGGTTTATTGAAGACAGTTAGTGCTTTACCCCAATGTTTTGAAGGGTTAGTGTAGGAGTTTGTGGTGAATATCCCAGAGGATATTTCTGACAAGAATAGCAAAGAATTCTGCAAGGTCTTTGTGAGAGGAAGATGTGTAAGGTTCTCCCTTGTTGTTATCAATAAGTTCCTAGGAAGAGGAACTGAAGGAGGTGTAGAGTTAGAGGCTATAGACAATGAAGTCTGTAGGACAATCACTGCTGGCCAAGTCAAGGAATGGCCAAGCAAAAAGAATTTATCAGCTGGCAAATTAACTGTTAAATATGCCATCTTGCATAAGATTGGTTCAGCCAACTGGGTGCCAACAAACCATATCTCAACTATCTCTAATGGTCTTGGAAGGATTATATATGCTATTGGAATCAGGCTCAACTTTGATTTTGGAAGGTTCATGTTTAAACAAATTGTTAGACATGCCTCCACTAATGCAGTAAAGCTGCCTATTGCCTTTCCCTCTATCATTTGTGGAATTATTTTAAGCCAGCAACCTGGTATTCTAAACACAAGTGATATTCCCAGCAGAAGGAAGCCTCCATTGTCCATTCACTACAAGTTATTTGAAGGCAGTCATGTCAATGACATTGTCATGACATCTGCAAGGAAGGAGTCAGTCTCTCAAGGTGGCCTGATTGCTCAATTGAAGGAAACTTGTAAGGAGCTGGAAATTGGTATTAGGGTTGCCAAGGCTAGGAAAGAGGCTTTAGAGGTTCTCATTAGTAGCTTGGAGCAGGAAGAGATGGATAAGGTTGGTGAAGCCAAGGAGCCAGATGCCCATACCTCAAGTGAGAGGTCCAATTCTCAAGATCAATCTAGTGGCAGTTCTGAATCTGAAGGTGAAGAAGATGCTACTTCCTCAGACTATGTTGTAATGGTCCCTCTGTTATGAAGACTGTGTTGTGTTTGGATGTTTTTCGAAGCTTGGATGTTTTGATGTTTTTCTGTTTAATGGTTGTATTTTTGGCAGTCCTTTTGATGCCATGATGTAATATTTGGGCTCTCTATGAGTTCCCTGGATTTATGATTATTACAGCTGTGTATAACTCTGGATTTGTATCTCCTGGCATTGTGTTTTAACATTTTATATGTTATAACGTCCTTTGTGACATTCTCTGCTGGGCTGATTGACATTTATTTTGTCTAATTGTTTACCTTTGGTCTATTTTGACTAAAAAAGGGGAGAAGTGATTATGTGGAGAACTACAATTTTGTGGAGATGTGGAGATCTGCAGTGCTGATGTAGCTAGCTAGGCTAAACGGATGAACAACTGATGTTAAAGGAGATGTTTGATGTGGAACAGAATGATGTTCTGTTCTGTGATGTTGGAGGAGATGTCAGATGTTCTGTGCATGTTCTGTGTTGCACAGGTAATGTTGAAGGAGATGTCAGAGGGTAACTCTGAATAGTACAAGTGCTGAAAGAGATATCTATATTGAACAGACTTAGGGGGAGAAGAAGTACCCATGTGTATGTGTGTTTTACTAGATACTTTTATAGCTAGTAATTATGTTTGCTTCTGCTGCTGCTTAAATTGTTGTTACGCTATTTAACTGCTGATGTGTTTTTTCTTGTAAACAAAATGGATTGATATATGTTTTAGCCAAAATTTGCCAAAGGGGGAGTTTGTTGGTTCTAAGTGTTTGCAGCAATTTTGGTAAAACAAAGAGTGTTCACAAGATGTTACATGTGATGTCTTAACATAAGATATCTTGTACCTGTTGGATGTTTAAAATATAATTATGCAGGATTGTTTCAGGATGTCATACCCGATGTCATGACATATGATATAATGTACCTGCTGGATATTTAAAATGGAATTATGCAGGATTGCTCCAGGATGTCAGACCCGATGTCATGACATCTGGATACAGAACATTCAGTCTGAATGTTATGTATTATGTGATTGCATTTTTAATGCAAATCTATGTATGATTCAAGATCTGATTTACACACGCATTCAATCATTAATTACTACCAGATTTACTTATTTTCCAAAGAGATCTAATCAGTTGTCATGAGAAGATTTAAAAGGAAAATAGTTTTAGGGTTTTATGATGTCCAAAGCCCAGCCAAATGCTTCTATGAAAAGGACATGGAAAACCTGATTTGATACACAGGAAATACAGAGCGAAATATTGAGAGAGAATAAGGGTTTAAGTCTTGTGTGGTCGTGTGACTTGTAAGCCATTCAATTCATCCATAGATGATTGAATTGGTCTGATTTTTGAGTTGTAATTTGTCACTCTAAGCTTTTAAGCATGAGTGTGTGCCTACTTGATTGAAGCTACTAAGTAAGATCAAGTGTGTGTCTTTGAAGAGTGTCTCCTTTTGATTGTAATTCTTATTTATATCATTGGTGTGATTGAGGGGGAGTGAGATGGGATCTCATATCTAAGAGTTCTTAGGTAGAAGTCACACAGGTAGAGATTAGGTGAAAAAGATTGTAACTTGTGTTGTTTACTGAGAGTCTTTGAACTGATTCTATTTTAGTGGATTTTCTTCCTGGCTTGGTAGCCCCCAGACGTAGGTGAGTTGCACCGAACTGGGTTAACAACTGCTTGTGTCTCTTGCTGTAGCGGGGTATTCGTTACCTTTATATTTATTGACTAAATCAAAAGTAAATCATATAATTCGAGTCGCCAGCGCACTTCTATTTATCCAAAGGAAAGGTTAGAAAGCGAACAAAAACCGAGAAGTTTTATCAAATCAAAAACTAATAAAAATGTCAGAGATCTGGATAAGGGGGTTGGTTATGTAATGGGAGGGTTTTAAGCACCCAAAACATCCTTAATACTCTAAGGGAGCCCTTTTTACAAATGTTGTATGGTAGGTTGGTATTTGTGAAAAAAAGTAGGATCAAAACCTCGTAGTTCGGGGTAAAAATCTCAAAATAAGTTGGTGAATTGATTGGTCAAAAGCCTTAAGGTCTTTTGTTATCAAAGGGAGAAAACTCAATCTAAACCACAAATCCACCATGTGAGTAGAGCTTCAACATACTAGTGAGGGATCCACCCTATAATAAGTATGGAAGACTTATAGTCCAATCACTAAGGATACAGGTGAGTATTACATCAACCACTATGATAACTCAAACCTAATAGTTAATGTTTTTATGAAAAGCTTTGGCAAAGGTGGCCATTGTGTAGCACCTCAAATTTGCACCTCCCATTTGTACATTCATTTCATTTTTAGGTCATTAGCATTGCATAGCATGTTGCATTTCATCAGTCAAAACTGATCAGGAGAATCCATCTGTGCAAGAGAGCAAAAGCATTTCCATGAGACAAAGGCCCTATGGTTGTTCTAGAGAGCTTACATGACCCAAGGTTCATTTTGATGCAACTTGACCATTGGTTTGAGGTTCAAAGTCCACAGTGCATGACCTAGTCATCTGAGGCCCATAAAAGTCAACTGCAAGTCAACTGAGGGCTAGGAGAGGGAGAAATGGTTTGAGACATTTCATTCATGTCCCAAAGAAGGGTATTCAACATGTCAAACATCTACCTTGAATATTTTGAAGCCAGATCAAAAGTTTCCAAAAATGGAAAGTGACATATAATTGAAAGTTTCCCAAAATGGAAAGTTTTTTATTCAAATTCAACTTGATCTTGCATTATCAGATAAGCTTCAAATGAAATTTTGTCCAACATGAAAGTTGAAGATCTCTTTCTCCCATTTCCAAAAAGTCCAAGATCATGAGCATCTGATGAATGGTTGAGGAGATATGGTCAAATCATGGCAAAGTGTGCTTGAAACTTCAAATGGCCATATCTCTTGAACCAAAACTCCAAATTTGGTGGTTCTTTTTGCATTATTCTTCTCTTGACATGAAGTTTCCAAATCATGCATCACATTACATAAAATCTCATCATATGATCATGTGATATTTCAAGTCAATTTTGGAGGGAAATTGCAAAATTCAAAAATGGTGCATTGTATGGATTTTCAAGAGGTCAATTTTCGAACCTTTTAATTCTGCAATTTATGTACATATTCTTGTAGATCTTGCTTTGCTGATCGTTTTGATATAAATTTCGTGCGATTTGGATAAAATTTGAGAGAGATATGCTTGATTGAAGTTTCACATGTCAAACTTTATTTGCTTCGATTTGCATGAATCATGTTGAATTAGGATGAATTGATGCTTGATCTATTATCTCCTTTGCATGAGCTTCGTTTTGGTATAAATTTTTTGAAATTCTGGACGTTTCTGGAAATTCTGGAAAATTGCGCATGAATGTTCATCATCTTCATCTTCATCTTCATGAAGAAGATGAAGATCTTCATCATTAGTGACGGATCTGCATGGTAGCGACAGAATCTGGATTTTCGCTAGGGTTCTTGCTGTAACGCGCGCTCAGAACTCATTTAATCCATGGTCCTCACTTCGATTCCTGCTTCAGGCGTTTTTTGGAATTTATTTTTCACTTTTGTCATGCTATGCCATTTTTATTTCACATTTTTTTCATCAACTTGTAAAATTCATAACAAATTGAAAATTGATCCAAAAAATACCTGGTTTTTTGCTAATTGATCCTTGAGATGTCTAGTTTTTAATGATGATGATTTCAAAAATTGTGCACGGATGGATTTTATTTGGTGCTATCATATGTGATCATGTATCCATTTGTGACCTTGCCTTATTCATCTTGTTGTGAAATGCTTGATTTTAATCCAATGGACTTGAAATTTTACATGCTGATTCTAGACACATTGCTGGATGTTTTAGGCTTGGTTTGGTATTTTTCTCATGTACCATTTCTGTTTTATGCTTGTGTTAACATGGTGTGACAATTTGTGTCACACATTTGGTTGTTCTTACTTGTGCAATTTAATTTCCATGCCAAATGATCTTTGATGCTTCTGATTTTTTGTATGTTGATCATGTTAGATGTGTTGAATGTTCATGAACTTTTCCAGAATTATTTGAATAATTTCTGTTTTGATTTGGATTTTTCATTCATGATGGCCATATATGAACTTTGAAATTGTCATTGACTTCTTTTGATCATGAAATACTTTTGCTTGATGATATTGTTGTGAGCCTTTTTAGGACATGTCAATATGTGTTTGAAGTTGCATTGTGTTGAATTTCAGCCTCTGTTTTGGATTTTTGATTCACTTTTGACCCTAGGCTTTGACCTAGTGGTGTGTTGCTTACATTTGAGTTGTGAATTTCAGGTTCAAGTATACATCTCCATGGTTGATGTTGCTCCTTCATTTGAGCTTGATCATTTGTTGTTGTTGGCTAACATTTGCTTGTTTTGTAGGCTTTGAGAACAACTCACTTGTGTTTGCTCATTGTGCACATTGGATTTGTCTGTTTGTTGAATATTGACTGTTGATTGCTTGTCTGGATTTTGTACTGATTGGTTTAGCTGTTTCCACAGGTACCTAAGTTGCTTTAAGTTCATTTGAACTTTTCTTTGCTTGCTTGTGGTTGGCATACCACTGAGGTATAATCCCTTGATCTTCATGTAGTCTGGAAGACCTGTCATGTTACTTTGGCAGGCACCTGTCTGAAGCCCTCCTTGAGAGGCAATGTTTGTGGTTGTTTAATTTTGTTCCAAGCAGGTAAAGACCTCTTAAGAGGCAATTGGCAGATAAAAGGGATGTGCAATCCATCCCCTGCTATTCAGTTGTGTCATTCACTTTGCTCACACACCATGTGTTGATGCATCTTGAATAAGAACCCAAGATCTTGTTGTGTCAGTCATCTGTGGAGAAGAGTTCCTACATTCTGAACTCCCACACTTTCTATTTGAGTCATGCTCTCCCAGGCCAGGGATAAGAGCTGTGAGGTCTTACCCTCACTTCCTATTTCATCTGCTTCACCCTAACTCTCAATGTTAGGGTTAAGAGCTAAAAACACCCCATTCTAGTTGGCTTGTTTTTACAGCCTAGCCTTGTACGTATGAGCCAATTGTTTGCATATAGTGTGTGTGCTTGCTTTATTGTGCTTGTATTTGTTTAATTGTGCTGTTTAGGATAGCTTGCTTCCTGTGCAAGTTAGGATAGAGACCTCAACATAGGGATCGTATGCATGATAACTTCTAGGCTCGAGTCGTAGTCTCCCTAGTAGCTTGTTATCTCCCTTGTCTCTGGTTAGGTTAGAAGTTCTTTCCCTGTTTAAGGGAACTACGTCGCCCTGATCCTCATACCAGATGAGGTACGTAGGCAGGAGATGAGCTGATCTCTTCGGGCGCCCTTTTTCTTTTGCAACCCCTTTGTGTGTGTTTGGAGTCTGACGTAAGTCCAGCGATTGGCAGTTGGTTTCCTGTGTCTTGTTTGCTTGTTGGAGTCTGACGTAAGTCCAGCGATTGGCAGTTGGTTTCCTGTGTGTGTTTGTTGGTTCGGAGTCTGATGTAAGTCCAGCGATTGGCATTCGGTTTCCATGTTTGCCTGTTTGTGTGGAGTCTGACGTAAGTCCAGCGATTGGCAGTCGGTTTCCTGTGTGGGTTTTGTTTGGCGTGCGTTAGCCGAGCTACGAGTGCTCTGATTCTTCTCCGGTCAGAGAAGATACGTATGCATAGGATGCGACATCCTAGCGAGCACGTTTCCCCTGTCCCCGAACTACGTCGACTCTGATGTCTGTGTCTGACAGACTACGTAGGCCCAGGATGCGATATCCTGCCGAGTTACCTTCTTCCGTCTTTCATCTGTGTTTGTTTCCAGCTTGTGCAGTGTTTGAGCAGTTTTAGCAACCTTTCTTCTATTCTTTCTGAGCGTGGATCCCGTCGAGTACGACGGATGCGTAGGGGTGCTAATACCTTCCCTTCGCATAACCGACTCCCGATCCCATCTTTCTCTGGTCGCGAGACCATGTCTTTTCCAGGTTTACTTCGAGCGTTTCCTTTCCCTCCTTTGGGATAAATAACGCACGGTGGCGGCTCTGTTGTTTCTTTTTCCCGCCGGTTTTTCGCGTAATGCGACACATTGGAACCACAAAAACAATTGAGTGAGTTATATTTACAAATGAAAAGTATTCACAAAATAAAGTCAATGTTGACTTATGATTCAATTCAAAATAAGTGTTATGAAAAGAGTTTGAAAAATCAAAGGCATAGTGCCTAAGTTTCTAATTTTGAAAGCAATGTTAATGTTTGCACAAAAGTTTGGCTTGGGTTAGAGTGGAGAGAAGAAGAGAAGGGCTAGATCCTAAACATGCAAAGATGAGGGAAGAGAAATAAAACCACTTGGAGTTCCCTTCTTGAGATCATAAAGATGATCCAAGTTGCTCCTTTCCTTTGGAATTAGCAAGCAATAAGCAGTTAATTCAAGCAAGCAAGCACATAATCAATCAAGCTCCTAGGAATCTTCCAATTGGCTTTTGTCTCTCTTATCTTGGATGTCCATGACAATGGTCCTTCTAGGTAACTCAATTTTGGGATCCCTATCACAAGAACACACAAATCAAAAAGTTCCACAGTGCAATAAAAAGAATGGACAAGAGTGAGTTTAGAATTAGGGGTCCTTTCAATTCATCTTTCAAGATTAAGCATTCTAAAGGCATGAGGCCTAGTTGCTCTTCAACATATTTAGCCTTCTAAAGGCATGAGGCCTAGTTGCTCTTGAAACTCCATTAGCATAGGTAAGGTCCTAAATCTAAGTCCTTTCTCCATTTGCACCGGGTTCACACAAACAAACAAAAACAAGCACAAGGCAATAGTATATACATAATAATATGCTCAACTGAGCAAAAGGCAAATTGCATAAACATAAACATGAGCTCAAGTGAGCAAATGGCAAAGACAAATGAGTTAATGAGCAAAAATTAAATTGCATTAAAGTAAATTGCAAGAATTAAATGCTTGAATTAAAAGTTAGTAATTAGTAGTTAGTGTTAGTGTGCCATAAGGCAATTTAGCGCTATGTTAAGCAATCGTAAGTGGACTAATGTAGTAGTCACACCTATCTGAGGTCAGTCAATAAAACTATAGGCAAATAAATACAAGTTAGAGATCATGACTAGTAAGCCAAGCTCCTACAACTTGCCATGCCAAAAGAAAAGAAGAATGACCTTGTACGAATTTAGGTTTTTGCTTGACCAAGAAGCAACCTATCTCTAATGCAAAGCAATTCACTTGATCTTTGATCAAGATGAATTTGATTTGAATCAAAGAAGGTTAAACCTCTCATATGTCAAGGCTAACCACCAATCATTAACTTATTGGTCAAAAAGAAAAAAGAAGAAGAAGAATGGAAATGGAACGTACATAATTGAAATTCAAACAACATAACCAACCCACATTGACCAAATATGAATAGAATCAACCTCAATCAATGGTACACATAAGTGAGATGAAGCTTAGAAGTCAAGAAACGATAAAAATATTTTGGGTATTTTTGGCATTAAAATAATACTTGAAATAAAATAAACAAATAAAGGTCAAACTTCAAATCCAATTCAAATCAACTTGGAAAAGTCCAATTGGATCATCATAAGTCTAACATGGTCAAACAAGGTTTGACAAAAAATTTCATCATTTTTTGAAAACAGAAATTAATTTTAAACAATTAAAAATGAAGAAAAATAACATAATTGAACTAAAATCTCAAATCAATTAAGAAATTGATGAGAATATTTTTCATAGATCCATCATCATCCAAAGATGTTAAGAAAATATTTTTGGCATTTTTTAATATTGAAAAGTATTTTAAATGAATTAAAAACAATCAGAAATGAAATAATTCACAAAAAATATTAAATGGAATCACAAAAATAATTAAAAATCATTTTTAGAAACTAGAATTTAAGAGAAAATTTTTGCAATTGGTCCCATATTTTTGTGATTCCAAATAAAGAAGTTATGACAAAAATCCAGAGGCGTCAGATCTTGGTTCATTAATTGACGTGGCGCATCAAACAGCCAGGAAGCGCGCGCATGGAACACTTGAGTCAAAGCGGAGCAAAAAGCATTTAAAATAGTCAATCAAACCAAGAGCCAATATTAGATCTGAAGTAATGGATCCAAGGGCCAGGAACTCATCCACGTGGGGACGGTGGTGGAAACCACCGTCTTCTCCGGTGAACCTCACTGTTTCCGGCCAGAGTTGTAGGTTTCTCAACCTCTACCAAAACTCACGATCTATACATCATTAGAAAGCTGGGGTGATGTACATCACCCCTGTGACCTTAATTTCCACTCAAGATCCCTATAGAGAGAGAAATCTGAGATGGAAAAATGAGGTGTTCAATCTGAACTTACTCAATTCACAAAATTAAAAGCACAAATCAATTGCCTCTCACATGAGGACTTCAGAGATGCCAACCAAACGAAGCAATGCATTGTATTAAGAGAGATTCGAATCAAAACAGTTTGAATATAAACCTTTGAAGTGCAGCTTTCAATGGCACGATCTGATCCAATTCTTCAGTGCAACTTGTTCTTGAAGTAACAAGGAAGATAGGCTAAGGAATTGTAAGTCAAAGATCAACCAATGAAGTTGAAAATTGAACTTGAAAAATTGAGAGAAAAATCAGAATTCCTTTGAGTGAGGGTTAGGGATTCAAATGTGCAGAGCTTCAGGCGCCTTTAGGTTGAAGTTTGAAGTGAACAAAGCATTCTATTTATAGCCAAGGGTGATGCAATGCCATGAAGAATTCGTGTGCATGTGAATTGGGTCCTCCATGCATGGGCCTGTACAGGCGCATGTGAGGTCCAAAATCCATTGCAAATGCAAGCTGAAATGAATGTGAGATGGTTTGGACGTGCAAACTTCATTGTATTAGCTTGTGCACAAAGATTCAACATGGTTTTCATAAATGATCACAAAACTTCACCTCTTCGAAAATGCCATTTGCAAAATTGAAACATAGGCATGTGGGTAATGGTTGGAAAGGTATTGACATAAAGAACAAATGTCATGTTGAACAAAAATCCATTTGGAGTTGGGAAAATATTGAAAACTAGCCATGAAGTTCAATGTACAAAACATGTATATGGAGATTTTGCCAAAATGGACCAACTTCAAGCCCTTCTGTTTTAATGATGAAAGTCTCAAATGACAAAACCTCCAACATCAAAGTTGTATATATTTTCAAGAAAATCAATTTGAACTTAAATTTTGCATCATTTGGATTTTTAATGAGAAAGTTATGGGCACTTGAAGTTGGACTTTTTCACATTTCAATGACTTTGGTCCAAAGTGACCTATAATGTTTTGTATTATCATATGTATTTATTTTAGGATTATGAAATTTTATCCAACATAACATTTGAATTAGACATCTTACAGTTTCCAATTAACTTGGTCCCACGTCAATATCATAAAAAATGAAGGAGTTAGGTTCTTGGGAAGTTGACCCAAAATTAGGGTTTCAGTCAAAATGACCTATAATGTTTTGAAATGAATGATGACCTTCCAAGTTTCAAATGGATTTTTTATGAACATTAAAGTTGTTCATATGGTTCTTAAGAACATTTTTTGTCTTGGGGTCATCTTCATTTGACAAACACATCAAACGTTAGCTCTCAGTGGATTTCAAAATAGTCAGATGAATTAACTGATCAACTTCTCAAGTCCAAACTTCAAATCTTAATGAATTAATGATTGAGGACACTAACATAAGCTCATATATGCATAAAATTATGAATGAAAGAACTTCCCTTGATTGTATTTGATCATAGGTTGAGGTTGCTTCATGAGCAAGGCACAGTCAATGCACAATTTAATTAGGGTTTCCTTGGGAAACAATCCTCAAGACCTTTGGCTTATCTTGATCAAATTGACAAATTGAGATACTTGGGAGGAATATATGATGATTGGGAGCTTTGGGAACCATTTTTATGCTTGCTTTCACTTTCATCTGGCCACTTCAATGAGCATAGGGGCCTCCTAGGAGCCTTGGATCACATGACTGCTCAAGCTTCAAAACAAACAAGTTAGTGACATATTTTTGTGCTTTTGGTTAGTAAACAAAATAAGAAAAACAATAATATACAATTCAAGCATGCTTGGTGGTCTCAACCCAACTCACACAAGTCCCAACCCTAGGGTAAGGAGCCAAGATGTTATGATCCTTGAGGCAAATGCAATGAGCAATGGTATGATGCCATGAGGGATCTTAGGGTCAAAATTAGGGTCTTACACTTGCATTACTGTTCTTTATCTTTATCCTGTTTGTATTATTCAAATATTAGTGTCGTGACATTACCTTCGACATCTCATATCTGATACCAGAATTTCAATAAGAAAGCAATCAACTTACTTCAAGCGACTCTATGAATTGATGAATTATTTTGTGTCTCTCAATGCACAGTGGCAAAATAAATATGTGACACATTAGTAGTCACTCGTGAAGGAACCATTGAAGTAAAAAGATCAAGATTGAACACTTTGTGTCAAGAGTATGAGTTATTAAGAATGCAGACCGGAGAATCAATCCTTGACTTGTAGAAAAGATTTATACATTTGACCAATCACTTGATTGTTCTCGGTAATACTTTTACTAACCATGAAATTAATCTTAAAGTGCTAAGATCTTTAACCAAAGAATGGGAACCAAAGGTAACAATAATTTTTGAAAAGTAAAGTCAATTTGATATGTCATTCACATCTTTATCCATCAAATTTCAAGAGCATGAGATTGAACTTGGGATACTAGAAAAGCATGAGATTCAAGAGAATAAATCCAAAGACATTTCTTTAAAAGTTGACTCAAGGAAAGAATTAGAAGAAGATGCTCCGGATGAAAATGAGAACTTCATGCTTCTTGTAAAAATGCTAGGTAAGTTTTTCAATAGTGATAAATTTTTAAACTTTTCAAAAAGAAAGAAATTTTTCAGGAAGAAAGAAGTCTTTACGTCAACACAAAATTACACTTGCTTTGAATGTGGAAAGAAAGGAAACATGAAGGAGGATTGTCTAAAACTATCCAAGAAAAGTGGTCATAAAGGTAGAAAGGAATCAAAGTCTAAAAAGGCCTATGTTCCATGGGATGATAATGAAGTAAGTTTAACATCCGATTCGGAAAGCGATGAAAGAGCTAATATCAAATTGATGACATCACACCATTCAGATGATGAAGAAAAAGAGGTTAGTAAGACAAAACTTTCTTATGATAATGATGCATAAGGAGCAATAGATGAATTACTCAATAAGTGTAAAATTCTGTACAAAACAATGTCAACTCAAAAGAAAGAAATTGTATCGCTTGAAGAGAAAATTGAGACTATGCAAAAAGACTTTTACAAAGAAAAACATAATTTTTTTGATAAAGAAAAGCAGAACTTTACATGCAATGAGTGTGATTCACTCTCTTTTCAAATTTCCTAATTAAAAATTTATTGAAAGATCTGAAAAAGGAAAAATAGGATTCGAAGATATTCTTAGTAGACAAAGATATTTCAATGATAAAAAATGGACTTGGTTATTCAAAGTCTGATAAGCCAAGAACTATTAAAACTATTTTTATCAAGGCAAGTGGTCAATCCAATAAAGAGAAAGTGAACAAAGTGAAAAATATTCATCATCATCCTAAGGAAAAGATTTGTTAAGAAATAATATTATGTTCCTAGATATAGAAGCAACTTTGTTCTACATGTTTTTCTTGTGGTATAATAGGTCACACACCCAATGCTTATTTTGTAAGGAATTCTAGTATTTCTAGTGGTCATTATGTGTGGATCAAGAAAGGAACTAGTTATCAAGGATCCAATGCACATTGGATACCTAATCAATCTTAATTTTTTTTATAGGTTTGCTTTAAGACCACTACAAATCTATGGTGTCTTGATTAGTGATTGATCTAAGCATATGACATGCGATACAAACAAATCATCTCTAGTTCTAAAGGTCAAGATTTATGTTACGTATGGGGACAACAACAAAGGAAAAAATCTTGGCATAGTCAAAATTGGAGCACCACCTTTAGGACTAAAGTAGAATCTTCTTTTCATAAGTCAACTTTGTGACAAAGACTTCAAAATCAAGCTCACCAAAGATGAATGATTAATTGAAGATGAAGCCAACCATGAGGTAAAACTTAAAGGTAAAATAATTAATAGTATTTTCATGATTTCTTTAGATGATTTATATTTTAAAATAAAGGTTCGTATGATAAGCAATAATGACTCATGGCTTTGGCATAAAAGAGTAGCCCATATTCAAATGGAACATTTAAATAAACTAGTTTAACATGAGCTTGTCCTTGGCTTAGCAAAGACAAATTTTGTCAAAGATAAATCATGTGATGCATGTTAAAAAGAGAAGCAAATCAAATAAAATATCAAGCCAAATAATATGGTAGCAACTACAAGGTCACTTCAATTATTGCACATGGACTTGTTTGGTCCGTCAAGAACAAGAAGCTTTGGAGGCAATGTATATGCCTTAGTTATTATTGATGATTTTTCTAGATTTTCTTAGACACTTATTTTAGTATATAAAAGTGACACTTTAAAAGAATTTAAGAAGTATGCAAAGCAAGTACAAAATTAAAAATCACTAGATATTGCATCAATTAGAAGTCACCATGATGGAAAGTTCCAAAATGCATCTTTTGAAGAGTTTTGTGAAAAACATGCCATCTTTCATAATTTTCAGCACAAGGACTCCTCAAAAAATTGGATTAGTTTAAAGAAAGAATATATCTCTAGTTGAACTTCTAAGAAACATGTTAAGTGACTATAAACTAACAAAGTATTTTTGGGCGGCTGCAGTAAGCACGACATGTTGTGTAAGAAATTGAGTTATCATTAGGCCAATCTTGAAAAAGAGTCCATATGAACTCTTCAAGGTAAGAAAGACAAACAATGCTCACTTTCACTTTTTTTTTATGTAAGTGCTTTGTTCTTAATAATGACAAAGACAATCTCGGTAAGTTTGACGAAAAATCCGACGAAGGTATTTTTCTTGGTTACTCTCCCTCTCTCTCTAGTAAAGCTTATAGAATCTATAATAAAATAACTTTAACTATTGAAGAATCAATGCATGTATATTTTGATGAATATAACCCGTCTAATGAGGATATAATTGTTTGTGATGATGATATTTTACAGGTACCTTTGGAAGACGTTGCCAAAATTGACAAGGTTGATCAATCGGAACACAAAGAGGAAAATTCTCAACAAGACAAAATCAAAGTGATCTACCTTAAGAATGGATAAGTCGCCATGATCATCCAGTAGGCAAAGTTATTGGTGACATAAGTAAAGGAGTTTCAACAAGGCTAAATCTCAAGGATGCTTTCTTGAATATGACATTTGTTTCTCAAATAGAAACTTCAAAGATTGATGCAGCCATGGAAGATGACCAATGGATACTTGTCATGAAAGAGGAATTAAATCAATTTGAAAGAAATCAAGTTTGGGAACTTGTTCCTAGGGCATATTTAGTGTTTAAAAATAAACTTGATGAGAGTGGTATACTTATTCGAAACAAAGCAAGACTAATATCTCAAGGATATAATCAAGAAGAAGGAATCGACTTTGAGGAAACTTTCGCTCTGGTTGCAAGGTTAAAAGCTATTTGTTTATTACTTGCTTATGTTTGTTCATTAAATTTTTAGTTATTCCAAATGGACGTCAAAAGTAACTTCTTGAATGGATACATCAATGAGGAAGTCTATGTCAAAAAACCTCCTGGTTTTGAAGACTTCAAGAATCCTTCACATGTCTACAAGCCGAGAAAGAACTTTTATGGCTTGAAGCAAGCATCAAGGGCTTGGTATGATCGGCGTAGCAACTTTATTTGTGAAATAGGATTTGAAAAAGGTAAAGCTGATAATACTTTGTTTATTAAGAAAATCAAAAATCATACTTTATAGGTTCAAGTATATGTTGGCAATGTCATATTCGAATCAACAAACAAATACCTATATGAAGAATTTTCATTGATGATGAAAGGAGAACCTGAGATGTCCATGATGGGTAAGATGAACTATTTTATTGGTATACAAATTAAGCAATTAAAGAATGACATACTCATCAACCAATCCATGTATTGCAAGTAATTATTGAAAAGGTTCAATAAACAATTGAAAAAAAATAGCTACTACAATGGGTTCCGAAACATATGTAGATCAAGATGAACTCAGTATTCTGATTGACACACAAGGTATCAAGGTATGATTGGCTCATTAATTTATTTGACGGCAAGCCGTCTGGACATTATCTTTAGTGTTTATCTTTGTGCTCGTTTTCAAGAAAATTAGAAGGAATCTCATCTTGCCTTAATGAAGCGAATCATGAAGTATCTCAATTGAACAACAAATGGAAACATATGGTATCCTAAAGGTAGTATTCGTGAGTTAATTGGTTATTCTAAATCAGATTATGCAGGATGTAAAACTGACCAAAAAAACTCAAGCAAGACATGTCACATCCTAGGCAGTGCTCTAGTATCATGGTTCTGTAAAAAGCAAGTGTCTGTTGCTCTTAGTACAACTGAAGCAGAGTATATTGCAACATGAAGTTGTTGTGCATAAATTCTTTAGTTAAAGCAACAACTTAGTAACTATGGCATAAATCTTTGGTGCATTCCGTTAAAGTGTGAAAACACAAGTGCTATAAACATTAACAAAAAATCCAGTCATGCACTCCAGAACCAAACATATAGACATTAGACATCACTTTCTACAAGATCATGTGTTTAAAGGAGATGTTAAAGTCACCTTCGTAGATACGTATAACCAATTGACATATATTTTTACTAAACGACTAGCCCAAGAATCCTTCTATAAAATTCTAAGGGAGTTTGGAATATAGGATGAGAATGATGTTTAAACTTATCACAAACACAACTCTGCATCATGTTTCAATAATCATCAAGGTACACGTCTATAGTTTTTTTTATAAATTAATTCACAACTTCATATGTGAATTAATAAAACATTTTCTATATATCATGTTTTTCCTTATTATAAGTTTCTCATGTATGTATTTATGTTTTAGAATATTTTTGTATGTGGCAAAATGTTTTCATGCCTTCCTATTACTATTTTTCAAAATCTTACTGTGTAATCGGTTACACTCTAACTGTAGCCTGTTACAGGTGTGGATGTTTTATTTTATTTTTTAAAATTTTCCAAAAAAACACGTACTACTCCGAATAACCCATCTCACCTCGGAAGCGAAGAGGATATAACATCAATTACACAAACGAGGTAACGAAGGGCATCATGAAAACTCTCCAATATACCCCGCAGTTTCAGAATAGATGTGGAGATAGTTGAATGATCATGGGTTCGATCCCTAGCATCAAGATATTTATATTTTCAAAACTACCGCCACATAGCTCTTGGTTTTTGTCAAAAACCGAGGGGAAAAGACTTTTTTTTAATATAAATTATATTGTTTACACTAAATATTAGATTGCATTATTTACAATAAATATTAAATTATATTGTTTACTCAGAATAATTAAATTACATAGAGTATTAAATTCAAAGTTTCTAATGTTACATTGTTTTGGTTTCAATATGCAAGTACAAATTTTTGACAAATTTGATTCACCATCATCACTTTGAATAAATCTAAATTTACCCAATGCTTTTCAAGCTGAATGGTTTGAACACTTCCAATTTCTGATATAACATAAAAAAATGTTAGATACATAACATAAAATTCAAATAACAAGATAAGATATTTTGTAAGAACACCAACCTTACAACAAACTTTTTTCTTCATTTGCAATCCATCCATAGATATGTTCCAAGCTTTCATTGAAGGTGGCAAGAAACAAAAGAAAAGGGGGTTTAAATTAGGTTTCTAAAAATGAAAGCTTTTTGAAAACCAACACAATCAAACAAGAAAAATAACACAGTTATTTTTATACTTATTCGCTGTTAACGAAGCTACCTCCAGCCCACCCGTCAAGGTGATTTTTCCTTCTCAACAAGGACTTAATCCACTATAACCAAAACTGATTACATACACACATAGACAAAGCAATTTTGCCTTCTTGAGTCTATCTGACTAAAACCCTAGTCACTCAAGGAATACACTCAAACAAATGATGTTTACAAGAATGTGTTTACAAGATTGCTTCTAAGAAAGCATAATAACACAAGTTTAATGCAATAAATTTCTCACACAATAACGGACAAAAGCTCTATGCGTGTTTCTATATTCTATACACAAACAATATCAAGTTCACCAAATATCATTGTGTATGTTCACGTAAATTAGCAACATGTCCAATCTTTCAAGTCTCTTTTATATGGGCAATGAAAAGATCCATTGGATGGTAGAATTGGAATATCAAGAATGAAGTTGTCTCATTGTATAACGGTTTGCATATAGGATGGAAAATGTACAATAGTATTGTCCTTAGCCCACAAAATCAATGTAGTGGAGCGATGGTTGATCTTGTAATGTGTACTATTTTCCTGACGCAAATCCTTTTGATCTTATCTTCTAATCTTCAAAGACTTTTGAGTAAATGATGTTGAAGCATGCTTAGAAGGATTAACAGACTAGTTGAAAGAATCTTCAGAACCTCGGTTTTCAGAGTCTTGACACAGTTCCTCAGAATCTGGTCTTCAGAAATCTTCAGGTCTTGTTCTTTAGTGACTTCAGAAATTAATAGCATGGGATCTTGAAGTCTTAACACACCTTCAGAGGCTCTTCCATCAGATTCAAAGTCAGAAGTTTTATCAGAAACATTCATCAGAACTGTTGTCTAAGAGCATTCTAGAACTTAACATCGTCTTGTAAATAACTTTGTATCTCTTCAGAGTCAGAGTGTGTTAAGTCCAGAATCTGATGACGTCACACGTTGATTCTTCATAGTCAAAACCTGTTATCAAAAGCTACACACTAAACAAAACCATTAGGGTACAAAATTGTTCTCTAAGAAATAATACATTGTTATCATCAAAACTAAAGGCCAGATGCAAAATCAAATCTTGTTCTTACATTCATTATTAATGTTTTCATGGAAAATGCTTTCATTATAAATGTTTGAGTTTCACAAGATAACATCCAAGATATATAATGGTGGTGTTGACATTCTTATTGGATATATAGGATTTCTGGTGGATTGATGTGTCAGTAATATTTTGGCCATTGTTACTTTATGAACATAGGGCATAAATTTTTTGTTGGTTAACTGAGTAACTATACTCGTCGGTTCTTTTTTAAAACTGATGGGAAATGTTATTTCAATATTAATTAAAAAATAAATTAAACTAGGGACTTTCTCCTCGGCTTTATATTAAAACCGAGGTAATATGTGCTGAAGAAAATGGTGAATGGTGAAAAATTGAAAGTAACATGCAATGTTTCTTTTTTCAAATTTTTTACTATTCACCACTTTCTTTGTGTGCGATATACAATATGTTTAGAAATAAATTTCTCAATATTGTTAACCGAGGAAAGCCATAAATCATGGAGTGTTTTCATTGATTGACAACATAGGAAGATTATCCCAAAATATAACAATGACCTTATAAGAGAAGTGAAAACAACAACAACAACAATAACAACAACAAAAATAACAACAACAACAACAGTAGCAACAATAACAACAACAACAGAAGCAGTAGCTGCAGCAATAACAACAATAAAACAACAACAACAACAAAAATCAACAACAACATCAACAACAACAACAAAAATGGCAACAACAACAGTAACAACAACAACATCAACTAAAATAACAATAATAACAATAATAACAACAACAACGACAACAACAAAAATGATGACAAAAACAACAAAAATAATAATAACAACAACATCACCAAAAACAACAGCAACAACAAAGATAAAAGCAACAACAACAACAACAACAACAAAAACTACAACAACAACGATAACAACAACGACAATAACAACAACAACAATGAACACAACAACAATAACAATGACAATAACAACAACGACAACAACAACAACAACAACAATAATAATGACGACAACAACAACAATAATAACAATAACAATAACAACAACAACGATAATAACAAAAACAACATCAACGACGACAATGACAACAACAACAACAACTGCAACAACAATGACAACAACAACAACAATGACAAGAACGACAACAACAATAATGACAACAATAACAACGATGACAACAATAATGACAACATCGACAACAACAACAACAATAATAACAACAACAAAAATAATGACAACAACAATAATTACAACAATAGTAACAATGACAACGACAACAACAACAACAATAACAATAACATAAAAACATTGTTATGTGAGATGGATTGTAAAAGCTGAAAAAATATTTTATTCAAGGTTAGTATTAGAAGAACAACATACAACATAGAACTTTGAAGACGTTTTCAGATTTGCAATCCATCCAAAAGAATGATGTATATGAGATTGGAGCGGCTAGGTCTATGGTAAAACATAATTAACGAGTGTTTTTATAGTAAAATCTAACCCCTTAGTTATTAAATAAACCAAAGGAATAGATCAATTAATTAACAAATAAAAAATTAAATAAAAATAAATAACACTTAAACTGCTTTTGCTGGGATTCAAAGCATGTCATGGATTACTTTTCCCCTCAATTATATTCAATATTTGCGCGAATAGATATTATTTTTAAATTAAAAAATAAATCATGGTGTGTCCTAGAATTATACATCGGTTTTCTGGTGGGTGAGGTGAAAGCGTTGTCATGAAATGTATTATTTGTAGTAGTGGCGTTGTTGTAGCCGTTTACATATTTTTGTGAACCGGTTACACCCATTAAAATTACTTTTCAAACCACCTTTTTTATTCAATTAAGTTCTTCCTCCCTCATCTCCTTGGAGATCCCTCTCCATTAAAGCTTCACTCATACCCAACCATTTCCCCATGAAATCCCTTTACTACCCATTCATATTTTCATCCTATAAATCAAACCACATCCATCTAATCCTTCATCAAACACTTCTTCACCTCTCCAAACTTTTACTAAAAACCAAAAGAGCTTTCTCTTCATAGAATCTTCACGGGTCCTTCAAGAAGAGACAAAAGAAAGAAAAAAGTCATTGATGACTGCACAGTTCTTGAACCCATCAGGCCTGACAAGTTGAACCTTGGAAGATTGGTTCCCACACCAAAGTAAAATATTGACTTCATGTTAGATTTCAGAAATCGTGCTCTGACTACTCCAAATTATGGTAATCTTCAATCCTTTCCTACCTCAAGCTTTGACTTTCCTGAGTTGTTGGATCATCAAGGGTTAGGTATATTGATTTTATATTTTGGTCCTTAATTTCCTTATTTAGTTTGAATATTCACTATAATCTATCTATATCCACTAGCTGCATTGTTAATTCTTGTGTGAAAGGGATATATATATATATATATTGTGTTGTCTATGGAAGATTATGGGAAATGTTTGGATGTACCTTATGAAGAAGAAAGGATTTATCAAGGTTTCACTTATGATTGGTATAATTATGAAAAGAATAGATACTATTACAACATTAGTAGATTAACTGAGCAGGAAATCTATGCCAAAAGAGCTCACAATGCTAGATCGACTCCAGACTGTCAAATCTTGTATTCTGTAAATTTTTTGGTAAGCAATTGTATGCTTCACTATTTCATTTCCTACATTCTCATGCCTAAAAACTCAAATAATTCTCAAGTAAATGGTACGGAAATGAAAATTATCTATGCCGTGAAGAAGAAGTTATAAGTAAAATTGAGCTTATGTCATAATGCACCACATGCTTCATCAAAGAAACTCTCAGACAGCCTTCATTATGCAAGGTTGGTTACTAAGATTCTTCAATTTTGAAAAATTAATTTGCGTGGAGATTCAAGATTTCAAATGAATTCTAAGGAGTATGAGATAAACATAAAGGATCAAACAAGAAAATGGGAATTTTCAAAGACAATGATGGTATTTTCAAGAACAAAGAGGTTGCTTCTTCCACATCAACTCTATTACCCAAAGGAAGCGTTTATAATGAGATGCTATATGAGAATCCACTGAAAACCTAGTCGCAACCGGCTTGCGTGACCTTCACCTCAAAATAGCCAACATCAAGAAAAACCAAAACCTTGAGTATAGTGGCGACAAGATGGAAGAAGATAGTGACTATATGTATTTTGTGTCTTTTTCTTATGTCTTGTTATGTCCTTTTATGCTTATGTCTCTTTAAGTTTATGTTCTCTTTTTTTTTTATGATGTTTATGCTATGTAACCTTAATACAAGTTTTATTATGTTTAAGTTATGATATGAACCATTATGTTTTTATATATGACTCCTTATGAATCAATGTGCATATTTCCCTTCTTTTATCTTTTCTCTTATTTTTTATAATGACAAAGGGGGAGAATATATGTTGTATGTATATTGTTACTATGTACTTTAACCCTTTGAAGTTCAGTCTCAAGATCAATTGCACTATCAAGAAGGAAAAAGATAGATCATCGACTTTCAAGTATCTCTTATTACAAGTCTTGGATTTCAAGTAATCAAACAATAGACAAATGGGCTTTAAGGATTTGGTCAAGTATAAGGTATATGTTATAATAATGCATAGAATACTACATTAGTTACTTAAAAATTTTGCATATTTCATCTCTAAACATTTTGAAGTGTTTTTGAAACTTAAAATTTTCATTAACATTGGTTACAAACTGATTTTCACATTTTCTATCAGATGTAACCGGTTACACATATATGTTAACCGGTTATATACATGAGAAATTCAATCTTTTGGAAAATCTGTTCAGCCGTAAACGGTAAACAAACCCTGTAATCGGTTACAACGACGAATATTTTTGAAAATCTGATTTAGCTTCAGTTATAACATGTTACGATATTGTGTTAACCAATTACCACTGAAGTAGTGGCATTTTTTCATGAAAAAATACATTCCAATGTTTTCCAAACTTGGTCATTGAATCATGCCAATGCTTGATGATTCTATACGTATTCAAAAGAGTGGTTTCCACACTATAAATAGCCAATGTTTATGAACTTCAAAATCCACTCCTTCAATCACTTTCGAATTCAAAACTCTCTCAATTTTCAACTAAGTTACTTGATTCATACTTTATGTGAAACTTTCTGCATTAAACTTTTAAGTATCATAAAGTTTCACTCATAAATTCTGAGTACTTAAGTATTACTCTTGTATATTGTATATATTTAAGGAAAGATCAATTCTCAAGAATTGAGACATATTCAAATCTTCTTCTTTACAACATTCTATTTGTGTGGATTACAAAGTGTTAAGTGATCTTTGTTTGAGATAAAAAGTGGTGTGTTTTTATTCATAGTGTAAAAGAAAGTGGTGTGCTTTCTGATATGTTAGATAAGTGTATGAGTGACCTTGGTGTGAGTATTGTACAATTTCTAACATAATGAAATCTCTCATGGGGTGTGAGTGGACTAGACATATCCTTGTTTGAAAAAGGAAACTAGTATACATCTTGGTGTCTTTTATTTTTCTAGCACTTAATTTCTTCATTTTATCATTCAGATAATTTTCGGAAAAATAAGAACCTTTTCCATCTCTCATAACACGAGAATATTTCATAAAGTCCAATAAATCTAATTCACCCCCCGTAGATTACTTTAAATAGTTATATTATGTATCCCCTTACAAATTACGTATATTTTCCTTGATAATATGAGTGTCCTCCTTAGTAATAGATATCACTTCCTTGACAATAAGAGTGTTTTCCTTGATAATAGACGTGTTTTCCTTGATAACAAGTGTGTCATCCTGGATAGTACGTGTGGTTTCCTTTGTAATAGGTGTGTTTTCCTTGATAATAGGTTTGTTATCCTACATAATAGGTGTGGCTTCCTTAATAATAAGGTGACTTAAGAAATTTGAATTCCTCCCCTTTTCAATATATTCAGTTGTGATTTGTGGCTTTTCACCCACCATCTTTATAGATCGACCCACCTCTACATTGTTATTAAGGATCAACTTGTGTCAAAAGTTTTTCGAATGGTTAATGGATCTATAATGAGTATAATATTTTGGCAGTTTCTCATACATTATCTTCACATAAGAGCATATCTTTCTCCTTCCACCATGAATTAATCAAATAATCATTGAGAAAGATTAATGTCCACCAAAACCCTCACGTAGTGACCAAATGAACGATTTTTGGTAGCTTCATCTAGCATAAGTGGTGTACCCACCTGTAGCGGTAAATTCATGATCATCAAGCTATTGACAAGCTAGAGATCAAATAATAAGAGTCGCCACCGCTCTTTTATTGTTTCTAAAGGAAAAGGGAAAAAGTACGAACAAAACCCAAAAAGTAAGAAGTTTTCAAATCAAAACTAATAAAATGTAAGAGATTACAGGTAAGGGGGTTGGTTACACAAAGGGAAGGTGTTAGCACCCAAAGTGTCCTAGGTACTCCTAGGGAGCCCTTTTTGTGTGCATATGTACTTGGTATAAAGTGATGTTTACAAACAACTAGAATGGGGAGATGAGAAAAGAATTCATTAATTATATTTTTTTTGTTTAACAAGACCTTCGGACTTGTGCCTACGTACCAACATAAAAATGAGGGATCAAAACCTCGTAGTTCGTGGTACAAAATTCAAAGTGGATGCATTACTTTTAACAAAATTTAAGTTTGAAAGGCACAAAGGCCTAAAAATGGTTTGAAGAGTTAGTTCTTTTTGGCTTTTTAAAAGTTTAGGTCAAGTATAGTTAAATTTATTTACAAGCTTGATTTAAGAAAAGAAGTTTGAAAATGCAATGGCATAAGGCCAAAGTTTCTATCTTTTTTTGCAAAGTGGTCAAAGTTTAGAACAAAAGTAATTCACACAAAGAAGATTTTAAAAAAATGGAGGGAGAGATTTTGAAATTAAAGAAATGGGGAGAAGATGAAGAGACTATCCTATGTACAAAATTAAAAGTTTAGAGTTGAAAAGATCTGACCAAATGGGTAGCAATCCAATAGACAAGAATGTCAATAGAAACCCAGAATTCCCTTGGACTTTTAGAATCAAGCAACACACAAATGCACAATTATATTATCTTGAAGAGCAAAGCATCAAATAAAGATGGCCACATCCAAGCTTATCCATTCCATGATCTTCTTCAAGGTAGCCCATGAAACAGATAAATTCCACAAGTCACAGGTTCAAAATAACAGCTTCACAATGATCATGTTGCAGATGAACTCAAAAGGATCTTGAATGATGTATCAGATGAAGTTTCAGATTGCAAGCACTTGGTTTTTTCAACAAGTTGGCATTGGCCAAGTCCTTTAGCATTGGAATGTTGTCTAAATTCTAAGTCCATTTGTCCAAGATCAAGCCAACAATCCACACAAAAGTCTTTTAGGGTTTTTGTTGTTACTATGTACATTAATGGTCAAAGACCACAAAAACAAGCAAAGTATACACAAACAAAATATATCACACAATATGGTCCAAATGGACAAAATGAAAATTGCATTAACATAAACAATTAGAATGATATGAACAATGGCAAATGAAATAAAATGCTAAAAGTTAAATGGCATTAAAGTAAAGGGCTTGAAATTAAAAGTTAGTAGTTAATAGGTTAGAAGTTAGTGTTGTTTTGCTTTTGCTTTTTTTATTTGAAGTCATTCTTTGGAGAACACTCAACCCATTTATCACAAGCATGGATCCTTGAACCAAGACATCTTCCAAAGGAAGGAAAAAAGGCCAAGTTTCCACACAATACCATGAAAGAGGGGAAACTTACAATCTCACTAACTAGAATGCTTATGCCTTTTATGTCACAAATTTAGCACTATGTTAAGCAATCATAATTGGACTTATGTAGAAGTCACAACTATTTGAGGTCGGGCAATAAATTTTTGGTGTTAATGCATGTTAGAGACATAGTATAATGGACTATGCTCATGAAAGACACCACACACAAAAAGAATATGCAAAAGGTATGACTTAATCTCATCCATACTCATGTCAATTTTTCAATCAACTAGCCTTAGGATTATGAGATATCATAGGCCAAATGGAATGAATGAATGAAGAAAGAGAATAAGATGAAGTGGGAGGGGAATTGATCAAAACACAAATTGGTCAAAGGAGGATTTTTACCAAATTAATATCATCCATTCATTTTGGCCATGAGATTTATCATAGGTCAAAGGATCTTGGAGAAAAAATTTCATAATTTTTAGATATTTAAAAATATTTTTAAACAATTAAAAACAAATGAAAAATCAATTAATTCATGAAAAATATTAATAATGATCCAAAAAATAATTTTAATTCAGAATATGAAAGAGAAAAATACTTGAAATTTTTTGGTGAAAGTCCCATATATTTTGGATCAATATTTAATTTAATATGAATTATTGAAAATATTGCAATTAAAATGAAAATTAAAATATCAGAAAAAACGTGGACCACTTGATCTCCCTCATTAATTGAGGTGGCAGATCAAGTGGTCACAAACGCACTATCCACGATGGACTCTAGTCAGCGCGCCATAACTTTGGTAATCAGAAAGAACGCTCAAGATTAAAACAAATTAGATGGATCCTATGGTTGTGAGAGATGTCAACACATCGCCGGAGCTGTAGCTCCGGTCTTCTTCTCCGGTGGACCTCACCGGACTAGTCCACCTTTAACCATCACCAAAATTAAAAACAAGGATATGACCTCAAAGTAAAAATGGCACTGAGTTCGAATCTGACCTCAATTCACTCTAACTCCAAGTATATTGAGAGATACATGGAGTTGAAATTTGAGGTACATGAACTGAGTTGCTTCGATTTGGTCTCTAAGCAACTCAATCTTCTTGCCTACATTGGTAGGACTTTAGACAATTCCTTCAGATCGGGTTTGAGAATCATTGGCAGAAGTTATAGTAGGTAAGAAACCGGATGTAGAGAGGGAAGAGAAAAGATTTTTATTAACAGTAACATGATCAGACACACCAAAATCAAGGATCCAAGTTCCAAGAGAAGATGATTAAGAGAGAGACAAGCATATGATTTACCAGTGTGTGCTATCGAAGCATTAAAATATAAGTTCTGATAATTCTTATACCACCTGAGGAAATCATCGTAGTTTGACGTAAAGTTATGAGGAGTAGCCATGAGTATCGGATCTGAAACAATTTCCCTATGGAGAGTGGAGCGGCGAGAAAATTGTCGGGATCGGTCGTCGGACGTGCTGTCACGTGCGAAGGTTTCTGCCGACGAAATGTGGGGAACGGCTGGACCGGAAGAGGCGCTTCTGCTGGTAGGTTACCCGAGAATTTTGAAAAGTGAGAGGCAAACCGAAATGATGACACGATTTGCAAAAAAAAATTCTCACCGAAAGACAGTGGGTCAACCGGGTAAAGAATTGCCTCTTAGCAGGCTCTAGATACCATGTTGAAATACAAGAGACTAAGAGACATTTGAATAAATCGTGTGTTTTGAAAAGCACTACGAAGACTTTATTATATAGAGAGAGATTATAACTAAGTAGATGATATAGTCGACGTGGGACTATTCGATATACAAATATTCTTAATACTATATTTACAAATATCAATAATTATTATGAGAATTAAATTTTGCACCTTTAAAAATTAAAGGCATAGGAAATATATAGAATGTATTCTACATATTAATCATTATCTCTAATATTAATAAATTACATGGTATAAAAAAAGTTACTAAAATAAATATTACTCTAAAAATTATTCAGAAGTAATATTTATTAAAATTGATCTATCAACATTTAATTTGAATCAACAAAATATAAATTTTATTCTTTAATAAAAAAAAATTAATTTTATTCTCTATAAAAATGAAGTTTATTTGTCATTAATAATAGAAGAATGACCATTATTCTTAAGACAAAACATCATAAATCAATGTAAAAAGTTATTCAAAATATTAATGTCATAAAACTTAATGTCATTATTAAAAAATAAACTGAATATTGATAAAATATTTACAATAAATTATATTTAAAGTTGTTCTCAATTAAATGCAATAATGAATATAATAAATAGTATTTAAATTTTTTATTATTAACATTATTACTAAAAATTGAAAAACTAATTGAATTCTATTATATTATACTTTTGACTATCCATCTGTAATTAATTTTAATTTTTATTACTAAACAATAAAATCACATCAAATTTTTATTACTAAAAAATAAAATCACACAAATTTACAACTATTTATTTCATAATGATAATAAAAAATTATCAATTTCATTTGAGAACTAAATTGAAGAGGAATGGATGGAATTGAGTTACACATTTTATAGAATATAATAATAAAATTTGATAATGGTTTAAAGTTCTTTATAACTCATCATTCATAGCGTTTAAAACTGATTGATATAACTGTTTACTTACCTATTAAATAATTGACTAATTCAATTTTATCATTATTAATAATTATTGGATTCTAATTGTATTATAATTTATAAATGATATTTATTTATTTATTATTATGACAATTATATTTTACATATTTAATAATGAATTTTATGACAATTAACCGTTCATTAGATTTTTATTGCATTATAATCTATAATTAATAATCAATATACATGATTTACTTATATATTATTATTATTATTATTATTATAAATATTCATATCAAATTTTTTAAAATATAACACATGAAACTATCAATATAAAAGAGATCATTTTGTACATCATTTTATTCATCTTTATAATAAATTATATTTAATATTTTTATAATCAAAATAATATTCTTCATATTTTTGTTAAATTATAAATAATAAATATAGGTATTCAATGACTAATTATATTATATTCAATCAAGTTTATATATTTTTTATTATTAGAAAAATAAGTTTTACACCTTTAAAAACCAGACGCATGAGAAATATGTATTATGTATTATATATATTAATTATTACCTCAAATATTAATAAGATTAAATATTTTTTTGGGATAACCACTATTATATTTAAAGTTGTTCACAATTAAATTCAATAATTAAAAAAATAAATATTTAAATTTTGGATTATTACGAAAAATTTAAAAATACATATGAATAATAAATATGCTATTTTTTTCACTTGAACATTAAAAAAAATTATATAATATTATATCCCAAATATTAGTAGCACATAATAAAATGTTGCAAAAATTAATTTTATTCTCTATAAAAAATAAATTTAATTTGTCACTAATAATATGAGAGTCAACTATTTTAAAGATAAAACCTCATGAATCATTGTAAAAAGTTATTGAAAATTTTAATGTCATAAAGATTAGGTCATCATTAAAAAATCAATGTTGATAAAATATTTACAATAGATTATATTTAAATCTATTCCCAATTAAATTGAAAAATGATTATGATAAATATTTAAATTATGTATTATTAACATTATTATTGAAAATTAAAAAACTAATTGAGTTCTATTACATTATACTTTTGATTATCTATCTGTAATTTAATTTAATTTTTAATTTTTATTACTAAAAAATAAAATCACATCAAATTCACAACTATTTATTTCATAATTACAATAAAAAATTATCAATTTCATTTTTGAACTAATTTGAAATATTTATTCCCAATAAAATGTAAAACAAACTTTAATTAAAATTATAATGAAACAATTACACTACACTTTCTTTTAACCATTAATTTTATCATTTTAATATACTATATTATTTATAAAAAAAGGATAAATAAAATATTATTTTTGAGCACGAAAAAGTCATAAGTAATTGGAAAAAAATTATTGAAAAAATTAATGTCATAAAATTAATTCCGTCATTAAAAAAGGTTATAAAAATTATATAATGAATATAATAAATAATTAAATTGTGTATTATTAATATTATTAATAAAAAATTAAAAATGTGTATGAATAATAAGTATATTATTTTAACGATGTAGATATTTTATTCACTCAAAGGATCGCCATTTTCACAAATAAAATATCATTTTCATTCCGCAAACGAATATTCGATCAACTCAACTTCAACTTCCCGGGTTTACATCAATCTAGAAAATATAGAATTCCAACGCCAAAAAAAATAATGTATCCATCGGATATACTTTATCCGCTAAATGCTAACGTTTTTGAATTATCATTTTAAATAACTAAAATTTAAAGTTAGTCTTTCACTATCTCTTTTTATTTTGTATAAATTATACAATCCATCAAATGACTAACTAGAAATAAAGGAGATTCCAATCACTGAGTTTTCAAGTATGTCACCTCAAATGAGGATGACCCAAAATAGAACTACACTCTAAAATATAATGGCAATGACATGGGAGTCGGTACACGTGTACAATATAAATTTTATTTAAATACTCTGTTGTAAATAAAATTCTAAAGTTATTTTACTTGCCAATATTTCTAAACTTTTAAATATATGAGGTTTTCTTTACAGTTTTAACAACTATAAATGAAATTGATGATACATTTGAATGACATTACATTGGATGTGAAAAATGTATGAAGAAACTTAAATAAGAAGGCCAGGAATTGAAATGTCATTCGTGTGAAACACCTTCCAAGTATCCAAAACCAAGGTTAGACATTTGAATTTTTTTCCAAAATAACCAACATTTTCAAATTAAATACGAAAATAACCATATTTTCAAAAAAAATACCAAAATAACCAACTTTGGTGAGGATGCGCCGGGGCAGTTGGCGCACCCCCCAAAAAAAGAAATGAAGAGGCGCCAGTATGTGTGGCGCCTGCATGACCCTCCAAAAGGAGGCGCCAGAGGCAAGGGCGTCTGTGTGTGTGTGTGTGTGTGTGTGCAAGGCGCCAATTTTTGTGGCGCCTGTGTGTGTGTGCTGCCCGTGTGCTGCTTGTGGCGCCTGTGTGTGATGTGGGTGCCAATTCACCTTCCGTCTCTATAAATACCATCCTCTTGCTTACAATTATTTTCACTCAAATTCATCTCCTAGTCTAGTTCAACCATCAATTTTAATTTTCTTTGTTTCAACAATGTCTGCATACATTCAGAAACGAAATGCTATTGTAATATTTTCTGCCGTTGCGGCTCCAATACAGGTTCGACTTTGGAACACAGATACGTTTGAACGTCTTAATCGTACGTTGTACAGTTGGTTAGAGGGAGAAATTGGAGAGGGTGAACGGATTAGAAGAATACAATGGCTTGTGTCCACGTTCAACCAAAACGGAGAAGTGCGCGAATGGGTGGATATTAAGACCGACCAAGATGCTCGTAGGATGATTCATTACATGTTCAAAATTGTTTTGATGGTTGTAATCGCATTGCTTTTTATTCTAGTTGTTTTAATTGTTTGTGTTATTTTTTATGAACAACTGTCTTTTCGTCACAGACGTCTACTATGAAGTAAAATTAATTTTCCATATATTGCAACAGAGGTACTTTGAAATAAATTTAGATTTCCATATATAGCAACAAAGGTACATCTGAATTTATCTGGTTGTGCTCGTTCCAACACAAGGACAGTTATTACGATTGTGACCTGGTTGACGGCATGAACTACATAGTTTAACCACTTTGTTCGCCGTATCCATTTCGGTTCGAATCCGGGTGCTGGTAGGGCGACCCTTTTTCTTCCTTCTTATAATTTCGTTGTGCCAGACGATGTCCCCTTCATATTCTGGCCAATAATCCTCTCTTGCCACTACCGAAAAACTAAATTTATAAACATTTGAAAGGCTGGCGACTTTGTAAACTTCAGATAGCAAGCAGGATGAATCCCTTCGAACCTTTGAGCACGCCGCAATGACATGGGAGCAAGGGGTACGAAAGGCTTGGAACCTTCCGCAGTCGCACCAACCTCTATCTAGTTCGACTCTGTATTGTCCCATCGGCATGCCCTCATTGTGATCCTTGGACTCGGCAACACTAAACCAACCTTTAGTTCTGTCAAATACCGTAACCACGTATGTGTTTGCTTTGGCAGCTTCATGTCTGATGAATTTCATTGAAGCATCACTGAACAACTGTCCAGATTGCAACACTGAACTCCATTTTGAGCGTCTGGTTTCAAACAGCGCCCCTAGCCTAAAATATGTTGCTTGCACCAAAGCGGTTATTGGTAGGTTGCGGATGCCTTTGAAGACAGAGTTCATTGATTCCACAAGATTTGTTGTCATGTGGCCCCAACGCTGACCGTTGTTGTATGCCCTAGTCCACTTCTCCAACGGAATACTATCGATCCACCGAACCGCATCTTCGTTCGACAATCTTATTTCCTCGCGGTAGTGTTTGAAAGAAGGTTCTGATAATGCGTAACCTGCATTGACAACCTTCTTACGCAATGTCTTATCTTTGATTTCCCGCATGAAATTCTGAGCAATATGTCTAATACAAAACACATGCATCGAAGGAGGAGTTTGCCAGCCATTGTCAATGTTATTATATGCACTGATGATTGAGGGGTGTCTATCAGAGATCAAACACAAGTTAGGCTGAGGTGCAACATGCAATCGGAGATTTCTTAGGAAAAAACTCCATCCCTCAACAGTCTCCCCTTCAACTAGGGCAAAGGCGATCGGAAAAATATTGCTGTTCCCATCTTGTGCCACTGCCATCAGTAACGTTCCTTTGTATTTTCCATACAACCATGTACCATCAATTTGTATAATTGGTTTACAGAAAGAAAAACCTATGATACAAGGTTGATACGCCCAAAATAGACGATGAAATATTCTATTTCCAACAGCACACGTTCCATCTGGTGTATATGCGGGCAATGTTTCCATGTTGATAATTGTCCCGGGAGCATAGTGTTTTAGAGCCAACAGGTATTTTGGAAGTTTTTTGTAAGATTCCTCCCAATTGCCAAACACTTTTTCAACAACTTTTGTTCTGGCTATCCATGCCTTCCTATATGATGGTGTGTACTCGTACTCTGTCCTAATATGCGAGATTATTGTACTCACCTTTAACGACGAATTATCGCCAATGACAGACAATAATTCATTGCATATTAGCTGAGACCTTAATTTACGATGATCCTGCATTGGGTTTGTTAGCATGCATGTGTGATCTGGACCCATTGATCCAATCTCCCAAGACTCGCTCCTCTTCCGGTACGAAGCTGACAACCTAAAAAGGCAGTGCTCATTCGGACAATAAACTTTATACCTTGATGCGTCAGTTCTGTCTACTTTGAAATCTACTGATAGTTGCATGTGGAATTTCTTAATGGCTTTTACACATTCCTCTTTTGTGCGAAATGTGTCTCCTTGTTTCAGAGATCCTTGTGTTTGCACGTAAGGATTGTACCATACATCTGCCGAAGGTTCATCTGAACCCAAATTTAACTTTGTCATGTGTTTGGGTGGGCAATATACATGACTTGCTGGAATTGGCTCCTCTTCCTCTTCAGCGTTCACCATCGAATCAACCATGATCTCAGGTTCCTCTTGTTCATCGTCTGGAACATTCACCTCAGCTTGTTCGTCATCAGTCTCACAAAACACTTGTGACTGATCAATGTACTGAGACTCCTATTGTTGATGTGGTAATATATACAACTCTATATCGTTGAAACCGGAATGTTCGTGACTGCCAAACATATGATGAACATCATCATCATCTCGAATCTTCTTCTGATAAAATTTTACCTGGTTTTCTGCAAACCAAACTGGATTTTTATAGATGATCTGACCCACATTATTGCACTGCAATTTCTTTTCTATTCTTTGTTTCAGATGTGAAAAATTTGATCGCCGATTTATTGTAAACCGAGTCACCTCTGTGTTTCAAAAACAAAAACCGAACAACTGATGATCAAATATTTCACCTTCGACATGTGCACTGATCATATAATGTTGTGTGGAAGACATTGTGTTGAAATATTAAATATGTAGATAGTTTGAATGAGATTGAAATTGAATGCATTCCTGAGTTGTTCAACTGCACAACATAAATAATTGGTCATTGGTAAGTTGGTCAATGCTTTGATAAGTTGGTAATTGTCTGTACAGACTTGACCATGCATGCAGTTGAAGGAATCCAACACGCAGAGAAAAGATTGAAAAGAATACACAAGCGCCAGGGAATCAAAGAATCTCTGAGGCCTGTGCCCTAAGATTCCACCTAGGCGCCATAAAGTAACTGAGGCGCCAAAGGCTTGGGCGCCCCTTCACAAAAGAAGACTAAGGCGCCACTAGGAAGGGCGCCCCTTCCAATTGCCCTACACTTAGGCGCCAAGAGGAAGGGCACCTCTTCCTTGCATGTGAGAAATCACATGTAGGCGCCAAACTCAAGGGCTCATATTCCCTTGCATGTGATTTCTTCACATGCGCCTAGTAGATTCCTCACATGATCTTCTATGCTGAATTTTGTCATTCACTTATCTCCTCTTGCCTTTGCATGCAACCGATCACACTCTTTTTGGTTTCTAAACCTACTCACTCATTCATCTATAAATAGTCTCTCATATCAACAATATCAAATCATCTTCATCAATACTCAAGTATTTTCTTCTACCACATTTCTTTCATCTACCAAACTCAAGCTTTGCAAATTCAAATCATGTCATTGTTGACTATGGGCGATGAACACAGAGGCACAATCGAGAATATCTCGGAATTTGTATGTTATCTCTCTCTTTTAGTTACTAATTCTGGATTACTTCTAATACATATATTCTTTGTCTTATACCTTTGTAGTCTCTCTCTTTTTAGTTTCTATTTTAGGATTACTTCTTATAGATGTGCGTTTGTTGAGTATGTATTTCTTCTTCTAATTGTATTTTCTTATATTTTTGTTATTAGGATCCGAAGCGGTTTAGATGCCGTGTACATGAATATGTACCCCACGATCCTTTAATAGAACCATATATTAGAGGATGTGGATTTGGAAATCTACTAAACATTATTTCGTACTCGGTGGACTACAAGTTCATTCTGGCTTTGTTGGAAAGGTGGAGACCCGAGACCCACACATTTCACCTTCCGATTGGTGAGTGTACCGTCACACTTGAGGACGTGTACATGTTGTTGGGTCTTCGTATAGATGGAAAGGCAGTGAATGGGCAAGTTAACCAAGACAACAATATATGCAATGAATTACTCGGTGCCCCTTTGTTAGACGACGAAACTGAGGGAGACACATCTGATCAAGCAAGGGGGCAAGGTATAAATTTAAAATACCTTAAACAATATTATGCCAGTATAGTACTGTCCGAAGATTTAACCGAGTATGAGAAAATAATAAAAGCTCGGTGTTATATTATGATTTTATTTGGTAACTTTTTGTTTCCAGAAAGTACAGGTAATTCTGTGAATATAATGTATTTACCTTTATTACGCAACATCAATAAGGTAAACACTTATAGTTGGGGTTCAGTTGTGTTGGCCCATCTATATAGTGCAATGTGTAGAACTGCATAAAAGAATACCTGTACTTTTTTTCATTTGCTTATTTGCTTCAAGGTTAGGGGTGGTCTAGGATGTCGTCGCTCGCCCCGATAAATGAGCGCCCATTCGTGTTCCCCTTTGCAACCAAGTAAGTCTAGCACTTTACCATTCACCATTTAGTTAATTATATTTATTATTTAAATTAACAGTAAATAATATTTTTCACTTCTTTTTATTATCTTAGGTGGTCAGTAAGGGGAATGAACTACAATAGGTGTCCGAAACACGCTATTGTAGTCTATCGAAATCTATTGGATCACATTGGACATGATGATGTAATACTCCTACCAAACTATATTTTAATTTAAAAATACTTCTCAAATTATTTTCCATCTAACGATTTGGTATTTTTTCCAGTTTGTTTGGAGGCCATATCTGGGTCTGAATCATGATGTGAACCATGACGATGATGCAGTTTGGACAGCGAAGACACCGATTATCCGATTCACTACAGTTGAAATGCACCAAAGTGACCGGGTCAAACTGCAGTTCGGAATGCTACAACAAATTCCAGAATCTCCCACGTGTTTGGGGAATTGGAATAAAAAAAGGGTCGATGCACAGTGGGATTATTCTGACTGGAGAGACTTTGCAAAAGACATGTGTCGTCAATGGAGGAATCGACGACAACACATCCTGAACGAACCAGTCATCCAAGGTGCAAGACCGAGTCAACAATATATGGCATGGTTTAGGTCTGTAACAACTCAGCAATTTGTATCTGAGCCACGATATTTGATGGATCCGCGCCAACTTGCTTCGTCATCGTATGTCCCACATCAATTCACCACCCAACACCAATGTGAGCCCATCCAAACCCAACAACCAACCACACAACATCAACCGACCATATACACAAAACAACCACACACCCAACATCGCAACCCGTTCATGCCAACCACCCAACAACGAACCATCCAACGTCGCAATCCATTCATACCACCCACCCAAACACAAAACCAAGAACCAAACCCCGCAACCACAACCGTCTATAGCCTAGATGATTCATATGGGTCACGTCATCGTAGCCCCCCACCATTTAACACCCAACCACTGTTTAACTATAGTACGCCTCAAGAACCATTGCTTCGTTTTCAAAACGACTCAATGGGACAATTTGGGCAACTATACCGTCCCCAATTCACTCAACCCCAACGCCCTAACTACGATGACATGGACACCGAACTCCATTACGGAAGCGCCGTTGGACAAAGCCCCTCCGGATATTGGGAGCAAATGATGGCACATCTGTCAAATACCGCCGGAACTTCTGCCGGACCTTCCAACCAGCCATCGCTCGATCAGGTTAGCACCCAAAGACCACAAACACCTCAAGAAAATCATGGGAGACCTCGGAGACAACCTAACGCACCGGGATGTGGAACCAGAGGACGTTATAATCGGGCGGGTCATTTGGTTTTTGGTATTTTCAATGTAACCAATTATTACATCTTTAATGAATCATGTTTATTTTCATTTTTATTTCTTATGGATTAAATAATAAATATTAAATATTCAAAACCAAAAATATTTTAAAAAAATAAATAACTAAAATAAATTAAAAAAAAAAAAATACTAGAAGAGGGTGTATGCGCCAGATGTGGTGGCGCATACACCCACCACAACAAGAGAGCATAGGCGCCATTGCCCTTGGCGCCTCCTTTAGGAGGGCCATGTAGGCGCCAGATGCATGGGCGCCTCCTTTAGGAGGGCCATGCAGGCGCCACAAGCATTGACGCCTCTTCAAGAGGCCCAATGCATGTGTGCCAATGCATCTGGCGTCTCCTCTCACAAAGTTGGTTATTTTGGTATTTATTTTGAAAAATTGGTTATTTTCGTATTTTATTTGAAAAACTTGGTTATTTTGGAAAAAATTCTAGACATTTTCAATCATAAACCATCTTATCAAAAATATTATTAGTAATATAATATAAAAAAACATGTAATCACAGGTTCAAGATAATGCTAAAAGTGTCTGATGGAACCACTAAAGCTATTTTAACATTGTTTGATCAAGTGGTACAAAAGGTATTTAATACAACAACTCAAATGATCTTGCAACAACAAGCTAACACGTCTACACTATCAATACTACAGAATCTCTATCATCATACTCTTACTTTTGAAATAAAGTTGTCTGCAAAAAACTTAAAAGAAGGATCGCAAATCTACACAGTATAATGAACTTTTGTACCAACTCTTATTCTACAAGAACCAATTCTAAAAACACCTATTAAACAGGTAATTAAATTTGTAATATAATTATACAAATATATTACTAACTTTATGAATAGTAATAATATACTTATTACATATAGGAATCCATATCACCACCAATGATTCAAAATAAAGAAGATCACCAAGAAGATGAAAAAGAAGAAGAAGAGCGTGGAAGAGGAAATGATGGTGACAACATCAATGGTAAACCATACAAGAAAAGAAAAACAAAAGCTCGTAGTGTTAAATCATAACATCATTAGATGATGAAGCACATATCAAAGGGAATTCAAAAAATAATAGTAGCACCAATGAACTTCGGATATTACCCGAGTCACTTCTCATACACAAATTAAAGACTCAAAAATCCATTAAAACAAAACAAAGGAACAACAAAGACTCATCTAACAAAAAAAATCAAACACCATAAAAATTGATTCTAATTTTGAAGTCTTCTGTCATATTTTAACATTTATTTTAATGTCTCACCTTGCATTTCCATATTTATAAATGTATTAATTTTCAATTAAAATTAGACTATTCTCTTTTGTTATTATCTATACTAGAATTTTTATAATAAATGATATCTCCCATAAATAAATTTTTATTTTATTTCATCAACCTTCTATTTACTATCCGCAAGATCTTCTTTATCACCCATGCATGCGCGAGTCATAATCTAGTTATACCTAATTTCAAGAATGATATGATAATTCAAATGATTCAAACCTCTTTTAAAATAATAGACTCTAGATTATTTATTTTTTAATCAATAGATTCGAGATCCAATAGCCATCTTTTTCTTAATATAGTAATGCCATCTCTTTTATCAATTTCAAGTTTTTAAACAAAAACAAACATTGACGCCATGTTATTAATGCATTGTAGCTTATGGCAAAATTTCATGAATGCCATAAGAATGATATGATAGTCCAAGTAGTTCCAGCCCTTGACGAATAATAGACTCTTGATCTAATAGTTTTTTTTTTCTTATTATAATAATTCCACTCCTTACCGGCAACTTCGTCTGTATATAGAAATCAAACATATGAATAAAGGTTTGCTATGTCTTTGTTTAGTCTCGTGTGAAAACAATCTTACGTGTTTTGATCCATCCATATATATAAATACTAATTTTTTTATTCACAGTTCAATATTCCACCAAACGAAGGTCATATTCTGCCTTTTGAACTTTTGATAGATTAATGAATTAATGTTGACTCTTCTTCGTGAATACTACATGACAATGGTCTTATTATTTGGGATCTTTCTAACTTAATATATGATTTATTTAAACGTGTTATATGAAATAATTCCCACTAATCAATATGTTTAGATGGTAATGAGATCTAGAAGCTCACTTAGCTGATAAACTATTATATAATCACATGTAGCTTTTGGTACAGAACTATGTGGTAAGATGTAATGCATGACGGAAACAAGTGCAATCAATTATTCTTTAATGTAAACCTCAACACTTTACATTTTAATAAGGTGACTAGATCTATTAAGGTGGCTGGTGCAAGGTCAACTTTATTCATTATATTAATATGAACTAAGTTTAATATTGGGAGATTGAGAGTTTAGAGGTAAATGGGAATGAACATAAAGAAGAGGAGGGTATATAATTTTAAATTTTTAGATTAAATCAAAATTAAATATGATATTTATTTATTTCGTCTTTGTTAAACAATGACTAACATATCCAAGGTATTTAAAAACTTGAGATGATTCTTATACATGTACACTCTTAATTTTCCATACACTCCTTTCAAACCTTACTCTATAGCCTTGACATGAGTGAGTAATTGTTTTGTTTTAAATATATTTTGTTTTATTTTTATTTTAAATGTGAAAGAAAATGGGTGTATATTATGTGTATATTAAAGTGGCTGTGTTAATGAAACATTTTCCATTTTTTTAAAATTTCAAGACGTGAGGACTAGCTTAACAGTATTAATAATATAAGATAAAAAGCTCGAACAACGTACAATTGAGTAGACGATTGACAGAGGACATACAAAAAAAATTACAATAGAGAATCCAAATAAATACAAATTGAAGAGGAAAAGGCTACAAGACTAAAAAATAATATAAATAAACAAGTCACATCAAATCAACTCCAGAAAAATTATTCTTTAAGAATTGCACTCTAAGGAAGGATTAACTAGAGCTCAAGTCAGTTAGAGCACCATTACCGAATCAAAAAACATCATAAGAAGAGCAAATAACCATATACACTCTCATTACTGTCAAAAGCTCGATCCAATATTGACTAACTCAAAAGATATAGTTCTAAAGTCATTCTATAAATGTGTAAGAGTTCTCCACTAATCTACCTAAAAACTATTTTCAGTCAAAAAATGTTTCTCTCCTCATATTCTTGCATATTTGTTTAAGAACTAAACAACACAGTCTCATTTTGAACCCTTTAAATGGTCCATACCATGACATGTTAGATCATTAAAAAATCCCCATAGACTTCGTCCTCCCACATAAAAAAAAGAAATCCTAAAAGAGCTAACTAAGATCCATAGGAAGAATTATCTATCACCTCAACCAGCTGAAAAATCTATATCAAACAGTGTTAACTAAGTCACAAATGACAAACAAGTGAGAAGCCGACTCGACAAAGCACCGCAAAGAAGACACAAGGTAAAACTAGTGTCAACAACCATATTTTAAAAAAATATATGTTTTCTATAGAGGAGAACCTATTAAGGTGAAGCTTCGAAGAGAAAACAATCACATTAGAAGGTGCCTAATTATCCCAAAATGTATGGGGAGAGACAAATTATGTGAAGACAAACTTCTTCAACATTGTTTTTTGTTTTAATGACAATAATGCCTCAAGATCAATTGCATTATCAAGAAGGAAAAAGATCATATAGCTTTCAAGTATCTCTTGCTACAAGTCTTGAAATTCAAGTAATCAACAAGAGACAAATGGACTTTGAGGAATTAATCAAGCACATAAGGTATATGTTACTATTATGCATAGATTAATACGTTAGTTGCTGAGAAAATTTGCATATTTCATCTCTAAACATTTTAAAGTTTTTTTGAAACTTAATTAATTGATTAACATTGGTTAAAAATTGATTTTAACTTTTCTATCAGTTGTAACCGGTTAAACATATGTGTTAATTGGTTACGCACTCAAAAAATTAACTTTTTGAAAAATTTGTTCAGTTGTAACCGGTTAACCAAACCCTGTAACTGGTTATAGCCACAAATATTTTTGTAAATCTTTTTTAGCTTCAACTTTAAGCGATTACGATGATGTGTTAACCAGTTACCACTGAAGTAGTGACCTTTTTTCATGAAAAAATTACATTCCAACGTTTTTCAAACTTGGTCATTGAATCATGGTGTTATACCTCAATTTTGTCCAGACATATTTAAAACTTTCACATGCATTCAAATTTACTTTACTTTGCATCCTATACATGGCATAAAATGTTTTTCATCACGCATAATGCCTAAAATATCAACTAGAATAAGTTTTCAGATATACAGACATACCAATTAAACCGTTTCTCAAATATACGTAAAATTAGCAGCGAAAAATATAAAGATCAGGTCTGCAGACGTTAGTTTTATTAATCTACGATTTGTAGTTTAACCTGACGTGCTCGTTTTATTTTTTTGGCTCATTCTTCAATCGCATTTTAATCAGCTTGAGTCTGTTCAATCAAACATTTTCCACCTCAAAATTTAATAAAAACTTCTATGTTTCTGAGAAGTTTATTTCGCGTTGATCATTCTAGTGCATTCATTTTAATTTTTCAAACATTTTTGCGCCAGATTTTTATTCATATTCAGTCATTTTATTTTTATTCTTTTGTCAAAGTGTTTGAAATAATTAGATAGAATTTTCTACCTGTTCATTTTATATTTATCATATTTATTTAAGAAATTGTGAATTTTAGTTGTTTTAATTGATTTAATCTGATTTAAATTAATTAAAGCTTCTAGAATGAGCAATTTTAGAATTTTAAAGTATGTCTGCTTCTTTGATTTAATCTGGATCATTGATTCAAGTTAATCAATAGCTCATATTAGCTATCCACACTTATTACATTCATCCAATCAAAAATAGGAATTTAAATAAATAGTAAAATAAATAAAATCAGAAGAAAAAAAATGAAAAAATATATCCTTCCTCCATACAAAATGTGTCACGCACCCCACTCAGGAAAAGTATCCCCAATCTAATACACTCTCGCATATATGGTTGGAAATAAAAAAGAATAAATATATTTTCTCCACTATGAAAAGGCCATGCGGTACACCACAAGTGGAGGACTTCCCTTCATTCTTTTCAACGCGGACCACATTTCCAAGTCCTTTCTCTCACGATAACTTGGAGGGATCATTTCACATTTTCAAAAAAAGAAAGAAAAACCATACTTCGTGACTCTCCTTCCTCAATTTTTTCCAGCATTCCTCCATTTTTCTCCTTTCTTCACTTTCGACCCTCCCTTCCTCTCACACTGCAAAACAGATCTCACTTCACCCTACTATCAATCTCCTTCTTCTATATAAAAGTATTTCACTATGTCGTTCTTGTAATTGTCACGCCGAAAAAACTTCACTCACCCTTGCACCCGGAATACAACAACCCAACCATCAAACCTTTACCAAACTCAAACTACAACCACCACGAGCACACCTTACGCCACCACCCAACTTCCTTTTTCGGAAATGATCATATCACTGTTACGAATCGCTCTTCACCTCATACCTATCTCGACCCCTTTCACCTCTGATCCATCATGAAACACACCGCCTTTGAACAACCGTGTCACCATTAAAATCAGTCCACCCTTAATCCGCCTATAAACTTGCGTGCTTCACTACGCCAAAAATGACTTTTAACAGCGCATCTTAGACAGCGCTTTTAAAAGAAAGCGCTGTCTAAGGTTAAAATTAAAAACAAACACGGAAAATGTTCCAAGAAAATAATAAAAGCGCTGTCTAAGGGGGGGTTTAGACAGCGCTTTTTAAAAGCGCTGTCTAAGACCCCCCCTTAGACAGCGCTTTTAGAAAGCGCTTTTAAATATAGACTTTAGACAGCGCTTTTGGTAAAGCGCTGTCTAAAGTCTTTAAATTAAAAAAAAAAATTAAAACCAAAAGCGCTGTCTAAGGGGGGGTTTAGAAAGCGCTTTTGGAAAGCGCTGTCTTAGGCATACCTTAGAAAGCGCTTTCCACAAAAGCGCTGTCTAAGGTCTTATTAAAATAAAATTTCAGACCACAAAAGCGCTTTCGTTCTCTGTTCTTTTGTTTTCCCTCTTCTTCACTCACCTCAAAAACTTACGCCATTTCCTCTTCCCCTCAATCTCCATCAGCCGTAACCTTCTTCTCAACTCACACAACATCACGCAGACAATCGAAGGTTGCAGTCACCGAAAACCCTATTTTCCGAAAACCCTATTTTCCGCCTTCGAGGGTCCCTCCGCCGTCACCGAAACAGTCGACCGCCGCACTCGCCTCTCACCTCCGAACCTCCGCCGTCACCCAAACAATCGAAGGTTGCAGCGCAAGGAGATCACTTGAATACGGTACGTTCTGCTCTAATGCTCTTCCTCTTCTTCCATCTTTTGAAGTTGAATGAAGTTAGAATGTTGGAGTGTTCTTGGATTTGTCAATGAAGTAAGAAAAATTAATGAACTCAGTGGGATTTCTGTCATAGAATGAAGTTAGAATGTTGGAGTGTTCTTGGATTTGTCAATGATGCTAACTGAGCTATTCTGTTAGTTAGCTAGCTTACTAGTTATGCAATGCCACAACGCCTGCTTGTTTGACTTTGGCTTGAACTGAAATGTTGGTGTTAAAAATGTGCTTGTTTGATTGTAATGCCATGAGTTAAAATAACTTGGATTGTTACTGCAATAGTTTCTTTCTTTTATACTTGTTGCACTTGTATGTTTTGCCTATGTTAATTGCTCTGCTTGAATGGACCCGTTGTTGTTTATTATAGCCTTGTATGTGTGCAATTAGATCCATGGCTGAACGTATGTGTATGGGTTGGTGTTAGCATATGGCTGCCCTGTTTGAATCTACACTCAATGCTTGTGGTTTGTCCATTGCCCTGTTGCAATCTTGATCAAATTTTTACTATCCACCACAACTGCCATTGTTAAGATGATTAATAGGGTTGTTACTGTAGGAAATGATTGTTAGCAATGCATTCATGCCCCCTTTTGAAATGGTGTTAATGGATTGCACGTGAATTGATGTATGCTGGTTGAAAAATATGTATTGCTTGGTCTTGTTATGTAAATTTGGTCTGCAACTGTCATAGAAGTAAAAGTATGTTATGTTAATGTGCACGAAGTTTGCCATGTAATGCTATGTACTAATGCTTTGGTGTACATGTTTCTTCATTGAAATTTATAATTATGATAATTATGGTTAACTGTTTGTTGAAAATGCTATGCTAATCGGTTAGTTGCTGGTGTTACAAATGCAATGTTTAATGATAGTTGGTGATTTGGGAGTTGTTAGTTTGTGTATGTATGTATATTGAATTGTGTATGTATATGTGTATGCAATTTGATTTTCTTTATACTTGCTTGGTATGCATGATGAATTTTGAAATGCATTGCATGTTGGGGTTGTCATGACTAGGCTTGGATTTAGATGTTCAACATTGTTCAAACTTCATGTTTCCTTAGTGATTATACTTGAAGATTGAATAGGTAGTTTTTTTTCTTTTTAACTGTGAAAGTGTTGTTCATCTCACTTTCATTCTAAAGGAACAAGATTTCTCCCATAAAATGATTGAACGAACTCTAATATAGTTATAGGTATACTTATAGGTATATTGTAATAGAAAAAGTTTGATTCTTGTAATATAAAAAATGAAAGTGATGAGGTAATTAAAGTTGGTATATTGGCGTATCGGATACGTTATTGAACTTTATAATTGTTAGGATATTCAAAGATACTACCTTAGTTATGTATTTTCGTCTGGATTAATTGTTTACTTTAATAAGTAGGAAAACCATGGATAAAACATGGATCTGTGCCGATCGAATGACCAAAGAGTACGAGAGTGGGGTTTTGGAATTCGTTAAGTATGCTGTTCAACACGCTGAAAACCCCAGACGAATGCATTGTCCTTGCTTGCGTTGTTGTTATATTGGTAAGGTTGACGCACATGGATTGAAATCGCATTTGCTGAGGCATGGAATTGATCAAAGTTATCAGTGTTGGATATTTCATGGTGAGAAAATTAACGAGAATGTTGAATCGAGTGGAAAAAGTAATACGACCTATGCTTCATACGACAAAGACACGGAAACATACGATTGTGATCGAGTTGAAGAGATTGTAGAAGCACTGGAAGAAGATCTTCATGATTGTCCTGAAATGTTTGAGAGGATGGTAAGCGATGCAGAGAAACCGTTGTACAAAGGTTGCACTAAATTCTCAAGACTTTCTGCGGTATTAAAGTTGTACAACTTAAAGGCGGGCAATGGATGGTCGGATAAAAGTTTCACAGAGTTGTTGGCCCTTATGAGAGAAATGCTACCGGATGATAATGTTCTTCCTAATCGAACCTATGAGGCAAAAAGGAGGTTAGCAACGCCTCCGCACGGGTAAAAAGTTCTGGTGCTAAGAAGACCGTAGCTAGGAAAAAACCTACCACCAAGTATAGGTCGTGCCTCAGGACATTTCTAGAGATGACCGATATACCGACCGGAGGTGTTCGGGATGTACATATGGAGGTAGGGATTTTCGGCTTTGATTACGACCAAATGATTGGTAATGAAGACTTCATGCAAGTTTTTGGTCATGAAGAAATCGGCGTCAACGTTGTCAATACATATATTAGGTAAATTCGGTCTACTTTGTTTTATTAATTAAACAACTTATGTTAATGATGTTTACTTTATGTTAATCCGGTTTACTTTATGTTTCAAAAGAGGTGTTAATGATGTTTTTATATTAGGTTTTTATATGACAAATTGATGCGCCCCAATGATTTGGACGAGTCATTCGGATTCTTAGCACCCGCGACCGTCAACTTAGGTTTAATCTTAAGTAGACCGCATACCGTGACGGAGTATGTTCTTCGGATCCTCATGGACAATAAAGATGCGGAGAAGTTGTTTTTTATACCGTTTAATACCGGGTTAGCATTTCATTCTAAATTCATCTATTATAATTATTTTCCAAGTTACCATCTAACATTTGCCTAATCATTACAGTGGACATTGGTTGTTGCTCGCAATCAATCCTATCCGAGAAATTGTGTATTATCTTGACTCGTTAGGAAATGATTGGACAACATACCCGGATATGAAGGTCCTAATTGACACGTAAGTGAGAATGTTCAAAAATTTTCTTAGTTTATGTGAATTGTTCTAATTGCTTCATTTTTATTTTATTAGCGTCCTACAAGCTTTTCGGGCCCAACGAGATATCCAAACCTCAAGGAGGGGTGCCAACTGCATTACATGGATTAAAGTGGCGGTATATTTTTAATTACCACATTTTTTATTATATTAGTGATGACACTTGATAAAACTTAGGATTTATAATCCATATTTTTTTTTCATATGTAGTGTCCTCAACAACGTAATCAAATAGATTGCGGGTATTTCATGTTGAGGTTTATGCGAGATACTCTTGCTTTGGGCCGATTAGTGATTCCCACCGATGTATGTATTTCTAACTTATGAGTTATTTTTATATTTACACATATCTCATATAATTAAATAGTTGGAATTAATTCAAAATATGTTATATTATTATGTAGTACTTTGAGGAATTCAAGTGTGCATTTTATACAAAGGATCAAGTGGACGAAATCAAAGAGGAGTGGTGTCAATTCATGATAGAGCTCAATGTTTTTTCATAAATTTGTGTAATTAATGTGTACATTTGTAGTATATGTAATGACTTGTAAATGTGTACATAAATTTGTATATATTTTGATACATTTAAGGCAAAATTGGTTTGAATTGGTATATATATATATTTGTTAGCCAAAAATTGGTAGAAAAAAGGCCAAAATGGCATGTATAAAATGTGATAATTGTCTGTCAAAATCTGGTTGAAAACAGGTAGAAATTCTGGTTTATAAACCTGGAAAAAATGTGGTTTAAAACAAAAGCTTCAAAAATTTTCGTATACATTAGACAGCGCTTTTGTAAAAAGCGCTGTCTAAGGGGGGGATTAGAAAGCGCTTTAGGCAAAAGCGCTGTCTAAGGGGGGGGGGGCTTAGACAGCGCTTTTTGAAAAGCGCTGTCTAAGGTATACCTAAAAAAATTAAAATAGGAGGGTCTTAGAAAGCGCTTTAGGCAAAAGCGCTGTCTAAGGGGGGGGGGGGGGATTAGACAGCGCTTTTTGAAAAGCGCTGTCTAAGCCCCCCCCTTAGACAGCGCTTTTGCCTAAAGCGCTGTCTAAGGTATACCTAAAAAAATTAAAATAGGAGGGTCTTAGAAAGCGCTTTTGGCCAAAGCGCTGTCTAAGGGGGGGGGGGGGGGCTTAGACAGCGCTTTTAAGATTTAAAAAAGCGTTGTCTAAACCTTTAGCAGCGGAGGTTTAGACAGCGCTTTAAAGCGCTGTCTAAGGCTAAAAAAAGCGCTGTCTAAGGTCTTGTTTGTTGTAGTGCTTCCGTTTTATCATCGTCGGCGAACCTCAAATTCCGATTGCACGGATCTACCACTAAATACCTTTACACCATCCAAAACACCAAAGTTATTGGGGAGATTTTAAGTTGATTTAGATTTTGGAGTGTTAATGTCAATGGGGATAAAATCAGCGGATGAAATTCTCAAGTAAAAACAGCATGCGGTTGATTATATACTCATGTTGTTCTTACTGGTGCAGCCTCATTTTGGTATTATTTGATGAGTTTCTGTTTGTTCACAGATATGGTGCTTCTATGGCACTTGAGTTTGCACTTCCCATCACGCTGAGTTATTTCCTCTCATCTGCAACTAGATCTATGCTCAACAACTCACAAGTTTTAGCATCAACAACACCAGTTCATCTGTTTTAGTAGCTCAATAATACAACATTGGTAACCTTGAACCGTTTTTCAGTTCTGTGTTCATTGTTTGTTGTTTCAAATTGGATTTGTAGCTTATTTTTAACATGTTGCTTTGTTTTTATGAGTTGTAGAGTTTCATGTTAATTGTATATGTTTGGTTTATATAAGTTGTTTTTATATTCCATATGTGTTGAGCTTTTTGTAAAATACTTAATGATTTGAATTGCTCTATATTATGGTCTTTCATCTGTACTCTCTCTGGGTTGTTTCGTTGTGCAATTGATCTTAGCAAGGAGTTGCCACACGACGCCAACCCATTGGTCCGTATTGGAATTTTATTGGAAAACTGAATATTTATAGGGATAGCAATTTGACTCATCCCCAATGGGCACCCGCAAATTTACCCACAACGGATAGGGTAAAAACCCGCAAAAATGGGTACGGGCATGGACTCGGGTAATTACCCAAAAAAAAAGCGGGTATGGGTGCGGGTATGGGCACCTTGGTACCCAGCCCGCCCCATACCTGCACACTATATATTATATGTAATTTTATTTTTATTTATATATTTTAGTTTATATTATTATATAAAAATGTACGTCTATCAATTATAAAACCTATATCAATGTTAAGTCATTACATATTTAATATAAGTGTTTGTTTATTTCAATAATAAATTTTTTGAATTTTTTTTTAATGTTTTTAAAAACTTAAAATTATATGATATTTTATAATTAATCTATTTATTTTTAATAGGAATGCGGGTCACGGGTACGGGTATGAGTACTTACATACCCATAGGACACGGGTACGGGTGCTAACTTTGGCATCCAAGCGGGTATGGGCTCGGGCACGAGAATTTTTTCAAATTGCGGGTATGGGTATGGGTATTATAGTACCCTGCCCAAACCCTGCCCATTGTCATCCCTAAATAGTTATTTTAAAAAATGAGAGGCGGTACCTCTATCGATGTGTTTTTTTTAATTGTCTTTTTATTCCATCTATTATTATTATCATTAAATTTTGATTATTTTAGAGTTTTCCATTTTAATTCTCATTTGGGAGTGGGCCTGACCCAACTATTTTATTTAGATACTATCGCCTTTCTATGTTTGCAACCCCCCATTTTTTCTGCCACTTATTTTCTTTGTTGATATGGTTCAATTAATTAATTTATTTATTTCAATTGATAATCAAATCATTAGATTATTTGTTTAGTCATTTAATTAGATTTATCCATGTCTATACCATCACATATGCATATAATTATACTAACATTACACATAATTTTGGTTTCGCCATCATTTCAAAATCGTTCCAATATCATTTTAGCAATCATTTTCACCATCAATCATTTTCAATTTCACCATTCATTTCTCATAAATCAAACCATTATTCACTAACGTGAATGTTTGATCCAATATCAAGTATCTCTCTGCTCTTTCCAAACAAGCATACATTAATATATTTTCTTAATCAAATATGAAAGAAATGGGTCCTTGGAGTCTCACATTCCTTGAATGATTGTTCTTGAGCCACATGTCTTGGGTTAGATTGCATTCTCTCTTTTTGTTTCTAAAACACTTAACATAAAAACTTGGACAAAAGAGGGACCATTGGAGTCTAGAATTACGGTGTAACCTTTGAACAATATTTTGAATGTTCATTGTAACACCCCGATAATAATAAGATAATTATTTAAAATAAGTTAATAATATATTTATTAATTTAATTAAATAATTGGATTATTATTATTTGGAATTATTATTATTGAATATAAAAGTTGGAATTAGAAAAGGTCTCATTTAGTAAAAAGGTTTATTTTTCACGTGAAAAGGAAAAAGGGACAGAAAAGTGGAAAAGGGCAAAGCGAACCAGAGAACAAGGGTTGAAGAGAGGAAGAGCTTGAAGCTGAAGGATTTGCCGGATTAACTCAGGTAAGGGGGGTTTATCGTCGATTAACGGGTATTATGGGATAACATGTAGTGGGTAGTGATAGACCATTGAATTGTTCCTGATTAGAATGATGAATGTTGAAATGTATGAACTTATGGATGAATGTGATTGAGTTAAAATTGAAGAATTCGTAAGAATTAGATGGAAAAATGTTAGGATTTGTGAAATCGAATAGGAGATAATTCGTGTTAGGTGATATGAACGATTATTGTGAAAAACTGGACTGTGGAAGGTTGGAATTGGGAGATCTCGTAGCAGAGAACACCATTGCAGATCTGGAAATCTGGTTTCTGGTCATACGCGTATGGCACTAGGCAATACGCGTATGAGATGGCATGGTACGCGTATGGCACTAGGCAATACGCGTATGGATGAGGAAGATGATGTTTTGAACGTAGATTGGTCTCTGTTGGTACGCGTATGGAGAAGTGGTACGCGTAGCATACGCGTATGAGATGGTGTTACGCGTATGGGATTTTGTCAGGAGATGGGCCATACGCGTATGGGGTTAGGCAATACGCGTATGGGCAGGATTGTGATTTTCCTGAGCTGTTGTTGTGCAGTTTTTAACTGTTCAGCTGAGTAACGTAATGCAGATGATGTATGATATATTAGGGATCATTTCCCGTTGTTTTGAGTAGTATAGGTATTAGTAGAGTGTGCTAATACTGTGGTTGTTATTTGGCATGATATGATATGCTTATGTGATAAAATACTGCTGATGTGTGATAGTATGCGTGATGCTGTGAATGTATCAGTTATGTGTGCATTGGTGAATAGACTGTTTTATGGCTTAGAGTGTGAGCATATATCTATTCTTGAATTGTTGTTGATGATGTAGCATTGCTAGGTGATTAGCATGCATGTTGTGGCCTTTATGGTGGTAGCTAATTCCCATGGTGAGGAATTAGTGATGAGTTATTGTGGATTTTTGTTGATGTTTGCATGCTAGGTGATTTAGCGTGCATAGCATAGCCCTTGGGGTGGTAGCTAATTCCCATGGTGAGGAATTAGTGATGTGAGTCACTAGGTCTCAAATGAGTGGGACTAGTGAGCTTGGTAGCCGTACCTGGATTTGGTCGGTGAGGTTGAACTATATGTTCACAAATAGTCGGTACCGCATGCATGGAGTCTCATTGCATAATATATGTATGTATGGCGTATAATATGAATGGATGTATTCCAATATTATACGTGTGTTTTATGGTTGTTTTGAGTTTGAGTATGATGATGGTGATGATTATGAGTTGATATTGCCGTTGCTGAATATGTGTAATCTGATTAGGGTAATGATATGTGTTATATTACTTAGCATTACATGATATTTTATAATGCTTATTATATCGATTGAAGGACTCACCCTTACAACTATGTTTTCAGGTAACGAGCAGTGATTGAATAGAAGCTAGTCCTGGGAGTCTAGTGTAGTCCTTAGTGGGTCATGCTCTGGTAGATGTAACATCGGGATGGGATGTTTTACTATGTTTTCTTTTGGTTGTTGAACAACTTTACATGTAATGTAGTACATGATTTGAATGTTGTTATTTTGTATCCGCTGCGAATTATGCAAAAGTGTCCTATTTTGATTTAATAAATGAGCATGACAGGATATATTGATGATTGGTGTGAAATGATTGTGTGACACCCTTCAGGGCATAATTACTCTGATTAATATTTTATTATTTTAATTAAATACTTGGGGTATTTTAGAAGGGTGTTACATTAGTGGTATCAGAGCATAGTCGGTCGAGTCGAGTCGTAATTATTCTGTTTTCCCTGTACGGGATAGGTGTTGTGTAACCCTATCAGTACTTATTGTTTAGCTTGTTGGGTTTTCAGAATAGAGATGGCTGGAAGAGGTAGAGATGATGCTGCAATTGCTGAGGCTCTGGGTATGCTAGCTGGAGTACTTGGGGGAAATCCGAATGTTGTGGGAATGGGAGCTGCTCGTCAACTGAGTGAGTTCCAGAAGAACAATCCTCCAATGTTCAAGGGAGCATACGATCCAGATGGTGCTCAGAAGTGGTTGAAGGAGATCGAGAGGATCTTCTGAGTGACTGAGTGTGCCGATAACCAGAAGGTCAGGTTCGGTACGCATATGCTGTCAGAGGAAGCAGATGATTGGTGGGTTGCTACCCGCACTGAGTTGGAATCTGCTGGGAATGCTAAGATTACTTGGGCAGTGTTCAGAGAGAGATTCCTGAGGAAGTATTTTCCAGAGGATGTCAGAGGAAAGAAAGAGATAGAATTCTTGGAATTGAAACAGGGTAACAGGTCTGTTACTGAGTATGCTGCTAAGTTCACAGAGCTGTCAAAGTATTATACTCCCTATAACGAGGCTACTGGGGAATTTTCAAAGTGTGTGAAGTTTGAGAACGGGTTGCGTCCCGAGATCAAGCAGGCTATTGGGTATCAGCGGATCAGAGTGTTTTCTGACTTGGTTGACTATTGCAGGATTTTTGAAGAAGATACCAAGGCCAGAGCGGAGAGCTATCAGCAAAGGGGTGATAGGAAAGGCAAGAATCAGAATGATCGTGGGAAACCGTATGCAGCTAGCAAAGGTTTCCAGAGACAGAGTGGGATGAAGAGGCCTAGTGGGGGAGACTCTAGTGCTCCTGCTAAGTGTTACAGATATGGTCAGGCGGGACATCGTTTCCACGAGTGTACCAGTGCGGAGAAGAAGTGTTTCAAGTGTGGTAAAGGTGGTCATTTGGCTGCAGAGTGCCGGTTGAAGACTATGACTTGTTTCAACTGTGGAAAGGTGGGTCATATCAGTCCGCAGTGTCCTAAGCCGAAGAAGGAGAATCAGTCGGGAGGCAAGGTCTTTGCTTTATCGGGTTCTGAGACTTCTGCAGATGATCGTTTGATCCGAGGTACGTGTTATATTAATGGCTTTCCTCTTGTAGCTATTATCGACACAGGTGCTACTCATTCCTTTATATCTTTGGATTGTGCTGTGAAACTTAAGTTAGAGATATCTGAGATGCGTGGTAGTATGGTGATTGATACTCCTGCGAAGGGTTCAGTGACTACTACTTCGGTTTGTTTGGATTGCCCTTTGAGTATTTTTGGTAGAGACTTTGGAGTGGACCTAGTGTGTCTTCCACTAGTGTAGATCGATGTTATCTTGGGTATGAACTGGTTGGTGTTTAACCGAGTTTCTATCAACTGTTTTGATAAGACTGTGATCTTTCCTGAGATTGAGGAAGGAAAGAGTTTGTTTCTATCAGCGAGGCAGGTGAATGAGGCAGTAGCAGATGGGGCAGAGTTGTTTATGCTGTTAGCGACTTTGGAGGCTAAAGATAAACTGGTGATTTGCGATCTAGCTGTGGTGTGTGATTTTCCTGATGTGTTTCCGGAAGAAGTGAATGAATTACCACCAGAGCGTGAGGTTGAGTTCTCGATTGATTTGGTACCTGGTACTAGGCCGATATCGATGGCTCCGTACCGTATGTCTGCTGTGGAGTTAACTGAATTGAAGAGTCAGTTAGAGGATCTGTTGGATAAGAAATTTATTCGTCCGAGTGTGTCACCGTGGGGTGCACCAGTGTTATTGGTTAAGAAGAAAGAAGGTACTATGAGGTTGTGTGTGGACTACAGGCAACTGAATAAGGTGACGATCAAGAATCGGTATCCTTTGCCGAGGATTGATGATTTGATGGATCAGTTGGTTGGTGCGAGTGTGTTCAGCAAAATAGATTTGAGATCTGGGTATCATCAGATACGTGTGAAAACTGAGGATATTCAGAAGACTGCTTTCAGAACAAGGTATGGACATTATGAGTATTCTGTAATGCCTTTTGGTGTGACTAATGCGCCTGGAGTATTTATGGAGTATATGAATAGGATTTTCCATCCGTATCTAGACCAGTTTGTTGTGGTGTTTATTGACGATATTTTGGTATATTCGAAATCTGAAGAAGAGCATGCTGAGCATTTGAGAGTGGTTTTAGGAGTTCTACGAGAAAAGAAGTTATTTGCTAAGCTGTCTAAGTGTGAATTTTGGTTAGAAGAGGTTAGTTTTCTTGGTCATGTGATTTCAAGAGGTGGTGTTGCTGTTGATCCTTCTAAGATAGAAGCGGTATCTAAGTGGGAAGCTCCGAAGTCAGTTTCTGAGATAAGGAGTTTTCTTGGACTTGCAGGTTATTATAGGAAGTTCATTGAGGGATTTTCTAAGTTGGCGTTACCGTTGACGATGTTGACTAGAAAGGGGCAAGCGTTTGTTTGGGACTCAAAATGTGAAGAAGGTTTCCAAGAGTTAAAGAGAAGGTTGACTACTGCTTCTATTCTGATATTACCGAGTCCGTCGGAATTATTTGAGGTTTACTGTGATGCTTCATTGTTGGGTTTGGGTGGTGTGTTGATGCAGAATAAGCAGGTTATAGCTTATGCTTCGAGACAACTGAGGGTTCATGAGAGGAACTACCCGACACACGATTTAGAGTTGGCAGCCGTGGTATTTGTTCTGAAGTTATGGAGGCATTACTTGTACGGGTCAAGATTTGAGGTTTTCAGTGACCATAAAAGTTTAAAGTATTTGTTCGATCAGAAAGAGCTGAATATGAGACAGAGGAGATGGTTAGAGTTTCTGAAGGATTATGACTTTGGTTTGAATTACCATCCGGGTAAAGCAAACGTGGTGGCTGATGCATTGAGTCGGAAATCATTGCATATGTCTATGTTAATGGTTAAGGAATTGGATTTAATTGAGCAGTTTAGAGACTTGAGTTTGGTGTGTGAGAGTACTCACAATAGTGTTAAATTGGGAATGTTGAAGTTAACGAGTGGTATTCTGGATGAGATTAGAGAGGGTCAGAAATCCGATGTGCTTTTGGTTGATAAGTTGACTCTAGTGAATCAAGGTCAAGGTGGTGAATTCAGAGTTGATGAGAGTGGTGTTTTGAAATTTGGTAATCGGGTATGTATTCCGGATGTTACCGAAATTAAGAAGAGTATCCTGGAGGAAGGACATCGTAGTGGCTTGAGTATTCATCCTGGAGCTACGAAGATGTATCATGATTTGAAAAAGTTATTTTGGTGGCCGGGAATGAAAAGAGAAATTGCGAGTTTTGTTTATTCTTGTTTGACTTGTCAGAAGTCAAAGATTGAGCATCAGAAGCCGTCTGGGCTAATGCAACCGTTGACTATTCCAGAGTGGAAGTGGGATAGTATCAGTATGGATTTTGTGTCTGGTTTGCCGAGGACAAATAAGAATTTTGAAGCCATTTGGGTGATTGTTGATAGATTGACGAAATCGGCTCATTTCATTCCGATCAGAATGGATTATCCGTTAGAGAGATTAGCCGAGTTGTATATTGAGAAGATTGTAAGTTTGCATGGTATTCCGTCGAGTATTGTTTCGGACAGAGATCCTAGATTTACATCGAAGTTCTGGGAAGGTTTGCAGAGGGCTTTGGGAACTAAGCTGAGATTGAGTTCTGCATATCATCCGCAGACGGATGGTCAGACTGAGAGGACGATTCAGTCACTAGAGGATCTTTTGAGAGCTTGTGTTTTGGAAAAAGGAGGTGCTTGGGATTGTTACTTACCTTTGATTGAGTTTACCTACAACAATAGTTTTCATTCGAGCATTGGTATGGCACCGTTTGAAGCTTTGTATGGTAGGAGATGTCAGACACCTTTATGTTGGTATGAATCCGGTGAGAGTGCTGTGGTTGGACCGGAGATTGTTCAACAAACTACGGAAAAGATTAAGATGATTCAGGAGAAGATGAGAATTGCTCAGAGTCGTCAGAAGAGTTATCACGACAAGAGGAGGAAGTCACTTGAGTTCCAAGAGGGAGATCATGTGTTTCTTCGTGTTACTCCGATAACTGGGGTTGGTCGAGCTTTGAAGTCGAAGAAGTTGACACCTCGATTTATTGGTCCTTATCAGATTTTGGAGAGGATAGGAGAGGTAGCCTATCGTATCGCTTTACCGCCGTCACTTGCGAATTTGCATGAGGTTTTTCATGTGTCTCAGTTGAGGAGGTACATTCATGATCCGTCGCATGTGGTCCAAGTAGATGATGTCCAGGTGAGAGATAACCTGACTGTTGAAACATCACCTATGAGGATTGAGGATCGAGAGTTGAAGCAGTTGCGGGGTAAAGAGATTGCTTTGGTGAAGGTAGCTTGGGGAGGACCAGCAGGTGGCAGTGTGACTTGGGAACTAGAGAGTCAGATGAAGGAGTCTTATCCAGAGTTATTCGCTTGAGGTATGTTTTCGAGGACGAAAACTCTTTTAGTGGAGGAGAGTTGTAACACCCCGATAATAATAAGATAATTATTTAAAATAAGTTAATAATATATTTATTAATTTAATTAAATAATTGGATTATTATTATTTGGAATTATTATTATTGAATATAAAAGTTGGAATTAGAAAAGGTCCCATTTAGTAAAAAGGTTTATTTTTCACGTGAAAAGGAAAAAGGGACAGAAAAGTGGAAAAGGGCAAAGCGAACCAGAGAACAAGGGTTGAAGAGAGGAAGAGCTTGAAGCTGAAGGATTTGCCGGATTAACTCAGGTAAGGGGGGTTTATCGTCGATTAACGGGTATTATGGGATAACATGTAGTGGGTAGTGATAGACCATTGAATTGTTCCTGATTAGAATGATGAATGTTGAAATGTATGAACTTATGGATGAATGTGATTGAGTTAAAATTGAAGAATTCGTAAGAATTAGATGGAAAAATGTTAGGATTTGTGAAATCGAATAGGAGATAATTCGTGTTAGGTGATATGAACGATTATTGTGAAAAACTGGACTGTGGAAGGTTGGAATTGGGAGATCTCGTAGCAGAGAACACCATTGCAGATCTGGAAATCTGGTTTCTGGTCATACGCGTATGGCACTAGGCAATACGCGTATGAGATGGCATGGTACGCGTATGGCACTAGGCAATACGCGTATGGATGAGGAAGATGATGTTTTGAACGTAGATTGGTCTCTGTTGGTACGCGTATGGAGAAGTGGTACGCGTAGCATACGCGTATGAGATGGTGTTACGCGTATGGGATTTTGTCAGGAGATGGGCCATACGCGTATGGGGTTAGGCAATACGCGTATGGGCAGGATTGTGATTTTCCTGAGCTGTTGTTGTGCAGTTTTTAACTGTTCAGCTGAGTAACGTAATGCAGATGATGTATGATATATTAGGGATCATTTCCCGTTGTTTTGAGTAGTATAGGTATTAGTAGAGTGTGCTAATACTGTGGTTGTTATTTGGCATGATATGATATGCTTATGTGATAAAATACTGCTGATGTGTGATAGTATGCGTGATGCTGTGAATGTATCAGTTATGTGTGCATTGGTGAATAGACTGTTTTATGGCTTAGAGTGTGAGCATATATCTATTCTTGAATTGTTGTTGATGATGTAGCATTGCTAGGTGATTAGCATGCATGTTGTGGCCTTTATGGTGGTAGCTAATTCCCATGGTGAGGAATTAGTGATGAGTTATTGTGGATTGTTGTTGATGTTTGCATGCTAGGTGATTTAGCGTGCATAGCATAGCCCTTGGGGTGGTAGCTAATTCCCATGGTGAGGAATTAGTGATGTGAGTCACTAGGTCTCAAATGAGTGGGACTAGTGAGCTTGGTAGCCGTACCTGGATTTGGTCGGTGAGGTTGAACTATATGTTCACAAATAGTCGGTACCGCATGCATGGAGTCTCATTGCATAATATATGTATGTATGGCGTATAATATGAATGGATGTATTCCAATATTATACGTGTGTTTTATGGTTGTTTTGAGTTTGAGTATGATGATGGTGATGATTATGAGTTGATATTGCCGTTGCTGAATATGTGTAATCTGATTAGGGTAATGATATGTGTTATATTACTTAGCATTACATGATATTTTATAATGCTTATTATATCGATTGAAGGACTCACCCTTACAACTATGTTTTCAGGTAACGAGCAGTGATTGAATAGAAGCTAGTCCTGGGAGTCTAGTGTAGTCCTTAGTGGGTCATGCTCTGGTAGATGTAACATCGGGATGGGATGTTTTACTATGTTTTCTTTTGGTTGTTGAACAACTTTACATGTAATGTAGTACATGATTTGAATGTTGTTATTTTGTATCCGCTGCGAATTATGCAAAAGTGTCCTATTTTGATTTAATAAATGAGCATGACAGGATATATTGATGATTGGTGTGAAATGATTGTGTGACACCCTTCAGGGCATAATTACTCTGATTGATATTTTATTATTTTAATTAAATACTTGGGGTATTTTAGAAGGGTGTTACATTCATTGTCCATCAAACAATTTCAGAAAGACATTGAATGAAAAAAGTATCGTTGGAGTCTATCATTTCGATAATACCCTGAATATTTGGTTCTGAGGCCCACGTCTCGTTCTTCCGGATATTAGTCATTCGCCTTTAAAAAACACATAACATATTAAACTTAATTTCTCGCCCCTGTGCGATTGAAAATATTTCCCAAGAGAATATTTAAATAATTCCTTCGAATGCTTACAAACTAGCTCTTAAGTCTCCACCGCAAGTAAGCAGACCATGTTTTACCATTAGAATGCAATCTAGACACGTCTTCCATCTAACACACTTTAATTAACCTCTTTTTTCTCCCTCGTGCAATCAAAACTTTTTCACAAATGTACATTGTTTAGTCTCTTCCAACGCGTGTACAATAAGCGTTAAACCTCTCATGCGTGAGCATACAGCTAAATGTTTAAACTTTTAGAATGCGACCAAACAGGATCATTTTTACCCCAAAACAAACAAACGCTAAGTCTCTCATCCGCAAGCAAACAAGCCAGTGTTTAACCGTTAGAATGCGACCTAAACATTCGTCCTATAAATTCAATCAACCAACATTCTTGGCTACCAAGAACTACGTAGCATTGAGTTCTCCATCGCGCTTAGAAATACGTAGGAGGAAGATTCACAATCTTGTCAAGCACCCTAATAAAAATCTTTTTGTGACCCCTTTACTTTCTTTTACGTCGTATTACTCGAAGAAAACAATTAATGATGGCCAACATTCAATTGCAAGTTTTAACTAAAAGGTCCCCGTTGAGTACAGCGGGCGTGAGGGGTGTTAATACCTTTCCCTTGCGTAATCGACTCCCGAACCCTGAATTTTATCACGACGACCATTTTAGTTTTAAAAAGGTTTTACTTATATATCCATATTCCTTCATTATAATAAATAAAGTTCGATGACGACTCTGTTCGAATCATTTTTTCCCCGACCATCATGAATGATCATATTTTTCGAGATACGTCAGCTGACGACTCTACTGGGGACAAGCTCATAAGAGAGAGTCAAGCCTAACTTAATTAACCTTGCAATAAATATTGGCTTTGGGTAATTGTTTTCTTTTTGCTTGTTTGCTTATTTGCTTTCTTTTATTGCTTTCTCTTTTCATTATATATGCTCATTATCATATTTATATGTGGACTCTGATATGGTATCATGACTAAAGCTCTATACCTGAGCTTTGGAAAAATAAGAGGCAACATATAAATTAAAATTGGAAGTTGTGTATTGTTAGTCTCCAAGGATCATACCTTGTGTGCCTAGAATGAAGTCTTCCTCTAGAGTAGACCTTTTTATAGATATCGTTATAAGGCAGCTAGCTTGTTGCATGACTTGATTCATAAAGGGTCCATGACTCTAGGAACCGCTCTTAGAATAAGTTTATGTCTTGGTGATTGCGTAATATTAGACTCAAATGACCTCTCTTTGTTTTCCTAATACGAAGACGCCGCCCAGAATAGACATTTTCGTCACTCTCGTCATAAAATGGCTAGCTTGTTGCAAAATGTTGATACGATTAGCGTCCATGACTGTGGAAACCTTATCCAAAACCTCATAAACCAAGCCAGTGAGCGGTTTGTGGGTAGAAAGCTTAGAATTGTCCATTATAAGAAGCCTACCTGATAGGTTGTTATGTGATACTCGTGTTATCCTGGATCCTGGCTACTTGCACCGCATTTTCTTTGCATACCAAAATACAAAAAGTATGCATTTTTATTTCATCAGCATGCATATCATTCTTAAAAAACAAAAAACGCATCCAACCTTTTGTCCATAACCCGCAATTAATTTCCCGACACCTGTGTTGGACCTGAAGTAGCTCTTGAAAGATCATGGACCCATTAGAGCAAAGTCATGTCATGTTGAGAGGAGATGTAGACTCAATGGAAAACCAGATAGACCAACTTATGGAGGACATGATAACTTTAGCAAAGAGAGAGGACAACATTCAACGAAATGCAGTCACTGAGAATGTCATCCCAGTTGAGAATCCTATTGTACAAGAGCGTCACACTATCCAAGATGGGTGCTCCTCGTATCATGATGATGTTGAGTATCAGAGATTTGCATTCTCTGCACCAAATTCCCAAAGGGCGGACCCGATGGTGAATACTGAACATCCACAAGATAATGAGATTGTTGAAAGATGACGTGTTCTAGAGAAAAGACTTAAAGCCATAGAAAGGCGAGATACTTTTAATCTAAATGCTTTAAACATGTGTTTGGTACCTGACCTGGTTATACCCTTGAAATTCAAGGTACCATAAATCGAGAAGTATGAAAGGGATAGTTGTCCAAAGCACCATTTTGTGATGTTCTGCCAAAAAATAACCTCTTATGCTCACGATGATAAAATAATGGTTCATTGTTTTCAAGACATTTTGACTAGGGCATAATTGAGTTGGTACATGAAGTTAGAAAGGAGCCACATCCAATCATTGTTGGACCTAGTTAACGCCTTTTTGAAGCAGTATAAATACCATTTGAACATGGCTCCCGATCGCATGCAATTAAGAGCCTTATCTCAGCAAAGCAACAAATCCTTCAAAGGGTATGCCCAAAGATGGAGAGAGTTAGCAGCTTGCGTTGAACCATCACTCTTAGAGAAGTAATTGGTTGACTTATTCAGAGATACCTTGCAAGGCCCTTACCTCAAGAGGATGATAAGCAGTGCGTCATCAGATTTCACTCACTTGGTGTCAATTAGAGAATGCATCAAGAGCAGCCTCAAAAGCGGAAGAATTCAAAACACCCTAATTAGCCAGAGCATTGGGAGCTAATCCCTTGTCAGTTCCCAAGAGGAAGAGGAGGATAATATTCCACAAGCTCCATATCAGACACCATTCTCTCCACATGGTCAATATCCTATAAATCGAGGACCTCCTTAGTATTAACAACATATTCCACATCAACAGCCATACCAATGTCAATACGCCCTACAAAGACCAAGAAATCCAAAAAGGCGCATCGATCCACTCCTAGTGCCATACAATCAAGTACTTCCATATTTGATCAAAAGTGGGTTAATGGTGCCAAAGGAACTAAATCCAGTGCTTCCTCCATACCCGCCAGGCTTTAACGCCAACGCTCAATGTGACCTCCATGCTGGGGCACATGGACATTCAACTGAAGACTTTAAAGTTCTAAAGATAAAGGTACAAACTCTGTTTTACTCGAAGATGTTCTCATTTGCACCCCAAGGCCTTCAAATCAACAATACTCTTTCACCTATCCATGCGGGCCCATCAGTCCATGTTATGGATGAAATTGTCGAGAATAGGTGTCAAGGTGATTATCATACTGATCTCGATGAGGAATTATGAAGAAGGATAGCCCAACATCAAATCAAGAAGGAAATATCAATTCCTCAATGTCTGCAATCTTTAGCACATATCATTACTTTGCATGTGTAATTTCTCTTTTGTTAACTACTACTTGTTGTTAAACATTATTGTTTATTAATAGTATTATTAATGAAAGGATCATGCATGTTTTGAACTAATCCTTTTGTATTCACTCATCTTTTCTCATTTATTGGAAAAAAATCACAAAAAAAAATCTCCACTTCACTTCCTTTATCAAACTGTTGATTTAGCAAAATTGGAGGGAGCATGACGAAAACGAAATACCCAAATTTCAAATGGTGTGCTTTTAGATAAAATCCTATTGATGATTTACATGCATTGTTTCACATCCCCACACACCGGAGAGATAAGGAGTTAGTCCCTAGTTAACCATTTCAAGCCTAGTAGTAGGAGTTTCTTTTGGATCCACAAACCCTTATGCTTAACTTGGGGAAGGGTAGTGTTCTATTAATATGATTACACATTTGAATTACAAGAGAATACATCCTATTTGGGGATCAACCACATGCTAGTCTTCACACACATCCTGAAGTGTCGAAGGAACTATGTAAAATCCAAAATTTATGTTGGTTGTTCTTTCAGTGACCAATAACTTGGCAGTCACAACCCTTCAGCAAAAACAAAAAAAAAGAAAAGAAAAGAAAGTTTGTTAAGTCAAACACCCTGATATGTAACTTAGTCAAAAATTAGGGCAATCCAGGTGGACTAAAAGCTTCAAAAAAGCGGTCCAGGCAAAACTTAGAGATCAAAAAGCAAAAAAAAAAATCAATCAAAAGAGGTCATCAAATCCTCAGCAAAAACAAAATAAGATTAGGTGACCACCATATCCAAAATCAAAGGGTCACCAATATCCATGACAAAAGCAAAATAAGGTGACTGCCATTTTAAGGAAATCTTGAACCATTATATTTACTCTTACACCATCAAACCCTCTTGAAGGACGAATGTATGCATTGAATCAACTGGACATAGAACTAGAGATCATCATGAATAAGGGGTGGGTACAAACCCAATTTGAGCCTTATACCCTTTATTTCAAATAACCATGAATCAGGCCACGTTACAACCCTCAAAAGACCTAAATGAAGCATGGTTTATTCTTAAAGTATACTACAACAAGCTTGCGTAAATTGATTCCAAGAGATTTTCTAATCTTCTACTTTGATGTCATATTATCATTGTATCTTTCACACACTAGCTAAAGCAGCACTGTGTTTAGACTATAGTCCACTCGCCACACACTATCACATCCTTCCAATAAATTATTATTTTTCAAAATTTGCATGAATATCGCATAAAAAATACCATTTTTGAATGAATAATTTGAACTACAACTAAGTGCTTGGCATCAAGAAAATTTCAATGAGCATATAGACAGGAACTTGAACATTTGTCAATGCTGATCCGAATCAAGACCATCTCATAACTCTATGGATCAGGGGCACGTCACCCTAAAGACTATGTTGATCAAAGCAAAACTCTAAGAATTGGTTAGTTGATCAAGGAGGAAAGATCATCTCAGTATTCAACCCATTTGGGGAAATCCCTCAAATCAATACTTAGTCCATCTAGGGCAAGTCCCTCAAAAGGCTCTGTTAGGGGCAAGTCATCTCAAGAATATAGTGAAGCCCATCATCCCAAGATCAGTTGATCTGAAGCAAACCATTTCAAGAACCGGTTAATCAGGGGAAGACTACTGCAAGATTCAGACACTAGGGAAAATCGGTTCAGGCCATAGTATAATTTTTCACAAGATTTACTTTCGAGGAGAATTCCTTCAAATACACTACATATTGGGGAAGACAAGTTGCAAAAGGGGCAAAATCGCTCAATGTTTTCAAGTTGGTCAAGTAGATTGTACTAGATAAAAACAACTATTGAGTTTACAACAAGTGTCGAAGACCACACTAATACAACATCATATCATATCTTGGCAAGAATCCTTATGGAAGAGAAAAAGTACAATCATCATGCATTGATTATGTCGTTACGCTCATAAAATCATTTGCAAGCCATCATGGTATATCAAGCAAAGTAGTCGAGGTTCTCTCAGGAACAAACATGCAGCTTATCAGCAACGGATCAAACTTGGGGCACCAAGAGCATCCACGTCTACTTCCCAATCATCACATCATCAAATATCGAGTGTCGGGAAGTCAAAACCTTTCACCAATCAAAAGTGCAATCTATATTGGCAACTACCAAAAACCCAAATTCCACCATGATGGTATCTTCATAAACTCAAATCCAATCAACATCGGTACCCATAAAATATCTCACCTTTAAAAAAAAGGAGACCAATCCAAAACTAATCACCTGCTTGCATTCCCATATGCATTTGCATACAACATACATGCATAACTTTCCTTCCGAAACATGAAGTTTCATATCAAAAAACTCTCTCGCCGAAACGAGAATTTTCATTAACATGCACCACATGCGTACATAAAACATTTCTTTCCATCAATCCTTTGATGATGACAAATCAGTTCCCATTAACCCTATGATGATTCCATTAACCCTTTAATGATATTTCATAATGTTCCTTTTCCATCAACCCTTTGATGATGTCACTCCTTAGTGAAGTTCTTCCACTTCAACCCGTTGAATATGATATTACCTATATAAAGCCTTTCTATTAACCCTTTGATGATGATATTACCTAAATGTTTCTTTTACATCAACCCTTTGATGATATCACTCATAGTGAAGTTCTTATAGCCAACCCTTTGATGGTGACAAATTCTTTTCCATCAACCCTTTAATGATGTCACTCCATAGAGAAGTCTATCTTCTATCAACCCTTTGACGATGTCAGTTATTTCCATCAATCCTTTGATGATGCCATCAACACTTTGATGACGACATAATAAAATCATTTTTTCATATCAACCCTTTGATGACGACATGACATAATTAATTCTTATCCATCAACCCTTTGATGATATCACTCCTTAATGAAGTCCTTTCCATCAACCCTTTGATGATGATATTCTATAATTGATGCTTTTTCGTCAACCCTTTGACGATGAAAATTTATTTTCCATCAATCCTTTGATGACGACATTCACTATCTTCCATCAACCCTTTGATGATGATATTCGGCAACAATCTCTCATTGGAAACAAAATCAAAGCCCTACAAAAAAATCAAATCACTCAGTTGCATTCCCACATACGTCACATGCACCATGCATAACCTTCCCGCTGAAACGGGAAGTTTCAAAAAAATACAATCCTAACAATCATCAGCATACCTATGCATAACAGTCCAATCGAAACGGGAAGCTTCATCAACAATGAACAAAATTATTTGTATTTCTACATGTACCTAAAAAATTCCCAGTAGATGAATCTATACATTCATCTCCATACATCATTCCATGCATGGTACTTCCACCCAAATTTGAATGTTGTACAAAATATCATACATACATGAGATAATTCAAGATGCAGGGATAATAATAGTATCTAGGACTATCCTCATCAAGTCGGCGTTATTTCTCTGAAAAGAGTTTATACCCTGCATGTGCTCATGGAGTTATTTCTCAGCAAGTCATTGTTCAACTTTGTGTTGATAATGGTGTTCCCCAGCGTCTTCACCATTTTCCCCTGCAGAGCAGAGGTTACCCTAAAAAGTCTCTTATGAGCCTTTCCCCTACAGAGCTTTTCCAATAAGTTTGTTTTTGCATCTTCTCTCTAGATTTCATCTCTACATCTCGAAGGATAAAATTCTTGGTCTTTTCGTATTTAATTATTTTCCATCATGAATGGATGAAGACCATTGTCATTCATACCTTATGGTTCAAGGTAATTAAATAGGGGCAATTGTCATGCCCCAATTTTGTCCGAGCATATTTCAAACTTTCACATGCATTCGACTTTACTTTACTTTGTATCCTCTGCATAGCATAACATGTCTTTCATAAAGCATAATGCTTGAAATGACAACCAGAATAAGTTTTCGGATATACAGACATACCAGTTGAATCATTTCTCGAATATACGTAAAATTAGCGGGTGGAAAATATAAAGATCGGGCATGCAGACGTCAATTTTATTAATCTACGATTGATGTAGTTTAACCTGATGTGCTCGTTTTATTCTTTCAACTCCTTTTTCAGTCTCATTTTAATCAACTTGAGTCTGTTCAATCGGGCATTTTCTACTTTAAAATTTAATAAAAACTTGTATGTTTCCGAGAAGTATATTACGCGTTGATCATTCTAGTGCATTCATTTTAACTTTTCGAGCACTTTTGCGCCCGATTTTTATTCATATTCAATCATTTTATTTTTATTCTTTTGTCAAAGTGTTTGAAATAATTAGATAGAATTTTCTACCCTTTCATTTTATTTTTATCAAATTTATTTAAGAAGTTGTGAAGTTTAGTTATTTTAATTGGTTTAATCTGATTTAAATTAATTAAAACTTTTAGAAAGAGCAACTTTAGAATTTTAAATTATGTATGATTCTTTGATTTAATTTGGATCATTGATTCAAGTTAATCAATAACTCATATTAGCTATCCAAAATTATTACATTCATCCAATCAAAAATAAGAATTTAAATAATTAATTATATAAAGAAAATCAGAAGAAAAAAAATGAAAAAATATATCCTTCCTCCATACAAAATGATCCACGCGCCCCACTCAAGAAAAGTATCCCCAATCTAATACACTCTATCTCATATATGACTAGAAATAAAAAGAATAAATATATTTTCTCCACTATGAAGAGGCCACGCGGTACATCATAAGTGGAGGACTTCCCTTAATTCTTTTCAACGCTGACCATATTTCCAAGTCCTCTCTCTCACGATAACTTGGAGGGATCATTTCACATTTTCAAAAAAAAAGAAAACCAAACTTCATGACTCTCCTTCTTTAATTTTTTTCAGTATTCCTCCATGTTTCTCCTTTCTTCACTTTCGACCCTCCCTTCCTCTCACACTGCAAAACACATCTCACTCCACCCTACTATCAATCTCCTTTTTCTTCATACAACTACTTCATCGTGCCGTCCTTGTAATTGTCACGTCGGAAAAACTTCACTTACCCTTTCACGCTAAATACAACAACCTTTACCGAACTCAAACTACAACCACCACGAGCACACCTTACGCCACTGTAGCACCTCAAATTTGCACCTATCATTGTACATACATTTTCATATTAGGTCATAGCATATCATGGTCCATTGCATAGCATTGCATTGTCCCATTTGCCTCAAGTGCAAGCCAATCAAGGAATTAGGTCAAACTGATCAGGAGATCAGTCAACCAAGCAAGCAAGCACAATTCTCAAGGAGCCAAGGCCCTGGGGTTGGTCCAACATGTTCACATGACTTGGGGATCCATTTGAAGTGTTTAGGTCAAGGATTGGATGTTCAGAGGTCATCAGTCAATGCACAGTCAGTCAGAAACCCTAAAAGTCAACTGTTGGTCAACTGTCCATTTAATCAGTGATTTGATGATGGAAATTGGTTTGAGAGGTCTCATTCATGTCCATATAGTCCTCATATATCATGTCAAACACCATCATGGAAGAATTTGAAGCCAGATCAGAAATTTCCAAAAATGGAAACTGGACCTGTAACTGAAACTTACCAAAAATGGAAAGTCTTGATCCTCAAACTTACATCATGATACAAGCTTCAAATGAATTTTTGCCCAACATGAAAGTTGAAGATCTTGTTCTCCCATTTCCAAAAAGTCCAAGAACACTCAATTCCCATGTATGGTTGGCAAGTTATGATCGAATCGATTTCAGAAATTTTGGAACTTCAAAAGGCCATATCTCTCAAACCATTTGGCCAATTTGGGTGGGGTTTTTTCCTACAAGTCACATTTGATCCCCTCTTTCCAAAAATGTAACTTTCATGTGCCAAAACTTCACCAATCAAAATGGCATTTTTGGACTTGCCTTAATTAATTTCAAGTGAGTGAAATGTTGACTTTTCAAAATAAACCTTTTCCAACCATTTGGGCTAATTGAAATGGGTCTGAAATGTCATTTGAAACATGTTACAAAGCCCAAATTTATGCAGTACTTGCAGCCATGCTAGCTTGCTTGAAAATGGGAAGAAAAGTACACTTTTAACCACTCTACTCCATACTTTCATGAACCATGCCTTGTACCACAAAACAGCAGAGGTATGGATGATTTTCTGTCATATGGAAACCACTACTAGCTGCACAAACCAACAGAACCTCACTCATTCTAAAAACTTCATTTTGGTGCATTTTCAAAAACCAGTCCAAAAAAACTTCCAAAGAGCTGAGCACTGCCTGGCTTAAAACACCATCCTTTCATCATTTTGAACTGGTAGCAGCCACATTTGACAACAAGAAACCTTGGTTCTCTCATATTCTAAAAAAACCTCATCATTGTGCATTTCCAAAACCAGTCAAGAAACTCTCAAAGAACAAAACCCTGCCTTTCCTAAAACAACATCTACTCATCATTTGGAGTTGGTTACAACCTTCAAATACCATCTGTAGCAGCCTTTACACAACTGTTTTTCTTCAAGCTCCTTTAATGGCAGAAGCTATTCAGAACCAAGCCAAGCCATCTCAAACCAAACAACCTTCACCAACCATCATTTGAAGGACCATTGAGCATCTGTTTCAGCCATTGGACACCAAAAAACTACTGTACCACGACTGTCCTCCAACTTAGGTGAGTTTTCGACTTCCACTATTTACAAAACTATGATGTGCTTAGTGTAGGTCTTGCTGTGCTGATTCCAATAAGCCTTACATCATGAAAAATGGTTGAGTAATGGTTGAGATATGGTGAAATGAACTTTGATGTCTAAATGTTATCTTGCTTGTTTCTTCCATTCTTGCATGATTTAGGGTTAATGGTTGTTGGTTTGTTGTTGTACATGATGAGATGATCACGATGATATGCTGTTTTTTTGAGTTTGGTTGACAAAAGTTCTTGCTGGAATTTTGAAATGATGAATGCTACAGTACCAAAACCCTAGCTTGCCCAGAAAATTCGTGCTTGGCTTGTTTCTGCGCATGGTTACTGTTCCAATCCCAGAGCCAATGAAATTATTTCGTTTGCTTGCCCAAAACGACCGTGCTTCAGTAAGTGGCGCAAATAATTACAAGTTTGCCACCGTGCCCTAATTAAACCATTAAATCATGTTATTTTTCCATTTTTATTTCATTTGTGATCTTCATCTTTCAAAATTCATAATTCATCCAATTTTGATCCAAATTTAATGGGATTTTTTGTGTTATGTTCATCATGATCTCTACTTTTTTATCATAATTTTTCCAGATTTTTTTGATCAATGGATTTTAATTGGTATTAGGGTTTGTGACATGTATGCATATTTTGTACACTTTGCCAAAACATTTGTGAAATGGTGATACTTCATCCAATGGCTCCCAATTTTTTTGTGCTTAAACTAGACACACTCATGGTGATTTTGGTGTAGAGTTTGTGAATTTATCTTATGTGGTTTGAGAGTTATGATTTTTTGAATTAGGGTGTGACAATTTGTGTCACACCATTGATGTCCAACTTCATGATTTTCATTACCATGCTTCTTGACCTCCAATTGATCTGATTTTTTGCATGAACCTACTCTTGTATGTCTAGTTTACATGTGAATTTTCTTGGAATTATTTGTGGCATTTCCCAATTGTTTGAGATTTTATCCTCTGCTTGGTCATATGTTGACTTTTTGTGACACTTGTTCCCATTTCATTTGTGAAATTCTCATACTTTATTAGATGGACATGAAATTTTACATGAGATAACTAGACATCCTCATCTTTGCCATGGTTTTAGTCCCATTCATTTATCATACACCATCTCTGACTTATGATTTTTCTAAGTTGATGCATGTTTGGTTGACTTCTTTGAGCATGTTCAAAATTGCTTTGACTTTCTGATTTTCATTGACTGCCTTCCACTTGTCCAAATGGGATGAAATTTGACATGCTTACCATGCTGTGGGTTGTGATTGGTCATGATTTATTTGGTGATTTTTGGAAATGTTTAAGATTGCTTTTGAATTAAGTCTTGCTGTTGACTTCTATGAGCTTCTAAATGCCATGTTTTGACCTAATTTGCTCATGAAATGATGATGATGATTGATATGAATGTGAACCCAATTGGTTGTGTTTCTTAATTGTTTGAACATGATTTTGGATGCTTGCCCTTTGCTGTTTTGGCTTTTTCATTCCTTTTTGACCCTAGGCTTGTCCTAGTGGTCCTGTTACTCACCTTTGAGCTTATGTTTTCAGGTTGACCAACAAATGACCAATGAGACCAACTCTCTTTGATTGAGCTTGCTTAGATATCATTGACTAACATGTTTGTTTTGTAGGTTGCTTGGCTCACATGCCTTGAGCCTTGTGCCTTGCACATTCACCTGCTTGTGTTGACTGGTTGATATCTGCTTCATTTTGATTTAACTTTGACTTGTATACTAACTGTGCTTGACTGATTTCAGGTACTTTAGTTGCTTTTAGTTCCTTGTGAACTTTGCTTTGCTTTGCTTAAGAGCAATTTGCATTGAGGTATATTTCTAATCTTCATGTAGTCTGGAAGACCTGGCCTGTTACTTGGCCAGGCAACTGTCTGAAGTCCTCCTTAAGAGGCAATGTTTGTGACTGTTTAATTTTGTCCTTGCATAGAGTCAAAGACCTCCTAAGTGAAGAGGCAATTGGCAGAACCCAAGGGATATGCAATCTATCCCCTGCTATTCTGTGTGTCATCTGCTTTGCTCACACCACTGTGTTGATGCATTGCAGATACAAACCCAAGATCTTGTACAATTGTACAAATGAGTCAGTTTCAAATGTGTAGAAGGGTTCCCACTTTCTGAACCCACACATTCTTGTCTTAAGCTCTCCCAGGCCAGGGATAAGAGCTGTGAAGTCTTATCTTCACTCACCTTTCATCTGCTTCACCTTAGCCCCTCAATGGCAAGGTTAAGAGCACCATTTACCCAGTTCCAGAGGTTTGTTTGTTGAGGTTGATATGACCCCTCGACTAAAACCTAACCCTTGTTTGAGCCACTTGTTTGTGTATAGTGTGTGCTATCTGTGCTTGTAGGATTGTTTGACTTGCTTCCTGTGCAAGTTAGGATTGTTTGACTTGCTTCCTGTGCAAGTTAGGTTTGTTTGACTTGCTTCCTGTGCAAGTTAGGGTTAGTTTAGACTTGCTTCCTGTGAAAGTTAGGTTTTGCTCGGCTTGCTTCCTGTGCAAGTTAAGTGTGTGTGTGGCTTGCTTCCTGTGCAAGTCATGACTAGGATAGGCTGGCTCCCTGTGCCAGTTAGCTAGAAACCTTAACTTAGGGATGATTTTGCATGATAACATCTAGGCTCGAGTCGTAGTCTCCCTAGTTGTGTCTCCCTCTGTTATCTGGTTAGGCTAGATCCTTTATCCCTCCGTAGGGGAACTACGTCACCCTGATCCTCATACCAGATGAGGTACGTAGGCAGGAGATGAGCTGATCTCTCCGGGCGCCCTTTTTCTTTTGAGTGTGTAGTTTGACAGTTATAGGCTCGAGTCCCCGACTCCCTATTACCTTGTTGTCTTGTTGTGTGCTTGGAAGCTGATGTAAGTCCATCAAGTGGCAGTTAGGTTCCAGTGTGCGTGTGTTTGGTTCGGATGCTGATGTAAGTCCAGTGATTGGCATTCAGGCTCCATGTTTGCCTTCTTGAGTGCGTTTTGGTTCGGATGCTGATGTAAGTCCAGTGATTGGCATTCGGGCTCCACGTTTGCCTCTTTGTGTGTGTTTAGGTTCGGATGCTGATGTAAGTCCAACGATTGGCATTCAGGCTCCACGTTTGCCTTTGTCTTGTTTTGTTTGTGTGCGTGTCAGCCGAGCTACGAATGCTCTGATTCTCCTTCGTCCAAGGAGATACGTATGCATAGGATGCGATATCCTAGCGAGCATGTGTCGTTTCCCCAGTCCGAACTACTTCGACTCTGATGTCTATGCCTGATAGACTAAGTAGGCCCAGGATGCGACATCCTGCCGAGTCAGTCTTGTCTGTTTTCTTGTGTCTCTTTCAGCCAGTGTGTGTGAGTTTGAGCAATGATTTAGCAACCATTTTCCTTTCTATTGTGCGTGGATCCCGTAGAGTACTACGGATGCGTAGGGGTGCTAATACCTTCCCTTCGCATAACCGACTCCCGAACCCATCCTCTTTGGTCGCGAGACCATGTTCTTTCCAGGTTTACTCTGAGCGTTTCCTTTCCCTCTTTTGGGATAAATAACGCACGGTGGCGGCTCTGTTGTTCTTGTTTTCCCGCCGGTTTTTCGCGTGATGCGACAGCTGGAGACTGTAACACCCTTCTAAATACCCCAAATTATTATAATTAAAATAACAATATGTTCATCAGAGTAATTATGCCCCGAAGGGTGTCACACTATCATTTCACAAAAAATCATTAAAATATCCTGTCATGCTCATTTCTTTAATCAAATAAGATTCTTTGCATAAATCGCAGCGGAATAATTCAACATCAATGTAAAACATGTAACACAATACATGTCAATCATTCAACAACAGAAATCAAATAAATTAAAACATCCCCTCCCGATGTTACATCTATCAGAGCATGACCCATAAGAACTACTCTAGACTCCAAGCAATTGCTTCTACTCAACTCATTTCTCGTTACCTGAAAAATAGGTGTAAGGGTGAGTATCTCAATCAATATAATGAGCATTATAGAATAATATGTAATGCCAAGTAATTAACACGTTAATTCCCCCTAATCAAACCACGCATTCAGCAACAGCAATATTCGTTCAAACATCCTACTCGACAGTAGATTCTCAACCATATTCAACATCAACAATATAACACACAATACACATATAATACTGGAATACATCCATTCATATTATATGCCATACATTTATTATGCAATGAGACTCTATGCATGCGGTACCGACTATTTGTGAACATATAGTTCAACCTCACCGTCCAAATCCAGGCACGGCTACCAAGCTCACTAGTCCCACTCATTTGAGACATAGTGACTCACTCACTAATTCCTCACCATGGGAATTAGCTACCACCCCAAATGGGCCATGAAATGCACGCTACTCACCTAGCATGCAAACAATCAACAACAGTCCAAAAATGACTAAACTCACTAATTCCTCACCATGGGAATTAGCTACCACCCGAAGGCCAGAATATGCATGCTAATCACCTAGCAATGCAACATCAACAATAATCAAGAATAGACACATGCTCACACTCTAAGCCATAATACAGTCTATTCACAAATGTATACATTCACATCATCATGTATACCATCACACATCATCAACATAATTAATCACAAAAGCATATCATATCATGCCACAAAAGCAAACACAGTATTAGCACACTCTACTAATACCTATGCCACTCAAAACAACGGGAAATGATCCCTATCACATCATATCTCAGCTAAGTCGCATCACTCAGCCTAAACAACCAAAAACTGCACAACAGCAGCACAGGAAATCACAATCCTGCCCATACGCGTATTGCCTATGCCCATACGCGTATTGCCCAAATCCTGACCAAGCCATACGCGTAATGCCCACTCTCATACGCGTATTGCGCGTTCCCTCGCCCAACTCATACGCGTATCACCTGTCTCATACGCGTATGCTACGCGTATCAATCTCCTATTACGCGTACCAACAGAGACCAATTCACGTTCAAAACATCATCTTCCTCATCCATACGCGTATTGCCTAGCGCCATACGCGTACCAGTCATCTCATACGCGTATTGCCTAGTGCCATACGCGTATGACCAGAAACCAGCATTCTCAGATCTGCAATGGCTTTTCTGCTACGAGTTCTATTCGATCTAACCTTCCACGATTCAATTCTTACACAAAATCACTCCTATCGTCTTATACACTTCATATCCTGTTCAATCTCACAAAATCCTAACACTATTCCCTCTAATTTCTACGGGTTTGCTTTGATTTATCATCAAATTCCATTCATCAATCATTTTCACAAATTCACCATACTCATCCAATTCAAAGGTAAATTAAAGGTCTATCACTACCCATGACATATTATCATATAATACCCGTTAATCAACGATAAACCCCCCTTACCTGAGTTAATCCGGCGGCTTCCGAGCTCCAAGCTTCTCCTTCCTTCAACCTTCGTTCTCTGGCTTTTTGCCCTTTTCCACGTTCTGCCTCTTTTTCCTTTTTCACGTGAAAACAATAAACCTTTTTACCAAATGGGACCTTTTTACTGATTTCCACTTTTATTCCAATTATAAAATAATAATCCAATAATAATAATCCCAATAATTATTATTCCACAAATAATAATATTAATCCAAACTTCCAATTATTCAATTAAATCAATAAATAAAATATTAATTTAAATTAAATAATTAGCTTATGTTAATTGGGGTGTTACAACTCTCCCCCACTAAAAGAGTTTTCGTCCTCGAAAACATACCTCAAGCGAACAACTCCGGATAAGACTCCTTCATCTGACTCTCAAGTTCCCAAGTCACATTGCCACCTGCTGGTCCTCCCCAAGCTACCTTCACCAAGGCGATCTCTTTACCCCGTAACTGCTTCAACTCTCGATCCTCGATCCTCATAGGTGATGTTTCAACAGTCAGGTTATCTCTCACCTGTACATCATCTACTTGGACAACATGCGACGGATCATGAATGTATCTCCTCAACTGAGACACATGAAAAACATCATGCAAATTCCCAAGCGACGGCGGTAAAGCGATACGATAGGCTACCTCTCCTATCCTCTCCAAAATCTGATAAGGACCAATAAATCGAGGTGTCAACTTCTTCGACTTCAAAGCTCGACCAACACCAGTTATCGGAGTAACACGAAGAAACACATGATCTCCCTCTTGGAACTCAAGTGACTTCCTCCTCTTATCATGATAACTCTTCTGACGACTCTGAGCAATTCTCATCTTCTCCTGAATCATCTTAATCTTTTCCGTAGTTTGTTGAACAATCTCCGGTCCAACCACAGCACTCTCACCGGACTCATACCAACATAAAGGTGTCCGACATCTCCTACCATACAAAGCTTCAAACGGTGCCATGCCAATACTCGAATGAAAACTATTGTTGTAGGTAAACTCAATCAAAGGCAAATAACAATCCCAAGCACCTCCTTTTTCCAAAACACAAGCTCTCAAAAGATCCTCTAGTGACTGAATCGTCCTCTCAGTCTGACCATCAGTCTGCGGATGATATGCAGAACTCAATCTCAGCTTAGTTCCCAAAGCCTTCTGCAAACCTTCCCAAAACTTCGATGTAAATCTAGGATCTCTGTCCGAAACAATACTAGACGGAATACCATGCAAACTCACAATCTTCTCAATATACAACTCAGCTAGTCTCTCTAACGGATAATCCATTCTAATCGGAATGAAATGAGCCGACTTCGTCAATCTATCCACAATCACCCAAATAGCCTCAAAATTCTTACTTGTTCTTGGCAAACCAGAAACAAAATCCATACTGATACTGTCCCACTTCCACTCTGGAATAGCCAACGGTTGCATTAGCCCGGACGGCTTCTGATGCTCAATCTTTGACTTCTGACAAGTCAAACAAGAATAAACAAAACTCGCAATTTCTCTCTTCATTCCCGGCCACCAAAATAACTTCTTCAAATCATGATACATCTTCGTAGCTCCAGGATGAATACTCAAACCACTACGATGTCCCTCTTCAAGAATACTCTTCTTAAGTTCCGTAACTCCCGGGATACACACCCGATTACCAAATCTCAAAACACCATTCTCATCAACTCTGAATTCACCACCTTGACCTTGGTTCACTAAAGTCAACTTATCAACCAAAAGCATATCAGATTTCTGACCTTCTCTGATCTCATCCAGAATACCACTTGTTAATCTCAACATTCCCAGTTTAACACTATTGTGGGTACTCTCACACACCAAACTCAAGTCTCTGAACTGCTCAATTAAATCCAATTCCTTAACCATTAACATAGACATATGCAATGATTTCCGACTCAATGCATCAGCCACCACGTTTGCTTTACCCGGATGGTAATTCAAACCAAAGTCATAATCCTTCAGAAATTCTAACCATCTCCTCTGTCTCATATTCAGCTCTTTCTGATCGAACAAATACTTTAAACTCTTATGGTCACTGAAAACTTCAAATCTTGATCCATACAAATAATGCCTCCACAACTTCAGAACAAATACCACAGCTGCCAACTCTAAATCATGCGTCGGATAGTTCCTCTCATGAACCCTCAGCTGTCTCGAAGCATAAGCTATAACCTGCTTATTCTGCATCAACACACCACCTAAACCCAACAATGAAGCATCACAATAAACCTCGAATAGTTCCGACGAACTCGGTAATATCAGAATAGGAGCAGTAGTTAACCTTCTCTTTAACTCTTGGAAACCTTCTTCACATTTTGAATCCCAAACAAACGCTTGCCCCTTTCTAGTCAACATCGTCAACGGTAACGCCAACTTAGAGAATCCCTCAATAAATTTCCTATAGTAACCTGCAAGTCCAAGGAAACTCCTTATCTCAGAAACTGACTTCGGAGCTTCCCACTTAGATACCGCTTCTATCTTAGAAGGATCAACAACAACACCACCTCTTGAAATCACATGACCAAGAAAACTAACCTCTTCTAACCAAAATTCACACTTTGACAGTTTAGCAAATAACTTCTTTTCTCGCAGAACTCCCAAAACCACTCTCAAATGTTCGGCATGCTCTTCTTCAGATTTCGAATACACCAAAATGTCATCAATAAACACCACAACAAACTTGTCTAGGTACGGATGGAAAATCCTATTCATATACTCCATGAATACTCCAGGCGCATTAGTCACACCAAAAGGCATTACAGAATACTCATAATGTCCATACCTTGTTCTGAAAGCAGTCTTCTGAATATCTTCAGTTTTCACACGTATCTGATGATACCCAGATCTCAAATCTATCTTGCTGAACACACTCGCACCAACCAACTGATCCATCAAATCATCAATCCTCGGCAAAGGATACCGATTCTTGATCGTCACTTTATTCAGTTGCCTGTAATCCACACACAACCTCATAGTACCTTCCTTCTTCTTAACCAACAACACTGGTGCACCCCACGGTGACACACTCGGACGAATAAACTTCTTATCCAACAGATCTTCCAACTGACTCTTCAATTCAGCTAACTCCACAGCAGACATACGATACGGAGCCATCGATATCGGTCTAGTACCAGGTACCAAATCAATCGAGAACTCAACTTCACGCTCTGGTGGCAATTCGTTCACCTCTTCCGGAAACACATCAGGAAAATCACACACTACAGCTAGGTCGCCAATCACCAGTTTATCTTTAGCCTCCAAAGTCGCTAACAGCATAAACAACTCTGCACCATCTGCCACTTCCTCATTCACCTGCCTGGCTGATAGAAACAAACTCTTTCCTTCTTCAATCTCAGGAAATATCACAGTCTTATCAAAACAATTGATAGAAACTCGGTTGAACACCAACCAGTTCATGCCCAGAATAACGTCAATCTGCACTAATGGAAGACACACAAGATCTATCCCAAAGGCTCTACCAAAAATACTCAAAGGACAATTCAAACAAACAGAAGTAGTAGTCACTGAACCCTTCGCAGGAGTATCAATCACCATACTACCCAACATCTCAGATATCTCTAACTTAAGTTTCACAGCACAATCCAAGGATATAAAAGAATGAGTCGCACCTGTGTCAATAATAGCTACAAGAGAAAAGCCATTAATATAACACGTACCTCGGATCAAACGCTCATCTGCAACAGTCTCAGAACCTGATAAAGCAAAAACCTTGCCTCCTGACTGATTCTCTTTCTTCGGCTTAGGACACTGCGGACTGATATGACCCAACTCTCCACAGTTGAAACAAGTCACAGCCTTCAACCGGCAGTCTGCAGCCAAGTGACCCCCTTTTCCACACTTGAAACATTTCTTCTCATTACTGGTACACTCATGGATACGATGTCCAGCCTGACCACATCTGTAACACTTAACAGGAGCACTAGAGTCTCCCCCACTAGGCCTCTTCATCCCACTCTGTCTCTGAAAACCCTTGCCAGCTGCATACGGTTTTCCACGATCAATCTGATTCTTGCCTTTCCTATCAACTCTCTGCTGATAGCTCTCAGCTCTGGCCTTGGAATCCTGTTCAAAAATCCTGCAACAGTCAACCAAATCGGAAAACACCCTGATCCTCTGATATCCAATCGCCTGCTTGATCTCGGGACGCAACCCGTTCTCAAACTTCACACATTTGGAGAATTCCCCAGCAGCCTCAGCATAGGGAGTATAATACTTCGACAGCTCTGTGAACTTAGCAGCATACTCAGTAACGGACCTGTTACCCTGCTTCAATTCCAAGAACTCTATCTCCTTCTTTCCTCTGACATCCTCGGGGAAATACTTCCTCAGAAATCTCTCTCTGAACACAGCCCAAGAAATCTCAGCATCTCCAGCAGTTTCCAACTCAGTGCGGGTAGCAACCCACCAATCATCAGCTTCTTCTGATAGCATATGAGTACCGAACCTGACCTTCTGGTTATCAGCACACTCAGTTACTCTGAAGATCCTCTCGATCTCCTTCAACCACTTCTGAGCACCATCTGGATCGTATGCTCCCTTAAACATTGGAGGATTGTTCTTCTGGAACTCACTCAACTGACGAGCAGCTCCCATTCCCACAACATTTGGATTTCCTCCAAGTACTCCAGCTAGCATACCCAGAGCCTCAGCAATCGCAGCATCATCTCTACCTCTTCCAGCCATCTCTAATCTGAAAACCCAAACAAGCTAAACAATAAGTACTGACAGGGTTAAACAACACCTATCCCGTACAGGGGAAACAGAATAACTACGACTCGACACGACCGACTATGCTCTGATACCACTAATGTAACACCCTTCTAAATACCCCAAATTATTATAATTAAAATAACAATATGTTCATCAGAGTAATTATGCCCCGAAGGGTGTCACACTATCATTTCACAAAAAATCATTAAAATATCCTGTCATGCTCATTTCTTTAATCAAATAAGATTCTTTGCATAAATCGCAGCGGAATAATTCAACATCAATGTAAAACATGTAACACAATACATGTCAATCATTCAACAACAGAAATCAAATAAATTAAAACATCCCCTCCCGATGTTACATCTATCAGAGCATGATCCATAAGAACTACTCTAGACTCCAAGCAATTGCTTCTACTCAACTCATTTCTCGTTACCTGAAAAATAGGTGTAAGGGTGAGTATCTCAATCAATATAATGAGCATTATAGAACAATATGTAATGCCAAGTAATTAACACGTTAATTCCCCCTAATCAAACCACGCATTCAGCAACAGCAATATTCGTTCAAACATCCTACTCGACAGTAGATTCTCAACCATATTCAACATCAACAATATAACACACAATACACATATAATACTGGAATACATCCATTCATATTATATGCCATACATTTATTATGCAATGAGACTCTATGCATGCGGTACCGACTATTTGTGAACATATAGTTCAACCTCACCGTCCAAATCCAGGCACGGCTACCAAGCTCACTAGTCCCACTCATTTGAGACATAGTGACTCACTCACTAATTCCTCACCATGGGAATTAGCTACCACCCCAAATGGGCCATGAAATGCACGCTACTCACCTAGCATGCAAACAATCAACAACAGTCCAAAAATGACTAAACTCACTAATTCCTCACCATGGGAATTAGCTACCACCCGAAGGCCACAATATGCATGCTAATCACCTAGCAATGCAACATCAACAATAATCAAGAATAGACACATGCTCACACTCTAAGCCATAATACAGTCTATTCACAAATGTATACATTCACATCATCATGTATACCATCACACATCATCAACATAATTAATCACAAAAGCATATCATATCATGCCACAAAAGCAAACACAGTATTAGCACACTCTACTAATACCTATGCCACTCAAAACAACGGGAAATGATCCCTATCACATCATATCTCAGCTAAGTCGCATCACTCAGCCTAAACAACCAAAAACTGCACAACAGCAGCACAGGAAATCACAATCCTGCCCATACGCGTATTGCCTATGCCCATACGCGTATTGCCCAAATCCTGACCAAGCCATACGCGTAATGCCCACTCTCATACGCGTATTGCGCGTTCCCTCGCCCAACTCATACGCGTATCACCTGTCTCATACGCGTATGCTACGCGTATCAATCTCCTATTACGCGTACCAACAGAGACCAATTCACGTTCAAAACATCATCTTCCTCATCCATACGCGTATTGCCTAGCGCCATACGCGTACCAGTCATCTCATACGCGTATTGCCTAGTGCCATACGCGTATGACCAGAAACCAGCATTCTCAGATCTGCAATGGCTTTTCTGCTACGAGTTCTATTCGATCTAACCTTCCACGATTCAATTCTTACACAAAATCACTCCTATCGTCTTATACACTTCATATCCTGTTCAATCTCACAAAATCCTAACACTATTCCCTCTAATTTCTACGGGTTTGCTTTGATTTATCATCAAATTCCATTCATCAATCATTTTCACAAATTCACCATACTCATCCAATTCAAAGGTAAATTAAAGGTCTATCACTACCCATGACATATTATCATATAATACCCGTTAATCAACGATAAACCCCCCTTACCTGAGTTAATCCGGCGGCTTCCGAGCTCCAAGCTTCTCCTTCCTTCAACCTTCGTTCTCTGGCTTTTTGCCCTTTTCCACGTTCTGCCTCTTTTTCCTTTTTCACGTGAAAACAATAAACCTTTTTACCAAATGGGACCTTTTTACTGATTTCCACTTTTATTCCAATTATAAAATAATAATCCAATAATAATAATCCCAATAATTATTATTCCACAAATAATAATATTAATCCAAACTTCCAATTATTCAATTAAATCAATAAATAAAATATTAATTTAAATTAAATAATTAGCTTATGTTAATTGGGGTGTTACAGAGACTCTGCTGGGGATATAGAGAAGTTGACCTCTTGCTGGTCCATCTTCCCTAAGCGAGTCTCTCCTAGCGCTCTCTAGGTTAGGGTTTTGGTTGCTGTTTGCTGTTGTATTTATTGCATTCATTGTATATATGTGCACTTACTGTTTGCATTTATTATTTGCATTAATGTTTGCATTTCATTCATATTCATCTGCTGTGCTGTCTGTGTTTCTCTGTTTGGGGGTGGGAGTTACTTGAGGTAAAAGGCCCAATACCCAGGCTATGAGTGAAATCTAGGGAACCTAGGAATAGAGTGATTCATGGGAAGCGGGTGGTATTGCGCCACTTAGCGGAACATTGATATCACGAGCAGTTCAGACCCTGGTGGGATATTGTCGTTACATACTTCAGGTGTGTATATGATGGTATTCTGCGAAAGGTTATTTATGCTGTGTTTCTCTTCGACTTTACCCTGGCCTAGATAACACCCGTGAGTGGGGAGGGTTTGATCATTACAGGTACAGTTGCTGATTGGTTGGTGATTTGTTGGTGACTCTTGGTACTGATGGTGACTGTGAATTATGGGGCATTTATTCCTGGGACGCCAGAGTTCTGTCCGTGGTTTATCAGCGGGTTCCGTTTATTTCGGATCCCCGGGCTGAGTTGAGAGTACTTGTTCAGAGGATCCGTTTGTCACCCGTTCAGTGGTTGTTCCTGTGAAGATGGTGATGTAATCTCCGGTTCCGTTTATTTCGGAACTCCCCAAGTCGGATTTATGGTGACTTGATCCCACAGATATGACTGGTTCAGAGAAGTATTGGGCTCTCAGATGACTTGGTGGCACAAGGGCCTGCATTCATGCATTTGCATCATATCATCTCGCATTCATCTGCATTCAACTCATGTCTGTCCGTACTCAGGGTCCATTATTTTCTAACTAAGACTCAGGTTGAGAGACATCCGAATGTTAAAAAATTGTTGATGAAATTTTATCTGTCTCAATGAAACCAGAAAAAAGAAAGGACTGAATATTCCTAGTACGGACAGACATTGCATGTGTGAGTCATACTAACCCATTTGCTGTTTTGTAGGTTTCAGTATTCAACCGGTGCGCATAGCTCATCTACTCAGATAACCTGCTGGGGGTCAACAGATCCAAGCTGATGGATCTTCCCAACGCCGACATCCTTGAACTAAAAGAGATGATGAGGGAGTTGTTCAGTGTTGTGCAAGGACTCGCCTTGGGGCATAAAGCCATGTCTGAGAGATTGGAAAGGATTGAGAAATGGTTGATAGTGGAGAAAGTTCAGGAGAAGGCTCCGTCCTCCGAAGTGAACAAACCTTCTGGTACTGTAACAAGGAAACCCTCCGACAGTGGTCCATTCAAGAAGAAGGTTGAGCAAGTTGGTGTGCCTGCAAAGAAAGAACGTAGTAAAGATCGTTATCATCCTTATGCTGCCACTGTAACCACTCCTGTCCGCAATCCACCTGCTCAACAGCAACAACTGCCACCTCAACAGAAGACACCGAGAGCTAAGAGCCAGGTGAAGAAGAAGAAAGAGGATCGTCGGTTTGAGGAACCACCCGTGACTTATGCCCTTCTGTTCCAAAGGTTGATGGATCTTGCTTTAGTACGGCCAAGGATATTGATTCCCACGGAACAGCAGAAGAGGCCACCAAACTATGATGAGAATGCCAAGTGCGAGTTTCACTCTGGGGCACCCGGACACAACATTGAGGGCTGTAGAGCTTTTAAGCATGTCGTCCAGGACATGGTGGACTCCGAGACCATTAACTTGGCCCAGATTATGAAGGGGGATGTCAACCCTGTGCCCAGAAAGGGTCCTGTAAAAGTCAAGATGGTGAAGAAGGCCAAGAAAGGATTGGAGATGACTGAGGAGGATCAGCTAAGGGTTCCAATGGCTGTGGTCCCAAAACCTTTGGAGCAGGATGGAGTTTACCCTGTTATTGATAATTCTTGTGCGATCGTCACCATAGAGGGAAGTGTATTGATGAAAGACACGACCCAGAAGATGAAGGAAGTAGAAATGGACGATGTAAGGTGTGGAGCACCCCGTCTGGCAGTTGAAACCGTCCAGGTAGAGAAGGCCCTGGTTGCTGAGAAAGAGAAGAAGTTGTCCATTTCTTCTTATAAGCAAGCTCTGGAAGTGGTGAAAAACAAAGAGGCGCAGGGCTGGGGAAGGATCATTGACATCGTGATAAAAGCAGACATGTTTGGGGTCGGTTATCAGCCGGGTCAAGAGTCGTCTAGACCAAATAGAGGATGTCGCCCACCATACACCTTCGTCAGTGCAGGGATGTTGGATCCTGGTCATGCCCGTTCAGTGGGTGAAGATGTTGACAACAACCGCGAGCTTGAGGCGTGGATAAAGTCGTGCATACCAGGCAACTGGAAGGCCTCCAAAAGCATCACTGTCACTCATCCAGGAGTGTAGTATTTCTGTGTTTTAATCTTGTTTGCATGAAAGCCATACGTTTTGCCCGAAGCGTACTGGTCCATTGTAAGGGCCACCTCATGTGTTTCATTTTGCAACATTTTGCATCAGCAATAAATGGATGTTTTTTGTAATTAAAAGCGGCGTTCCCTGTTTTTCACTTTTTGCAGTTTTAAAAAAATAAAATAAAAATGGCAATGTTTTATTTTCCTTCCTTTTGATTCGTTTGGTTCCGACCACAAAAGTGATTACCCTCCTGATCTCATCGATAACAATTTGGTTATACCTCTATATGACTTCGACAATCCAAGCTATCATGCCGAAGAAGAAGGCGCAGAAGATTGTGATCAGCTGGAATTAGCCAGGTTGTTGAAACAAGAGGAGAAGGTGATTCAACCGCACGAGAAGCAAGTCAAGTTTGTCATCCCAAGTACCGCCGAGGTCAGAAAGGAAAGTGAAAGTTGAGGCCGCTTCAGAGGCAAGTCGAGAACAGAATGGTAGCCCAGTTAGAAGAGCAGGTTGATACGTATGCCTGATTGTATCTAGATACACCAGGGCGGAATACCAATGTTATGGGGCACGGGCTACCCTTAAGAGAAGACTGTCCTCCAGTGAAGCGGAAACTGGTGCTGAAAGAGAGAAGGTGTGAATAGACTATCAAGATGCGAGCAGAGCTAATCTGAAAAGATGGATTCCCGGTACATCACAATGAGGTATTGGTTGATTATATGGCTCAGGTCTCAGTGTTTATCTTCATGGATGGCTTCTTGGCCAAGACCAGATTGAATTGTTGCCAGATGATATGAAGTAAACCAGGTCCATCACACAAGGGGCACCTTCTTGTTCTGAGTTGATGTCGTTCCGTCACATGAGGCCGGTGCCACGTATCAAAGGCCTACGGTGACTTTGTTTCATGATATGATTCATCGTGAAAGCAAATGCCATGTTGATGACATGATGGCAAAGTCCCAAGCAGAACAGGGGCATCCGGTAGACTTGGGGCAAGTTGTTTGACCGTTTGAGATAACTCATACTTTTGAGTCCAAATCAGTGCACTTATGGAGTGTTGTCCATCAAGCTACCGAGGCTTGTTGTGAGCGAATCAGAGGAATCGAGGTCGATCCTGCTAAAAAAAAAAAAAAAAAAAAAAAAAAGGGTAAGTTGTAGGAACCTCTGATTCCGATACCTCAGTGAAAGAAATAACTGTTAATCCGGTACTTGATAACCCTCGAGGGGTCTACGAGGTGCGTATTGAGTCAGCATGACTAGTCTTGTCGAAAAGAGTATGCAATTTACCTAAGCAAAAAGTTTATCGACTGTGAAACAATACACTCACTGTTCGAAAAAACTTGATGTACTTCGGCATAGGCTGCTCGCCGACTGAGACAGTGTATGCTGATTCATACCACTTCATGGATATCCAAAATGGATCTGATCAGATATGTGTTTGAGAAGCTAGTAGCAACCCGTGGAAAGGTTATCAACCAAGGAAGTTTGAGGTCCCTGATGAGGACATCTCGAGGTACTCAAATCGAAAGATTGAGAGTGACCGATCCCGGAGGAGGGGTCTGACCCCGAATCCGAACGGATTCCGATGTCTGAGGGGGAAAGAGATGAGGTGAATAAGTTAGTGCTTCCCGGATCACAGTTGGTTGCACCAACAATGGTGGCTGAACATAAAGTCTGTATCCTGGGTACCAAACCTTGGGATGTGCATCTACCTAGGGGCAGTGTCTTCCTCACAGATGTATGAGAAATCAGAGAAGGCCAAATGGATAAGGACTCGGTATGGCACGTTTGGCCCAACTGAGGAAGAGGGTTGACAGTTACTTGTTAGGAGGCAGTCGTACCCAGTGAATGAAGCGTATTGTTGACTGAGAAGTGTGACCTCGGGCGTACCACGTGGAAGAGTTGGTTGAAAAAAGATCATTCTTCCTCAAGACGATTGTGGGGCAAATGGATGAGCAGTTATGAATGTCCATTTGTGGTCAAGAAGGTTTCCCCTGACAGACCATGTGGTTGACGACCACGGATGACGACGATTTTCCATCCACTGTGAGTGCGGACGCAGTTAGAAAATACTTCGTGAAAGAAACCCGCTGGACAAAAAAAAAAGAATAAAGAGTCCAGGCAAAAATGGGCATCCCGGCGAACCAAGAAAAAAGAGAAAGGTTCGGGCAAAAGTTAGGGATAATAAGAGAAAAGAAATGTACACCCGGCAAGTTGAAAACCCGCAAGGGCGACTTGGGCAAAAAAGGGTATCCCGGTGGACTGAAACCCGAAAGGGCGGTCCAGGCAAAAGAGGGAATGAAACGAACAACTGCGTCCCGCATGATCATTTGTGCTCGTGATGACTTGGATAATCTCCGACAGAGACCGATCGGAAGCGCCTTGTTCAGAAGACAGAAGGTGCGGAAAGTCCTGAGGACATATGAGATGTAACTGAGTGGGAACCCGATGAGATCACAGTTTTCACGTTGCCACTAGGATAGATTTTTTATGTGTGCAATCACCTCTTTCCAGGGTTTGCTTCCTGTGTGTTGCTCAATTGTGAGCCATCTTTTATTCCAGTCAAATAAAGTGTGTGTTCAGTCAAATAATTTTGTTTTTGTGTCATTACTGTTTTGATTACGAAAACATCTATTCATTTTGATAAGGATATTTGCATTTTTGAAACATAGAGGTCCCTTCTGATGCATGCTTGTGAGATTGAAATTTGGAAATCTTACTTGGAAGTCTGAGTGACCTAAGTGTTGAAATATCAGAACACCTGGGGCATACCTGGGGCACGTTTTTATCTAACGATCTCTTGTGCAGGTACTGTTAGATATCCTCATTCACTTACCGGTGGTACTGTGAACCCCTGTTGACAAAAATCCCCCTCAGAGTCCAACCAGGGGCAAGGGATAGATGAACCGTGAAAAGACGGTGAAGGACTACGACAACGATCCTGGAAAGTTAATCAAGAAGACTCTTCAAAGTCTGATGATTGGAAAGTATGTATGAATCCCAGGAGTTCGATCTCCGTGAAGTACGGACGAGTTGGGAATACAAGATGATGGAGCAGAAAAGTCTAGAAGCGTCTGGAAGTTCGTAAAAGAGGAGAGCCGACACTATGGGTGGACGATGGATGCCGCTGTTCGGCGACTCGACAGGTGTTCCGTGGCTAATAAGCTGTATTTCCCCAGTAGGTGTGAGAGTGTTACCTCCATAACAGATTCGAGATCAGTGTCTCCTCAGCAAGCCTGAAGGTTGCCGTATCCCCAGCGGAGTTGTAATTGTTTTCCAAGTCTGAAGTTGTCTTCCCAGCAGAGGTTGTGTTGTTGGTTTTTCCCCAGCAAAAGTTTGTCTTTCCCCAGCAGGATGAAAGTTGACATGGTTATAGGATCCCCAGCACAGTTCCTGGAGTTCCCCGGTGTTATCTCTGAAGGAGACGTGTGTTTATGCATTCATCATTTAGATAAGCATAGCATATCGCATCATTAGTGCATAGCATTTCCATAATCATGGGGCATTGTGTAAAGCGAGAAAAAACCCATGCATCAACATTGCAAGCATATCCATTAGCCCTAGGCCGTGGCGACCAGCCGAGGCTGGGTTGTTGGAAAGAGTTTGCATCGCGCCATTGGATCGGCTTCAGGATTGGGTTCATCAGCATGGTCGAGAGGTTGGTGTTTTTCCCTACAAGTGATTCCTCAGTCGAGTGGGTATCCCTAGCAGTGTTACTCCCCAATTGTTAGCGTCTTGTCAGCTTGGGTCTTTTCCCTTAAGCAGATATGGGTGTGTCTGATCTCTCCATGTAGAGTCTACCCCTTAAGCAGAAAGTGTCAATCTTTTCCTGCCATTTCCCCACTGAGATACATCCTCGTGGATGACGGTTGCTTCCGTTCCCTCCCTAATGGGATGGGTTTTCCCTATTGAGTTCTTTCCTCATTAGGATGAGTCTTGATTCAGTCTGCCTTTTTGGATCGATCCTAAATTGGCTTCTTGTTGACTATCTCTTGTGCTTCCCTGGGGCATAAATGAATAGTCGCTCACTAACCGGCACTCATTCATCTTATCCTCAGCGGAATTTGTTGGCTTCTACCTACGAACTGGTAATTGTAAGTCCTATCTTTGTGGTTTTCTACCCACAAGCTGGTAGTTGTAAAATCCCACGTTCTCCCCTTGGTGGAGTTAACCCTGTGTGCTCATCCCGATGATGACTGGTTACTTTTCCGTTGGCCTCTACCTACAAACCGATAGTTGTAAGTCCTATCTTTGTGGTTTTCTACCCACTAGCTGGTAGTTGTAAAATCCCACGTTCTCCCCTTGGTGGAGTTAACCCTGTGTGCTCATCCCGATGATGACTGGTTACTTTTCCGTTGGCCTCTACCTACAAACCGGTAGTTGTAAGTCCTATCTTTGTGGTTTTCTACCCACTAGCTGGTAGTTGTAAAATCCCACTTTCATCCCCTTGGTGGAGTTCACCCTGTGTGTTCATCCTATGCATGACTGGTTACTTTTCCGTGGTTTTCTGCCTACTAACCGGTAGATGTAATCCCCTCTTTGCAGTCATCAGTATCCGGTTTGTGATGTTGATATTCTTTCCCCTCTGGATACTTGCCTTGATCAAGCAGTATTGTCCCCATTAGGTCTTCCCCTTCTTTTTGGATACTTGCTCCGAGTAAGCAGCTTTATCCCCTTTTGATTGGTCATCTTTTGCATACCTAGTCTGGTACCCAGATGCCTTTCTTTTCGGTCGCTTATTCATTTAACAACCTACAACCCGGTTATGGATAATCTTCCATGCGAGTGTATTATCTGCGTTTTGACGGCTATAGATAATATGTCTTATGTATTTCCGGTATTCAGACTGAAGAAGTTTCCGACGATCAGGTCGATGTACTTATGTTTTTTCCGGTATTCAGACCGAAGGAGTTTCCGACGATCAGGTCGATGTACTCATGGCACTCAGGCCAATTTTCCGGTATTCAGACCGAAGAAGTTTCCGACGATCAGGTCGATGTACTTATGTTTTTTCCGGTATTCAGACCGAAGGAGTTTCCGACGATCAGGTCGATGTACTCATGGCACTCAGGCCAATTTTCCGGTATTCAGACCGAAGTGGCGTTCAGGCCAATTTCCGATTTTCAAATCGAAGAAGTTTTCCTCCTCTCCGTTGGTGTCGATAAGCGTCGAGTTTTTCCCGATCATCCGTTGATGATTTGGTTGTGTCCTTCTTCCCTAGTGAAGTATTCTCCTCTCCGTTGGTGTCGATAAACGTCGAGTTTTTCCTATTCGTCCTATGACGTCTAGTTGTACCTGTCCCCATGTGGATTTACCTCTCCGTTGGTCTTGGTAAACGTTGAGTTTTTCCCATTTTCGTCCGTTGACGTATGGTTGTATCCCTTCCAGTCATTCAATAACGTCTGGTTACCTCTCCGTTGGTCCCGATAAACGTTGAGTTTTTCCTAAGTTGTCCGTTGGCATCTAGTTGTGATTTCTTTTCCCATTCATCGTCGTTGCGATGTCTGGACGTGGCCGTACCTTTTGAAAACAAAACCAAAATATATACCCAGTAATAAATGTCAAATCCCAGTGGACGTTTCCATTGGTGGATCCCTATATTGTGCAAATTCTACGGTTCTTGGTATTCAATCCCTGTTTACCCTGAAAGTCTGACAGCCGTTGCTCTCATCCATTCGGGTTCCCAGCTGATTGAATAGGGGCAGCTGTAGCACCTCAAATTTGCACCTATCATTGTACATACATTTTCATATTAGGTCATAGCATATCATGGTCCATTGCATAGCATTGCATTGTCCCATTTGCCTCAAGTGCAAGCCAATCAAGGAATTAGGTCAAACTGATCAGGAGATCAGTCAACCAAGCAAGCAAGCACAATTCTCAAGGAGCCAAGGCCCTGGGGTTGGTCCAACATGTTCACATGACTTGGGGATCCATTTGAAGTGTTTAGGTCAAGGATTGGATGTTCAGAGGTCATCAGTCAATGCACAGTCAGTCAGAAACCCTAAAAGTCAACTGTTGGTCAATTGTCCATTTAATCAGTGATTTGATGATGGAAATTGGTTTGAGAGGTCTCATTCATGTCCATATAGTCCTCATATATCATGTCAAACACCATCATGGAAGAATTTGAAGCCAGATCAGAAATTTCCAAAAATGGAAACTGGACCTGTAACTGAAACTTACCAAAAATGGAAAGTCTTGATCCTCAAACTTACATCATGATACAAGCTTCAAATGAATTTTTGCCCAACATGAAAGTTGAAGATCTTGTTCTCCCATTTCCAAAAAGTCCAAGAACACTCAATTCCCATGTATGGTTGGCAAGTTATGATCGAATCGATTTCAGAAATTTTGGAACTTCAAAAGGCCATATCTCTCAAACCATTTGGCCAATTTGGGTGGGGTTTTTTCCTACAAGTCACATTTGATCCCCTCTTTCCAAAAATGTAACTTTCATGTGCCAAAACTTCACCAATCAAAATGGCATTTTTGGACTTGCCTTAATTAATTTCAAGTGAGTGAAATGTTGACTTTTCAAAATAAACCTTTTCCAACCATTTGGGCTAATTGAAATGGGTCTGAAATGTCATTTGAAACATGTTACAAAGCCCAAATTTATGCAGTACTTGCAGCCATGCTAGCTTGCTTGAAAATGGGAAGAAAAGTACACTTTTAACCACTCTACTCCATACTTTCATGAACCATGCCTTGTACCACAAAACAGCAGAGGTATGGATGATTTTCTGTCATATGGAAACCACTACTAGCTGCACAAACCAACAGAACCTCACTCATTCTAAAAACTTCATTTTGGTGCATTTTCAAAAACCAGTCCAAAAAAACTTCCAAAGAGCTGAGCACTGCCTGGCTTAAAACACCATCCTTTCATCATTTTGAACTGGTAGCAGCCACATTTGACAACAAGAAACCTTGGTTCTCTCATATTCTAAAAAAACCTCATCATTGTGCATTTCCAAAACCAGTCAAGAAACTCTCAAAGAACAAAACCCTGCCTTGCCTAAAACAACATCTACTCATCATTTGGAGTTGGTTACAACCTTCAAATACCATCTGTAGCAGCCTTTACACAACTGTTTTTCTTCAAGCTCCTTTAATGGCAGAAGCTATTCAGAACCAAGCCAAGCCATCTCAAACCAAACAACCTTCACCAACCATCATTTGAAGGACCATTGAGCATCTGTTTCAGCCATTGGACACCAAAAAACTACTGTACCACGACTGTCCTCCAACTTAGGTGAGTTTTCGACTTCCACTATTTACAAAACTATGATGTGCTTAGTATAGGTCTTGCTGTGCTGATTCCAATAAGCCTTACATCATGAAAAATGGTTGAGTAATGGTTGAGATATGGTGAAATGAACTTTGATGTCTAAATGTTATCTTGCTTGTTTCTTCCATTCTTGCATGATTTAGGGTTAATGGTTGTTGGTTTGTTGTTGTACATGATGAGATGATCACGATGATATGCTGTTTTTTTGAGTTTGGTTGACAAAAGTTCTTGCTGGAATTTTGAAATGATGAATGCTACAGTACCAAAACCCTAGCTTGCCCAGAAAATTCGTGCTTGGCTTGTTTCTGCGCATGGTTACTGTTCCAATCCCAGAGCCAATGAAATTATTTCGTTTGCTTGCCCAAAACGACCGTGCTTCAGTAAGTGGCGCAAATAATTACAAGTTTGCCACCGTGCCCTAATTAAACCATTAAATCATGTTATTTTTCCATTTTTATTTCATTTGTGATCTTCATCTTTCAAAATTCATAATTCATCCAATTTTGATCCAAATTTAATGGGATTTTTTGTGTTGTGTTCATCATGATCTCTACTTTTTTATCATAATTTTTCCAGATTTTTTTGATCAATGGATTTTAATTGGTATTAGGGTTTGTGACATGTATGCATATTTTGTACACTTTGCCAAAACATTTGTGAAATGGTGATACTTCATCCAATGGCTCCCAATTTTTTTGTGCTTAAACTAGACACACTCATGGTGATTTTGGTGTAGAGTTTGTGAATTTATCTTATGTGGTTTGAGAGTTATGATTTTTTGAATTAGGGTGTGACAATTTGTGTCACACCATTGATGTCCAACTTCATGATTTTCATTACCATGCTTCTTGACCTCCAATTGATCTGATTTTTTGCATGAACCTACTCTTGTATGTCTAGTTTACATGTGAATTTTCTTGGAATTATTTGTGGCATTTCCCAATTGTTTGAGATTTTATCCCCTGCTTGGTCATATGTTAACTTTTTGTGACACTTGTTCCCATTTCATTTGTGAAATTCTCATACTTTATTAGATGGACATGAAATTTTACATGAGATAACTAGACATCCTCATCTTTGCCATGGTTTTAGTCCCATTCATTTATCATACACCATCTCTGACTTATGATTTTTCTAAGTTGATGCATGTTTGGTTGACTTCTTTGAGCATGTTCAAAATTGCTTTGACTTTCTGATTTTCATTGACTGCCTTCCACTTGTCCAAATGGGATGAAATTTGACATGCTTACCATGCTGTGGGTTGTGATTGGTCATGATTTATTTGGTGATTTTTGGAAATGTTTAAGATTGCTTTTGAATTAAGTCTTGCTGTTGACTTCTATGAGCTTCTAAATGCCATGTTTTGACCTAATTTGCTCATGAAATGATGATGATGATTGATATGAATGTGAACCCAATTGGTTGTGTTTCTTAATTGTTTGAACATGATTTTGGATGCTTGCCCTTTGCTGTTTTGGCTTTTTCATTCCTTTTTGACCCTAGGCTTGTCCTAGTGGTCCTGTTACTCACCTTTGAGCTTATGTTTTCAGGTTGACCAACAAATGACCAATGAGACCAACTCTCTTTGATTGAGCTTGCTTAGATATCATTGACTAACATGTTTGTTTTGTAGGTTGCTTGGCTCACATGCCTTGAGCCTTGTGCCTTGCACATTCACCTGCTTGTGTTGACTGGTTGATATCTGCTTCATTTTGATTTAACTTTGACTTGTATACTAACTGTGCTTGACTGATTTCAGGTACTTTAGTTGCTTTTAGTTCCTTGTGAACTTTGCTTTGCTTTGCTTAAGAGCAATTTGCATTGAGGTATATTTCTAATCTTCATGTAGTCTGGAAGACCTGGCCTGTTACTTGGCCAGACAACTGTCTGAAGTCCTCCTTAAGAGGCAATGTTTGTGACTGTTTAATTTTGTCCTTGTATAGAGTCAAAGACCTCCTAAGTGAAGAGGCAATTGGCAGAACCCAAGGGATATGCAATCTATCCCCTGCTATTCTGTGTGTCATCTGCTTTGCTCACACCACTGTGTTGATGCATTGCAGATACAAACCCAAGATCTTGTACAATTGTACAAATGAGTCAGTTTCAAATGTGTAGAAGGGTTCCCAATTTCTGAACCCACACATTCTTGTCTTAAGCTCTCCCAGGCCAGGGATAAGAGCTGTGAAGTCTTATCTTCACTCACCTTTCATCTGCTTCACCTTAGCCCCTCAATGGCAAGGTTAAGAGCACCATTTACCCAGTTCCAGAGGTTTGTTTGTTGAGGTTGATATGACCCCTCGACTAAAACCTAACCCTTGTTTGAGCCACTTGTTTGTGTATAGTGTGTGCTATCTGTGCTTGTAGGATTGTTTGACTTGCTTCCTGTGCAAGTTAGGATTGTTTGACTTGCTTCCTGTGCAAGTTAGGTTTGTTTGACTTGCTTCCTGTGCAAGTTAGGGTTAGTTTAGACTTGCTTCCTGTGCAAGTTAGGTTTTGCTCGGCTTGCTTCCTGTGCAAGTTAAGTGTGTGTGTGGCTTGCTTCCTGTGCAAGTCATGACTAGGATAGGCTGGCTCCCTGTGCCAGTTAGCTAGAAACCTTAACTTAGGGATGATTTTGCATGATAACATCTAGGCTCGAGTCGTAGTCTCCCTAGTTGTGTCTCCCTCTGTTATCTGGTTAGGCTAGATCCTTTATCCCTCCGTAGGGGAACTACGTCGCCCTGATCCTCATACCAGATGAGGTACGTAGGCAGGAGATGAGCTGATCTCTCCGGGCGCCCTTTTTCTTTTGAGTGTGTAGTTTGACAGTTATAGGCTCGAGTCCCCGACTCCCTATTACCTTGTTGTCTTGTTGTGTGCTTGGAAGCTGATGTAAGTCCATCAAGTGGCAGTTAGGTTCCAGTGTGCGTGTGTTTGGTTCGGATGCTGATGTAAGTCCAGTGATTGGCATTCAGGCTCCATGTTTGCCTTCTTGAGTGCGTTTTGGTTCGGATGCTGATGTAAGTCCAGTGATTGGCATTCGGGCTCCACGTTTGCCTCTTTGTGTGTGTTTAGGTTCGGATGCTGATGTAAGTCCAACGATTGGCATTCAGGCTCCACGTTTGCCTTTGTCTTGTTTTGTTTGTGTGCGTGTCAGCCGAGCTACGAATGCTCTGATTCTCCTTCGTCCAAGGAGATACGTATGCATAGGATGCGATATCCTAGCGAGCATGTGTCGTTTCCCCAGTCCGAACTACTTCGACTCTGATGTCTATGCCTGATAGACTAAGTAGGCCCAGGATGCGACATCCTGCCGAGTCAGTCTTGTCTGTTTTCTTGTGTCTCTTTCAGCCAGTGTGTGTGAGTTTGAGCAGTGATTTAGCAACCATTTTCCTTTCTATTGTGCGTGGATCCCGTAGAGTACTACGGATGCGTAGGGGTGCTAATACCTTCCCTTCGCATAACCGACTCCCGAACCCATCCTCTTTGGTCGCGAGACCATGTTCTTTCCAGGTTTACTCTGAGCGTTTCCTTTCCCTCTTTTGGGATAAATAACGCACGGTGGCGGCTCTGTTGTTCTTGTTTTCCCGCCGGTTTTTCGCGTGATGCGACAGCCACCACCCAACTTCCTTTTTCGGAAATGATCATATCACTGCTTCGAATCGCTTTTCACCTCATACCTATCTTGTCCCCTTTCACCTCTGATCCATCATGAAACACACCGCCTTTGAACAACCGTGTCACCATTAAAATCAATCCAGCCTTGATCCGCCTATAAACTTGCGTGCTTCCGTTTTATCATCATTGGCGAACCTCAAATTCCGATTGCACGGATCTACCACCAAATACCTTTACACCATCCAAAACACCAAAGTTGTTGGGGAGATTTTAAGTTGATTCAGATTTTGGAGTGTTAATGTCAATGGTGATAAAATCAGCGGACGAAATTCTCAAGTAAAAACAGCATGCGGTTGATTATATACTCATGTTGTTCTTACTGGTGCAGCCTCGTTTTGGTATTATTTGATGAGTTTCTGTTTGTTCACAAATATGGTGGTTCTATGGCACTTGAGTTTGCATTTCCCATCACTCTGAGTTATTTCCTCTCATATGCAACTAGATCTATGCTCAACAACTCACAAGTTTTAGCATCAACAACACCATTTCATCTGTTTTAGTAGCTCAATAATACGACATCGGTAACCTTGAACCGTTTTTCAGTTTTGTGTTCATTGTTTGTTGTTTCAATTTGGATTTGCAACTTATTTTTAACATGTTGCTTTGTTTTATGAGTTGTAGAGTTTCATGTTAATTGTATATGTTAGGTTTATATAAGTTGTTTTTATCTTCCATATGTGTTGAGCTTTTTGTAAAATACTTAATGATTTGAATTGCTCTGTATTATGGTCTTTCATGTTTACTCTCTCTGGGTTGTTTCGTTGTGCAATTGATTTTAGCAAGGAGTTGCCACACGATGCCAACCCATTGGTCCATATTGAAATTTTATTGAAAAACTGAATAGTTATAGGGATGGCAATTTGACTCATCCCCAATGGGCATCCGCAAATTTACCCATAACGGGTAGGGTAAAAATCCGCAAAAAATGGGTATGGGTATGGACTCGGGTAATTACGCATAAAAAAAGCGGGTATGGGTGCGGGTATGGGCATCTTGGTACCCAACCCGCCCCATACCCACACACTATATATTATATATAATTTTATTTTTATTTATATATTTTAGTTTATATTATTATATGAAAATGTATGTCTATCAATTATAAAACATATATCAATGTTAAGTCATTACATATTTAATATAAGTGTTTCTTTATTTCATCCATAAATTATTTGAATTTTTTTTAATGTTTTTAAAAACTTAAAATTATATAATATTTTATAATTGATCTATTTATTTTTAATAGGAATGCGGGTCACGGGTACGAGTGTGGGTACTTACATACCCATAGAGCACGGGTACAGGTGCTAACTTTGGCATCCAAGCGGGTATGAGCTTGGACACGGTAATTTTTTCAAATTGCGGGTATGGGTATGGGTATTATAGTACCCTGTCCAAACCCTGCCCATTGTCATCCCTAAATAGTTATTTTAAAAAATGAGAGGCGGTACCTCTATCAATGTGTTTTTTTTAATTGTCTTTTTATTCCATCTATTATTATTATCATTAAATTTTGATTATTTTAGAGTTTTCCATTTTAATTCTCATTTGGGAGTGGGCCTGACCCAACTATTTTATTTAGATACTATCGCCTTTCTATGTTTGCAACCCCCCATTTTTGCTGCCACTTATTTTCTTTGTTGATATGGTTTAATTAATTAATTTATTTATTTCAATTGATAATTAAATTATTAGATTATTTTTTTAGTCATTTAATTAGATTTATCCATGTCTATACCATCACATATGTATACAATTATACTAACATTACGCGTAATTTTGGTTTCGCCATCATTTCAAAATCGTTCCAATATCATTTTAGCAATCATTTTCACCATCAACCAGTTTCAATTTCACCATCCATTTCTCATAAATCAAACCATTACTCACTAACGTGAATGCTTGATCCAATATCAAGTATCTCTCTGCTCTTTCCAAACAAGCATACATTAAAATATTTTCTTAATAAAATATGAAAGAAATGGGTCCTTGGAGTCTCACATTCCTTGAATGATTGTTCTTGAGCCACATGTCTTGGGTTAGATTGCATTCTCTCTTTTTGTTTCTAAAACACTTAACATAAAAACTTGGACAAAAGAGCGACCATTGGAGTCTAGAATTATGGTGTAACCTTTGAATAATCTTTTGAATGTTCATTGTCCATCAAACAATTTCAGAAAGACGTTGAATGAAAAAAGTATCGTTGGAGTATATCATTCCGGTAATACCCTAAATATTTGGTTCTGAGGCCTACGTCTCGTTCTTCCGGATATTAGTCATTCGCCTTTAAAAAACACATAACATATTAAACTTAATTTCTCGCCCCCGTGCGATTGAAAATCTTTCACAAGAGAATATTTAAATAATCCCTTCGAATGCTTACAAACTAGCTCTTAAGCCTCCACTGCAAGTAAGCAGGCCATGTGTTACCATTAGAATGCGATCTAGACACGTCTTACATCCAACACACTTTAATCAACCTCTTTTTTCTCCCTCGTGCAATCGAAACTTTTTCACAAATGTACATTGTTTAGTCTCTTCCAACGCGTGTACAACAAGCGTTAAAACCTCCCATGAATGAGCATACAGCTAAATGTTTAAACTTTTAGAATGCGGCCAAATAGGATCATTTTTACCCCAAACCAAACAAAACGCTAAGTCTCTCATCCGCGAGCAAACAAGCCAGTGTTTAACTGTTAGAATGCGACCTAAACATTTGTCCTCTAAAATCAATCAACCAACATTCTTGGCTACCAAGAACTACATAGCATTGAGTTCTCCATCGCACTTGGAAATACGTAGGAGGAAGTCTCACAATCTTATCAAGCACCCTAATAAAAATCTTTTTGCGACCCCTTTATTTTCTTTTACGTCTTATTACTCGAAGAAAACAATTAATGATGGCCAACATTCAATTGTAAGTTTTAACTAAAAGGTCCCCGTTGAGTACAGCGGGCGTGAGGGGTGTTAATACCTTTCCCTTGCGTAATCGACTCCCGGATATACAAACATACCAGTTGAATCATTTCTCGAATATACGTAAAATTAGCGGGCGGAAAATATAAAGATCGGGCCTGCAGACGTTAGTTGTATTAATCTACGGTTGATGTAGTTTAACCTGATGTGCTCGTTTTATTCTTTCAACTCCTTCTTCAGTCTCATTTTAATCAGCTTGAGTCTGTTCAATCGGGCATTTTCTACTTCAAAATTTAATAAAAACTTGTATGTTTCCGAGAAGTATATTACGCGTTGATCATTCTATTGCATTCATTTTAACTTTTCGAGCACTTTTGCGATCGATTTTTATTTATATTCAATCATTTTATTTTTATTCTTTTGTCAAAGTGTTTGAAATAATTAGATAGAATTTTCTACCCTTTCATTTTATTTTATCATATTTATTTAAGAAGATGTGAATTTTAGTTACTTTAATTGATTTAATCTGATTTAAATTAATTAATGTTTTTAAAGGGAGCAACTTTGGAATTTTAAATTATGTGTGCTTCTTTGATTTAATCGGAATCATTGATTCAAATTAATCAATATCTCATATTAGTTATTCACACTTATTACATTCATCCAATCAAAAATAAGAATTTAAATAAATAGTTAAATAAAGAAAATCAGAAGAAAAAAAATATCTCCTTCCTCCATACACAATGTGCCACGCGCCCCACTCAGCAAAAGTATCCCCAATCTAATACACTCTCTCATATATGGATGAAAATAAAAAAGAAAAAGAATAAAGAATAAATATATTTTCTCCACTATGAAGAGGCCACGCGGTACACCACTAGTGGAGGACATCCTTTTATTCTTTTCAACGCGGACCACATTTCCAAGACCTCTCTCTCATGATAACTTGGAGGGATCATTTCACATTTTCTGGAAAAATGAAAACCAAACTTCATGACTCTCCTTCCTCAATTTTTTTCATCTTTCCTCCATTTTTCTCCTTTCTTCACTTTCGACCCTTCTTTCCTCTCACACTGCAAAACAGACCTCACTGTTAGAAATTTCGAAAAGATTAAAGGGATCCAGGCTTGAATCGTGAACGCAACACTTTCCTTATAGTATTTCAAGCACTCTCGATTGTCTTAGAGTTCTGATATAGGAATACCCAGGATAATTCAGCCTTATCGAGTTTGTGCAAGACCGGCGAAAACCCCAATGCAGCAAAGAGCGTCTGGAATTATTTAGAGGATTTTCGGATTTTGTGTGTTGTATTCTGAATCCGGATTTATGCTTTTATAGGCCATGTTGATATTGTTTCAGAAGGTAGCGACCCTTGGTGAAGCAAAGTCCTTTTTCCAATAATCATAATGGTTGGCCTGCAGCATGTTTCACCAAAAGTTGCATGGTTTCGCCTTTGCAACATCTCATGAAGAGTTACAATCTCCGAATTCAAAGTTCAAAATTCAAAATTCAAAATTCAAAATTCAAAATTCATGAAGAGTTATCTCGTGCATTTATTAGCATTAACTCACTTCCACCATTTGTCATTTTGGAACACACTTGTATTTAATAAATTACAACACTCACTTCACTCTACTATTAATCTCCTTCTTCTTCATACAACTACTTCACAGTGCCACCCTCGTAATTGCCACGCCAGAAAACCATCACTCACCCTTTCACGCTGAATACAACAACCCAACCATCAAACCTTTACCGAATTCAATTTACAACCACCACGAACTCAACTTACGCCACCACCCAACTTCCTTTTTTAGCAACGATCTGATCAATGTTATGAATCATAACTCACCTCATTAAGGTTGTGTCCCTTTTCACCTCTGATCCATCATGAAACACACCACCCTTTAACAACCGTGTAACCATTAAAATCGATCCATCCTTGATCCGCCTCTAAACTAGTGTGCTTCCGTTTTCTCATCGCCGACGAACCTCAAATTCCAATTGCACGAATCTGCCACCAAATACCTTTACACCGTCTAAAATGTCAAAGTTAGAGTGTAGCTTTTGAGTTGATTCAGATTTTGGAGCATTAATGTCAATGATGGTAAAAGCAGCGAATGAAATTATCAAGTAAAAATAGCTTATGGTTGATTATATACTCTCGTTGTTCTTGCTGGTGCAACCTTGTTTGGGTATTATTTGATGAGTTTCTGTTTGTTCACAAATATGGTGGTTCTATGACACTTGAGTTTGCACTTCCCTTTACACTGAGTTATTTCCTCTCAGTTATAACTATGATCTATGCTCAACAACTCACAAGTTTCCGCATCAACAACATCAATTCATTTTTTTAGTAGCTCAATAATACGACATCGGTAACTTTGAATTGTTTTTCAGTTCCTTGTCCATTGCTTGTTGTTTCAATTTGGATTTCTAGCTTATTTTTTACTATGTTGCTTTGTTTTTATGAGTTGTTAAGTTTCATGTTGATTGTGTATGTTTGGTTTATATAAGCTGTTTTTATCTTCCATATGTGTTGAGCTTTGAAAAGTAGATGATTTGAGTTGCTCTCCATTATGGTCTTTCACATTTACTCTCTTTGGGTTATTTCGTTGTGCAATAGATTTTAGCAAAGGGTGGCCACATGGCGCCACCCCATTGGTCTGTATTGGATTTTTATTAGAATATTGAATTGTTATTTTTAAACAGGAGAGACGATACCTCCATCAATGTGTGACTTTTTTTTCTTCTTTTTATTCCATCTATTATTATTACCATTACATTTTGATTATTTTAGAATTTTCCATTTTTATTCTCATTTGGGAGTGGGCCTGACCCAACTATTTTATTTAGATACTATCGCCTTTCAATGTTTGCAAACCCCCATTTTTTCTTTGCTTTATTGATTGTGCCACTTATTTTCTTTGTTGATATAGTTCAATTAATTAATTTTTTAATTTCAATTGATAATTCAATTGATAGATTATTTTGTTAGTCATTCAATTAGATTTATCCATGTCTATACCATCACATATGTACATAATTATACTAAAATTTTATGTAATTTCGGTTTCGCCATCATTTGAAAATCGTTCCAATATCATTTTTGCAATCATTCTCACCATCAATCAATTTCAACTTCACCATTCATTTCTCATAAATCAAACATTTAATCACTAACTTGAATGCTTGATCCAATGTCAAGTATCTCTCCGCTTTTTCCAAACAAGCATACATTAAAATATTTTCTTAATCAAATACGAAAGAAATGGGTCCTTGGAGTCTCGCATTCCTTGAATCCTTGAATGATTACTCTCAGGGCACGCGTCTTGGGTTAGTTTTCATTCTCTCTTTTCGTATCTAAAACACTTAACGTAAAAACTTGGACAAAAGAGGGGCGATTAGAGTCTAGCATTCCGATTGAACCTTTGAACAATATTTTGAATGTTCATTATCCATCAAAAAATTTCATAAATACATTGAATGAAAAAGGTATAGTTGGAGGCTAGCATTTTGGTAACCCTGAATAATTGGTTCCAAGGCTCACGTCTTGTTCTTACTGAATTTTCTTCATTCTCCTTTAAAAACACATAACACGTCAAACTTACTTTCTCTCCCCCGTGCGATTGAAAATCTTTCACAAGAGAATATTTGTCTAATCCTTTCTAGCACGTATAAACGAGCACTTAAGCCTCCGCCGCAAGCAACCAAGCCATTTTTTACCATTAGAATTCAATCTCGACACATGTTCAGTCCAACATAAGTTAATAAACCTCTTTTTTTTCCCATGCAATAAAAAGCTTTTCACAAACAAACACTATTTAGACCCTTCTAACGTGTGTACAACAAGCGCTTAAGCCTCTCATGCGCGAGAACACAATTAAATGTTTAAACTGCTAGAATACGATCAGACAGGATCCCTTCTACCACAAAATAAACAAATGCTAAGTCTCACATCCGTGAGCAAACAAGCCAATGTTTAACCGTTAGAATAAGACCTAGATATTCGTCCTCTAAAATCAATCAACCAACACTCTTGTCTACCAAGAACTACGTAGCTTTGAGTCTCCATCGCACCTGGAGATACGTAGGAGCAACACTTGCAATCTTGTCAAGCATCCTAATAAAAATCTTTTTGTGAACCCTTTAATTTCTTTTATGCCTTATTACTCGAAGAAAACAATTAATTATAAACAATATTCAATTGCAACTTTTAACTAAAAGGTTCCCGTTGAGTACAATTGATGTGATGGGTGTTAATACCTTATCCTTGCATAATCGACTCCCGAACCCTTAATTTGGTTGCGAATACCATTTTATTTTTAAAATGGTTTTATCAATATTTCCCTATTCTTTCATTGGAATAAATAAAGTTTGATGTCAAATCTGTTCGAATAATTTTTTCCGCGACCATCGCGAAGGATTGTATTTTTCGAGATGCGACACATGGAAATGCTTAATGATTATAGACTGTTTCAAAAGGGTGGTTTTCCCACTGTAAATAGTCAATGTTTCTGAACTTCAAAATCACTTCTTCAATAAATTTCAAATTTAAAACTCTCTCAATTTTCAACTTAGTTACTTGAGTCATACTTTCTATGAAAATTTTTGCATTAACTTTTACAAGTATCATTAAAGTTTCACTCATAAAATTATGAGAACTTAAGTATTACTCTTGTATATTGTATACATTGAAGGAAATATCAATTCACAAGAATTTATAAATATCCAAATCTTCTTCTTTACAACATTCTATTTTTTGGATCACAAAATATTAAGTGAACTTTATTTGAGATAAAAAGTGGTGTGCTTTTTATTCAAGTGTAAAAGAAAGTTGTGTACATTCTTGTATATGTTAGATAAGTAGACGAGTGACCTTGGTGTGAGGATTGTACAAGTTCTAATACATTGAAATCTCTCACAGAGTGTGAGGGGACTAAATGTACCATTGTTTATAAAGGGGAACTAGTATACATCTTGTTGTCTTTTATTTTTCCAGCACTTACTTTCTGCATTTTGTCATTCATATTGTTTCCGAAAAAATAAGAACACTTGCCATCTCTCATAAAATGTGAAAATTTACAGAAAGTCCAATAAATCTAATTCATCCCCCCCTAGATTACTTTTAATACTTACATTTGACATTAGAGCAGGTTACAAGTAACCTATTTCTAAAGATTGAGATATGGCTTCCACAAATCCGGTTTTAGAGATGGTGGTAGTAACAATAAGCCTCCATTATTTTATGGTGAATACTTTGATTTCTGGAAAATACGTAAGAAGGCTCATCTAGAAGCACAAGGAGGAGAAGTGTGGGATACATTAGAAAATGGCCATTTTGTTCCTTCTAGTGTTGCCAATGGTGTTATGGGATGAAAATGATAAGAAAAAGGTCCTATACAACAAGAAAGCAATCAATTTACTCCAAGTGGCTCTAAGTATGGATGAATTCTTACGTATGTCTCAATGCACAACGAAAAAAGAAATATGGGATATATTAGTAGTCACGAATGAAGGAACCGCTGAAGTAAAAAGATCAAGATTGAACACTTTATGTCGAGAGTATGAGTTGTTTCAGAATACATCCCGGAGAATCAATCTTTAACTTGCAGAAAAGATTTGTACACTTGACCAATCACTTGATAGCCATCGGTAAGACTTTTACTAACGTTGAACTTAATATTAAAGTACTTAGATCTTCAAACATGGAATGGAAACCATAGGTAACAGGAATATCTGAAAAGAATATTCTATTCAATATGCCATCCACATATTTATTCTGAAAACTTCAAGAGCATGATATTGAACTTGGGAGACTAGAAAAGCATGAGATTCAAGTGAATCCAAATGCATTGCTTTAAAAGTTGACTCAAGGGAAGAATTAGAAGAATGTGCTACAGATGAGAATGATAACTTCATGCTTCTTGTAAAAAGGCTAGGTAAGTTTTTCAATAATGATAAATCTTGAACTTTGCAAAAGACATAATATTTTCAGGAAGAAAGAAGCCTATATGTTAACACAAAAATACACTTGCTTTGAATGTGGAAAGCAAGGACACATGAAGGCGGATTGTCCAAAACTAGCCAAGAAAAGTGGTCATACAGGGAGAAAGGGCACAAAATCTAAAAAGGCCTATGTTGGATGGGATGATAATGAAGTGATTTCATCATCCAATTCAGAAAGCAACGAAAGAGATAATCTTGCATTGTTGATATCAAACCATTCTGATGATGAAGAAGATGAGGTTAGTAAGGAAAAACATTCTTATGATAATGATGTACAAGGAGCAATAGATGAATTACTCAATAAGTGTAAAATTCTGTACAAAACAATGTCAACTCAAAAGAAACAAATTTTATCTCTTGAAGAGAAAATATACACTATGCAAAAAGACTTTGGTAAAGAAAAACAAAACTATTTTAATAAAGAAAAACAGAATTTTACATGCAACAAGTGTGATTTACTCTCTTTCTAAATTTTCCAATTAAAAAGATTTATTAAAAAAGATATGAAAAATGATAAATTGGATTGAAAGGTATTCTTAGTAGACAAAGATATTCCAATGATAAAAGTGGACATGGTTATTCAAAGTTTGATAAGTTAAGTACTAGTAAAATTCTCTTTGTCAAAGAAAGTGACCAATACAATAAAGAGAAACTGAATAAAGTTTAAAATGTCCATCATCATCCTAAGAAAAGATTTGTTAAGAAAAATCATATGTTCCTAGATATAGAAGCAACTTTGTTCCTACATGTTTTTATTGTGGTATAATAGGTCACACACATAATGCTTGTTATGTAAGGAATTTTAGTTTTTCAGGAGGCTATTATATATGGATCAAGAAAGGGACTAATTATGATAAGGCACGTTGGATACCTAACAAATCTTAACTTGTTTTGTAGTTTTACTTAAAGACCACTGCAAATCTATGATATCTTGATAGTGGTTGTTCTAATTATATGATGAGAGATATAAATAATTTTTCATATTTAGTTCTAAAGGCCAAGGAATATGTCACATACGGGGACAACAACAAAGGAAAACTTCTTGGCATAGGAAAATTGGAGCACAAAATTTCACAACTATTGAAGATGTACTTTTTGTAGAAGAAATAAAGCACAATCTTCTTAGCATAAGCCAACTTTGCAAAAAAGACTTCAAAATCAAAGATGAATGCTTAGTTGAAGATAAAGCCATCCATGAGGTAAAACTTAAGGGTAAAAGAATTAACAATATTTTCATGATTTTCTTTAGATGATTTATCTTTGAAAATAAAGTATCTTATGGTAAGAAATAATGACTCATGACTTTGGCATAAAAGAGTAGCTCATATTCATATGGAACATTTCAATAAACTAGTCAGCATGATCTTATCATTGGTTTACCAAAGATAAAATTTGTTAAAGATAAATTATGTGATGCATGTCAAAAAGGGAAGCAAATCAAAACAAATTTCAAGCCAAAGAATGTGGTAACAACTACAAGGCCGCTTCAATTGTTGCACATGGACTTCTTTGGTCCATCAAAAACAAGAAGCTTTGGAGGTAATATATATGCCTTAGTTATTATTGATTATTTTTCTATATTTTCTTAGACACTATTTTTAGTGCAGAAAAGTGGAGCTTTGAAGGCATTTAAGAAGTATGAAAAGAAAATAAAAAATGAAAAATCACTAAAGATTACATCAATTAGAAGCGACCATGATGGAGAGTCCAAAATGCATCTTTTTAAGAGTTTTGTGAAGAACATGGCATCTTTCACACCAAGGATTCCTCAACAAAATGGAGTAGTTGAAGGAAAGAATCGATCTCTAGTTGAACTTGGAAGAACCATGTTAAGTGATTCAAATCTACCAAAGTATTTTTGGGCGGATGCGTTAAGCACAACATGTTATGTAAGCAACAAAGTTATCATAAGACAAATTTTGAAAAAGAATCCACAAGAACTCTTCAAGGGAAGAAAGCCAAACATTGCTCACTTTCACATTTTTCATTGTAAGTGTTTTGTCCTCAACAACGACAAAGACAATTTCGATAAGTTTGACGAGAAATCTGACAAAAGTATTTTTCTTGGTTACTATCTCTGGTAAGGCTTATAGAATTTATAATAAAATAACTTTAAATGTTGAAGAATCAATGCATGTATCTTTTGATGAATCTAACCACTCTAAAGAGGATATAGTTGTTTGTGATGACGATGATGATATTTTAGAAGTACCTACATTGCTAAAAATGACAAGGTTTATCAATCGGAACATAAAGAGCAAAATACACAACAAGAGAAAAATCAAAGTGATATACCTCAAGAATGGAGAACTCATCGTGATCATCTAATAGATAGAGTTATTGGTGACATAAGTAAAGGAGTTTCAACAAGGCTAAATCTCAAGGATGCTTGCTTGAATATGTCATTTGTTTCTCAAATAGAACCTTCAAATATTGATGAAGCCTTAGAAAATGACCAATGGATACTTGCCATGCAAGAGGAAATAAATCAATTTGAAAGAAATTAAGTTTGAGAACTTGTTCCTAGGCCAAGTGGTAAACACATCATAGGTACCAAATGGGCGTTTAAAAATACACTTGATAAGAATGGTATAATTATTCAAAACAAAGCAAGATTGATAGCTCAAGGATATAATCAAGAAAAAGGAAAAACAAATGTCGGCTTATGGTATCCTAATGGTAGTATTTACGACATAATTGGTTATTCTGACTCAGATTATGGAGGCTGTAAAACTGACCTGAAAAGCACAAGCGGGACATGTCACATCCTAGGAAGTGTTCTAGTATCATGGTCCTATAAAAAGCAAGCTTCTTTTTCTCTTGGTACAACCAAAGTAGAATATATTGTAGAATAAAGTTGTTGTGCATAAATTTTATGGTTAAAGAAACAACTTAGTGATTATGGCATAAACTTTGGATGCATTTCGTTAAAGTGTGACAACACAAGTGCTATAAACATAACCAAAAATCCAGCCATGCACACCAGAACCAAACATGTATACATTCGACATCACTTTCAACGAGATCATGTGCTTAAAGGAGATCTCGAAGTCACTTTCGTAGATACGCGTAACCAATTGGAGGATATTTTCACTAAACATTTATCCAAAGATTCATTTTATAAGATTCAGAGAGAGCTTGGAATATTGGATGAAAATGCTATCTAAACTTAACACAAAGACAACTATGTGTCATGATTCAATAATCATCAAGGTACACGTTTAAAGTTTTTCTTTATAAATTAATTCACAACTTCATATGTGAGTTGACAAAACCTTATTTTTTATGTTAAGTTGTTTCCTTATTACATGTTTCTTATACATGTCTATATGTATTATAATGTTTGAGTATGTTTTCATGCCTTCCTGCTACTATTCTTCTACAGTTTTCTGAGTGTAACCGGTTACAGTCTAACTGTAATCGGTTACTAGTGCAAAATTTTCATTTTTTTTAAAAATGCGTTGTTGTAACCGGTTACATATTTTTTTAACCGGTTCCACATGTTAAAATCACTTTTTTCAAACAACTTTTATTCTTCAGTCAAGTTCTTCCTCCCTCATCTTCTTGGAAATCCCTATCCATTAAAGATCCGCTCATGCTCAACCTTTTCCCCGTGAAAAATATTTAGTACACACTCATATTTCCATCCTATAAATCAAACATCATCCATTGAATCCTTCATCAAACTCTCTTTCACCTCTCCAAATTCTTCCAAAAACCAAAAAGTACTTCTTTAACTCAGAATCACCATGGGTCCTTCAAAAAGTACAAAGGAAAGAAGAAAGTCATTGATGAACCCATAGGTCCTGAACCCAACATGCCTGACAACTTTAACCTATGAATATTGGTTCCCATACTAAAGGAGAATATTGAATTCATGTTAGCTTTCAGAAATCGTGCTCTAACTACTCAGAAATATGGTAACTTACAATATTCTCATGAGTTTTGACTTTCCTGAGTTTATATACCATCAAGGGTTAGGTATATTGATTTCAGACTTGGGTCCTTACTTTTCTTTCTTAGTTAAAATATTTTATTGTAATCTATTTATATCCACTGGCTGCATTGTGAAATCTTGCTTTAAAGGAATAGACACTGTGTTGTCCATTGAAGATTTTGGGAAATGTTTGGATGTGCCTTTTGAAGGTGAAAGGATCTCTAAAGGTTTCACTTATGATTGGTCTGATTATGAGAAGAATAGATACTATTACAACATTAGTATATTAAATGAGCAGGAAATCTACGCCAAAAGAGCTCGCAATGCTGGATTGGCTCCAAACCGTCAAATCTTGTATTCTGCAAATTTGTCGTAAGCGAACTTATGCTTCATTAATTTATTTCCTAAATTCTCATGCCTAAAAACTCAAATCATTCTCGAATAAATGATATGTAAGTGCAAATTATCTATGTCGTAAAGAAAAATTTATAAGTGAATTGGGCTTATTTCATATTGCACCACATGCTCCATCAAAAGAAACTCTCTGGTGGTCTTCCTTATGCAAGGTTGGTTGCCAAGATTCTATAATTTTTCCAAATTAATTTGTATGGAGAGTCAAGATTTCAAATGAATGTTAAGGATCATGAGATAAACATAGGGGTAACAAACAAGAACATAGGAATTTTCAAAGACAATGATAGTATTTTCAAACACAAAGAAGTTGCATCTTCTATAACAATTTTATTAACCAAAGGCAATGTTTCTAATGAGATGCTATATGAGAAGAAGTTCTCCATTCAAAACCTCGTTACCGTCTTCCACGACCTTCGCCTCGAAATAGCCAACATCCTTACCTTGAGGATAATAAGGATGAGATGGAAGAAGATAATAACTAGATTGCTTATGTGTTTTGTCTTATGTCTTGTTATGTCTTTATGCTTATGTCTCATTTTTTAAGTTTAATTTATCTTGTTTTTATGATGCTTATGTTATGTAACCTTAAGACAAGTTTTATTATGTTGAAGTTATGGTATGAACTATTTTGTTTTTTGTATGACTCCTTATGGATCATATTTCTCTCTTTTATTTTCCCTTCTTTTTGATAATGACAAAGGAGGAGAATATATGTTGTATGTATATTGTTATGTATTCTAACCTTATGTAGAAAAAGTTAAACCTCCTAAATCAACCTATGGATCAATCAAGGGGGGATCTCTAAGTTTTAATCATTCATAAAAGAACTTTCAACATTTCAAGTATCATTGGTTGTAATCATTAAAATGGGGAAGATTGTAAAAACAAGTTTCTCCAACACTGTTTTGTGTTTTGATGAAGACAATGCCTCAAGATATATTGCATTATCAAGAAGGAAAAAGATCATATAGATTTCAAGTATCTCTTATCACAAGTCTTTAAATTCAAGTAATCAACAAGAGACAAATGGGATTTTAGGAATTTATCAAGCACATAAGGTATATGTTACAATTATGCATAAATTAATACATTAGTTGCTCAAAAAATATACATATTTCCTCTCTAAACATTTTAAAGTGTTTTTGAAACTTATTCAATTGATTACATTGGTTACAAACTGATTTTCACTTTTTCTATCAGCTATAACCGGTTACACATATGTGTTAACCGATTACACACTTGAAAAAATCACTTTTTAGGAAATATGCTCAGCTGTAACCAGTTAAAAAACCCTGTAATCGGTTATAGCCACAAAACTTTTTGAAAATCTGTTTTAGCTTTATCTATAAGCGGTTACAGTGTTGTGTTAACTGGTTACCACTGAAGCAGTGACACTTTTTCATAAAAAATTACATTCCAACATTTTCCAAACTTGGTCATTGAATCATGGCAATGCTTGATGATTTTAGATTGTTCAAAAGAGTGTTTTGCACACTATAAATATCCAATGTTTATGAACTTCAGAATCACTCCTTCACTAATTTCAAATTCAAAACTCTCTCAAAGTTTTCAACTTAGTTACTTGATTCATACTTTCTGTGAAACTTTATGCATTAACTTTTACAATTATCATGAAAGTTTCACTCATAAAATTCTAAGCACTTAAGTATTACTCTTGTATATTGTATGCATTGAAGAAAATGTCAATTCACAAGGATTTATACATATTCAAATCTTCTTCCTTACAACATTATGCTTTGTCGATCAAAAAGTGTTAGGTGATCTTTGTTTGAGATAAAAAGTCCTGGGCTTTTTATTCAAGTGTAAAAAAAAGTCGTATGCTTTCTTGTATATGTTAGATAAGTGTATGAGTGACCTTGGTATGAGGATTACAAAAGCTCATGTAACACCCTAAACTCAGAAAGTTATAATTAAAGGATTACTCGACAACTTAAGGTGTCACGAACGACAACTATTCAACAACACATAGGCTTTTTGAAAACACACAGCTAAAAATAAATAACATACAACACTTGTCATCGCATGCTCACATTCACTTACGGTATCATTATAGAGGAATTATATTAATCACAGTAATAAAACATTTAACTTCAATTTTCATCTTATAAAGACTCATCTTTCACAAAATAACTCAAAAGGAAATTCAATATCCAACTCCCAACAACTTTAAAAACATCTCAGCATAACAATTATTAAACTTCGACAAAATAAGCACATTAACATCAATATAATAACCGAAAACATCGTTTGTCGCCTAGTGTTAAAGAATCAGAGCATGACGACTAATAATAAAAGCAATAACTAATGAAAATAACTCTAATAGCTATTTCTCACTTACTACAATAACTCTATTCCTGAGTATCTGTAAGATGTCCATGGTGGACAACATCAAAATAAAAGGGGGTGAGAATTCACATCAATAAATTAATGGTATAAACTACAACGAAGAACTCAAACATCTACTCATACAAAAACAATCAAACAACATCATTCTCACACCTAATCCATCAACATACACAACAATCACATGTTCATTATTTAATTATGCAATGAGACCCTAAACTTAAAATAGACTCATATGCATGTGGTATCATATCATCATCGATTGGTTCACTCAAGAATCGGGTTCACCATGCTCGAACCCTGAATCCGTCATGCTCGGATTCAGGACAAATCACCAATCCACCATGCTCGGGTTGCAACTTGCCTCTTTCATCAACAACAACTACATAATGAATGCATGTCATAACATGTAACTGTAACAACAAAATGACGTTTAAAGTCCCCTCTCGATAATAAACAATTCATGCATTGCCCAATGATAAAAGTTCCGCTTACGGACTATTATCCCACAACGACATCAACATACCATGTTTCATCATCAATATGCTCAAAATTCACTCATGATCATATTCAATATCATATTCATCAACAGCATCCAATTAATCGTAATAATTCAAAACATTGATTAAAATCATATTAATCAGCAATTCACCATAAACAACATCAATTAGAAGCTAACAGTAGCCAAACAGTTCATAAAAGTCGAAAAAACCAAATTCTATAAATCATTACAAGAAAACAGACCACCTATGTAACTCCCAGGCTCATGGCGCCCTGGGCGTCACATGCATGATACCCTTCATCAACATTCAAGCCCAACATGTAACCATTGTGACACTCTGCATTAACACATGCAACCGAGATCCATGACGAGCTACCCGTCAGCGCTTCAAAGGGAATGACATTCTGAGTTCCACCAAGCCGATGCTCGTCATCAACCTGCAGTGACACCAAAAATGTGGTTTAGCATTTTGGAGAGCATGGAATCTCCCAAAATCACTTCTGAACATCCCAAAATCACTTAAAATATACCAAGCATGCCATGTAATCCATTCTAACACATAAAATCAGTAGTTTAACACAATTAATCAATTAATCTTATAAAATCATGTTTAATCAAAAACCTTTAAAAGTTCATTAATGAGGAAAACACCTAAGCACATCAAAACATGCTTTAGCATACCTTATTATACATGAACTTCTCCACCAACATCATCATATAACAACAATATATCATCAAATACATAATCATATTAGATTCCTCTTTGCCCTAGTGGAGGTTAAGGACTCCTCAACCTACCCCTAATGCATATACTCATTATTGAATCAATTATCCCCCTTACCAGATCATTGATCACACTGAATTACACCGTGTTTTTGACTCGGATTTCACATGTTTATTAGGACTTTATTATCATTTTGTTTGTATTATGCTCTCTTTTATGTTGTTTTTAGATATTTAGCACTTCCGGACCCTTTTAGAAGAAACGAAGCAAAAAGACCTAAAATTAGGGTTTTTCGGCGAATATTGTACACATGGCGTTGCACATGGCGGCCACTATAGGAGAAGCCATGACTCATCAATCCTCAACCAGGAGGTAGCCACCACGTTCCCATTATCTTCCTCATTTACACACATGGCGGGCACCATGAAGGTATGGTGGGCGCCACCTTTGGAAATCACGTTCCCACTAAGGAGAAGTTGAAGGGCACCATGGTCTTTGCAAGCTGCTGAAATCCTCTATAAATAGTTCGTTCCATTTCATTTTCAAATCATCCAACTTAGTTTACAACACTGAACCTATATTTATCATTTGTAAAAGCAGTAATCCGTCACATCGGGGGGTTATCGCACCTTAGTGAGATTGAGTTGGGTCACTTTGAGTTGTTGTTGTCTTTATCTTCAGGAGTCGGAGGTTTATTTTTCTTGTACCAGATTTAAAGCCCTCCGTTTGGAGCAGGTTCTTATTTTATCGCTTTTGTTTATTTACTTGTCTCGCTTTACTTTATTTACTTTCTGTCTACGCTTTACTTTATTTATTTTCTGCACTCGCCTTATTTTATTTATTTTCCGTCTCGCTTTACTTTATTTATTTCCCGTCTCGCTTTACTTTATTTACTTTCTGTCTACGCTTTACTTTATTTATTTTCCGCACTCGCCTAATTTTATTTATTTTCCGTCTCACTTTACTTTATTTACTTTACGCACTTTACTCGTTCTTTACGCCTCACATCTTAAAACAACTTTTCATCATGATCAATATCGTTGTGTTTGTTGGTATTACCATGTCTGGCTAAATCTTTTAAAGGTTAGAATGTAAGGATCGCGGTTAAAGAGATGTTTCACATATTGAATCTGTAGAAATACTTTAAAGGCTGTTTTGATTTTTAACTTGAGTTTTCTAAAACAAACTTGGTTAGTTTTAATTATTCAAGGAGTGCGAAAGCACCCTGGCTTAGTTAACTAGGAATTTTTATCACTTTAAGGAAAAACTATTTTTGAAACTGTTTTTGGACGTGTTAATAGATTTAAAATCAGGAAAATCCTTGGGTAAACTTTCCAAATCAAAATCACTTTTCAACTAAGTTTACGAGTCTTATTTCTTAAAAATAAGTTTACTACTTCAGCGTTCTGCGCACCTTTTATAAGTGACAATAAAAGGCCTTAATTTAAGGGTAAACTCGGTTTTGAATACGCGAAAGCGACAGTTCCTGTTAAATAGATTCTTTTCAAGAGTAGAAAATATTGCCTCATGAGTAGTTCTATTTAGACAATCGAAACATCGTTTAACTGACGTGATATACATTCAAACCTGTCTTTATCTGCACTGCATTTATTATTTACCGTTATTTTGCAAACCCAATATCTCTTTTATACCGCCTTAGATAAACACTGTAACGATAGTAATCAATAGATTGACGATTTGGTCTCTGTGGGATCAATATTCTTTTATATTACTTTGACGCGATTCGTGCACTTGCGAATTCACACGATCAAGTTTTTGGCGCCGTTGCCGGGGACCAACTTCGTCAAATTTCGTACCCTGTTGTTACACCGTCTAGACTAAGGCATTATTAGCCGGTAAATTCGAAGAACCCGTAGTACCGGAAATTTAGTAGATCCTTTAGCGGAACCCAAATGTTATACTCGTATACGCCTCTTACTCATCCGAATTAAGAAAGCTATGGCCGAGAATCGCGACCGGAGACCTCTTAAGGAATTTTCCCAACCCTCTGACGAGGAACCTAGTTCGAGTATAGTAAACCCCCTTATTCCCGCTAACAATTTCGAACTAAAATCGTCTTTGTTGCAATTAGTGCAATAGAACCAATACGTGGGTCTCGCTACTGAGAACCCGAATCAACATTTAAAAGTTTTTATCTAACTAGCCGACACCTTTAAATCTAACGGCGCTTCACCTGATGCAATCCGTTTAAGATTATTTCCTTTCTCCCTCATGGATAGAGCACGTTCATGGTTAGATTCACTTCCAGCTAATTCAATAACTACCTGGGAAGACCTTAGCAGAGTATTCCTTGCTAGATATTTCCCCCTAGTAAGATTGTTGATCTTCGAAACCAAATAACTAGATTTACTCAAAACCAAGGAGAATTGCTTTTTGAAGCTTGGGAGAGATATAAAGAGCTATTAAGAGTCTGCCCACACCATGGCCTAGAACAATGGCTGATCGTTCATACCTTCTACAATAGACACCATTATAACACCAAGATGAGCATCGACGCTGCCGCAAGTGGCATGCTGATGAACAAACCTTATCCTGAAGCTTGTGACCTAATTGAGGATATGGCCCAAAACCATTACCAATGGGGAACTGAACGAGCATCAATAGAGAAAAATAAGACCCAAGGTGGAATACATGAGATAAGCTCTCTGGACATGATGCAGGCGAAAATGGACGCTTTAGCCCTTAGGATCGAACATATGTCTATAAACACTAACACCGCAGCGGTAGTCCACACAGAGTGTGAATTCTGTGGATCTAAAAGACACGAATCGGCGGAGTGTAACCTTTTGAACGACTTGAACACCGACCAAGTGAATTACGCCCAAGGTAACCCATTTTCAAACACTTACAACCCTGGATGGAAGAATCATCTGAATTTCTCCTATAAAAACCAAAACCCTATCCAAAATCACGCACCTCAGAGACCGCAAGGTTATCAAGCCCAAAAACTAAATCAACCTATGCAAACTGTGCCCCAGAAGTCTAACCTTGAGAAGATCATGGAGAGCTTTATATCGGGCCAGACTTAGCAAAATAAAGAGTTCCTAAACCGGAACATTCACGTAAACGAACTGACAATGCAATTAGGAACCAAGGTTGATCAGATAATCACTCACAACAAAATGCTTGAAACCCAGATCTCATAGGTAGCACAAAACCAAGCCCCACAAACTACACCTGGAGGACAATTCCCTGGACAACCTCAACCAAACTCTCGAGGGCAAGCTAACGCTATCTCGTTACGAAGTGGGACCGCTTATGAAGGGCCTCATAACCCAGCGATGAGAGAGTCCAAAACTTCTAAAGAAAATATACCTACCAACCAAGAAGAGGAAGCCAAGGATAAAACGTACAAACCGAAAAACAAACCGACCAGGAAGGAGAAGCCAAGGATAAAACGTACAAACCACCACCCCCGTACAAACCACCAATCCCATATCCGCGAAGACTTAAACAAACCAAAGTCAATAACCAATACCAAAAATTTATAAAAGTAATAGATAAGCTTCATGTAGAGATTCCTTTCACCGAAGCTATCACCCAAATTCCGTCTTGCGCCAAATTTCTCAAAGACATCTTAACTAACAAGCGTAGGCTCGACGATCCAAAACCCTTGGAATGCAATTTTATTTCTGAGGATAAACTCGTTAAGAAGGAGAAAGACTCTGGTAGTTTTTCTATACCTTGCATTTTAGGGAGTCATGTGATCAACAAAGCTTTCCTAGACTTAGGCGGTAGTGTAAGTTTAATGCCCTTAGCTGTATGTAAAAGGTTGAACTTAGGAGAATTGCAACCAACTAAGATGTCCCTCCAGTTAGCCGATAGGTCTGTTAAGTATCTTGTAGGCATTTTAGAAGACATCCCAGTTAGGATCGGTCAACTTTATATCCCAACAGACTTCGTGGTCATGGATATCAAAGAAGACGAAGATATCCCTATCCTTTTAGGTAGACCATTCTTATCAACAGCCGGAGCTATAATAGATGTTAAAAGAGGAAAATTAACCTTCGAAGTAGGGGATGAAAAGATCGAGTTCATTCTTTCAAAATTCCTGATGGCACCGATCCTAGGAGACGCATGTTATGCGATCGATATCATAGATGAGTGCATAAGAGAATTTGATCGAGAAGAACCCGTGATCGAACCATTTTCAAACCCGAATGAAAAGGATGACGAGGTAGAGGAAACAGAACCTCACACTAACGAATGTCTGGATCTTACTCCAGACCCTTCACCAAATTCCCAAAAACCAGCTCAAGAACTTAAGGAACTAAGAACCTAAGATATGAGTTTTTGGATGAAGAAATGAACCGCCCAGTAATAGTTAGTGCCACCTTAAACCAAGACGAGACGAATCGACTCTTGAATGTTTTAAGAAGATACCCTATGCCTTAGGGTACAACATCCCTGATTTAAAAGGTATAAGCCCATCCGTGTGTATGCACATGATCTCGTTAGAAGAGGATTCAAAACCTTCCAGAGAACATCAGAGACGAATCAACCCTGTAATGAGCGAGGTGGTGAAGAAGGAAGTCCTTAAATTGCTGGAAGATGGTATAATCTATCAGATCTCTGATAGTAAATGGGTAAGTCTTGTACATGTGGTACCCAAGAAGGGAGGCATCACAGTCGTGCAGAACGAGAAGGGAGAGCATGTAGCTAAACATATAGAAGGCGGATGACGTATGTGCATATATTATAGGAAGCTCAATAAGGCAACTAGGAAAGACCATTTCCCCCTTCCATGCATAGATCAAATTCTTGAGCGTCTTGCCAGACACTCTTACTTTTGTTATCTTGATGGATATTCTGGATTTTTCCAAATACCCATACACCCCGAGGATCAAGAGAAAACAACCTTTACCTGTCCTTACGGAACGTTTTCTTACAGACGAATGCCGTTTGGACTCTGTAATGCGCCAACTACTTTCCAACGTTGTATGATGTCAATCTTTGCAGATTATCTCAACGGAATTATGGAAGTATTCATGGACGATTTCTCGGTGTGTAGGTTAGACTTTGAAGACTGCCTTAATAACCTTGATAAAATCCTAGAGAGATGCGTACAAAGTTAACCTTGTGTTAAACTGGGAGAAATGCTACTTTATGGTTAAAGAAGGCATAGTGTTAGGGCATATAATATCTGAAAGAGGTATTGAGGTCGATAAAGCAAAGATAGAAGTTATAGAAAACCTTAACTCTCCTAAGACAATTAGAGAAATCCGTAGTTTCCTTGGACACGCCGGTTTCTACCGACGCTTCATCAAAGATTTCTCTAAAATAACAAAACCCCTGACCGGCCTTTTGATGAAAGACATTGAATTCATTTTCGATGAAAAATGCATCAAAGCCTTTAATCAGTTAAAACAAGCGCTGATTTCAGCACCCATTCTACAACCTCCGGATTGGACTAAACCCTTCGAAATAATGTGTGATGCTAGCGATTTTGCTATATGATCTGTTCTAGGGCAAAGAAAAGATAAGAAACTACATGTAATATATTACGCTAGTAGAACCCTAGATGTCGCTCAATTAAATTACACAACAACAAAGAAGGAACTCCTAGCTGTAGTTTTCGCAATCGATAAATTTAGGTCTTATCTTGTAGGATCTAAGATTATAGTCTATACAGACTATGCAGCTATTTGTTACCTTCTAAGCAAAAAGGATGCAAAACCTAGATTACTCAGGTGGATCCTTTTGGTACAAGAATTCGACTTAGATATTAGAGACAAAAAAGGAACAGAAAACGTAGTTGTTGACCATCTTTCCAGACTAGAGCATTTGAAGCCAGACCATTTACCTATAAATGATGACTTCACTTATGATAGATTGATAGCTAAGTTAGATACCGTTCCCCTTGAACTTGATAGAGACAACCTTGGGATAGTTTCAGAAATTAGCAGAGTACCATGGTACACTGATTTTATGAACTATCTAGCCGCTGATATCATACCACCTGACCTCAACTATCAACAGAAGAAGAAGTTCTTTAAAGATATAAGACATTTCTATTGGGGCGAACCACTCCTTTTCAAAAGAGGAACAGATAACATATTTCGACGTTGCGTCCCGGAAGAAAAAGTCAGAAACATCATAGAGCATTGTCACTCTTCACCCTATGGTGGACATTGAAGCCCATCCAAGACATACACTAAGATCCTTCAAGCTGGCCTTTATTGGCCAACATTATGGTGTGATGTCCATACTTATATTGTCCAATGTGACCGGTGCCAGCTCGCTGGGAACATCTTAAGACGTGACGAAATGCCTTTGAAGAACATCCAAGAAGTAGAACTATTTGAAGTTTGGGGTATTAATCTCATGGGACCTTTTCCATCTTCGTTGGGAAACAAGTACATTTTTGCAGCCGTTGACTATGTGTCCAAATGGATAGAAGCTATAGCCGCACCCACCAACGACACAAGAGTAGTCATCAAGATGTTCAAGAATAATATTTTTCCCAGATTTGGAGTCCCACGACTTGTCATAAGTGATGGTGGATCACATTTTATATTCAAGATATTTGATAAACTCTTAAGGAAATATGGAGTAAAACACAAAGTAGCAACACCATATCACCCCCAGACTAATGGTCAAGTGGAAGTATCTAACAGAGAGACTAAGCAGATCTTGGAGAAAACTGTATCAATATCCAGAAAAGATTGGTCTGAAAAGCTAACAGAAGCACTGTGGGCTTACAGAACTGCTTACAAAACCCCTATTGGAACTACACCATACCAGTTGGTCTACGGGAAGTCATGCCACTTACCTTTTAAACTCAAGCACAAGGCATATTGGGCCATCAAGACCCTGAATTTTGATTACCTAGCATTTGGCAAGAAGCGAATCCTTGATATCCACAAATTGGAGGAACTCCGCCAGAACGCTTACGAGAATGTCGTTATATACAAAGAGAGAACCAAAGCTTGGCACGACAAAAGGATTGTGAAAAAGGAATTTAATATAGGCGACTCGGTTCTCCTCTTCAATTCGAGATTACGACTTTTTCCAGGTAAGCTGCGTTTGAGATGGACAAGCCCCTTTGAGGTTTCCAAAATCCTAAAATCTGGAGCAGTTGAAATCCGGAACAGTTCCTGTAATCCGTTTGTGGTAAATGGACAAAGACTGAAGCAATACTAAGGAGGTGACATCCCCACAGAATTCCATGACCAAACTCTGATCGACCCTCCAGTTCCTACCTCTAACATATAAAGTTCGAATTGTCAAGCTAACGACGTTAAACAAGCGTTGCATGGGAGGCAACCCATGATTTCTTTTCCTTTGATTTACTTTTACCTTTTCAATTTATATTTTTATTTGTTTTATATATATGTATATCTATGTGGATACTAACAGTTATAATATTTGCGATTTCAGGTGTCCTTTATTTCTAATCTAACATTTCAGGATGGAAAATTGCGACATTATGCCAGTAATCTTTCGTGACCCAGTTCAAGAGCAGCGCTACGCCATGCTTTCCCAACGCCCAATGCTGCCCACCAGATATCCCGACTCGAGCTATATGGAGGCATTAGGCATTGAGCCTAGTGTCAGGAATTTGTGCAATCAGTTACAATGGGATGAATACACTGATGTTATGCATGTGACTTACAGGAACCTGACTTTGGAGTTCTTGAGCTCGCTGACCTACGAGCTTTATGTTGGTCATGCCAGTGATGGTGGATACATTAATTTCAGATTAATTTTAGATTGTTTGGAAATGCTCGTGAGTTTCTATTTTTACAGGGTTGCCTCACTAATCGTAGGATCAATCCTGTTCCTTTTATGTTGGCCCATATGTCTGTCATTCTTAAAAAGGGAGGAACCATCTCTTTCGGTGGTTTGATTACTTCCATTGCTAGAGCGTTAAATCTCAACACTGAGTTAGCCACCTTGGAACCACTCCCTCACCGCACCATTAACTTAAAGTTTTTGAAAGATATGAAATTATGCAAGGTGCGGCGAGCAAGTGATTTTCACCTCATGATACATGGTGCAGCTGTACCCAGTGTTGTGTTACCTTGCTCTCAGCGTACAGATGTGCGACATGCAAGGAACTGGACGTATGATCTTGCTGCTCCACCCTTTAACGGTCCTTTGCCACCTAACGTTCCTATGGACGATGAGCAAGGGACCGACGATGAGTATCACCGACGCGACCAGTCACCTGCTCATGATATTCCTATTGCATCACCTACACACAATGCACCTTCTTCCTCTAACCATTTTGCAGGTACCACTCCCGGTTTTTACATCACCGAGGAGATGTGGCGTGAGCACCTGGCTCGTGAGGAAAGGCGTGACACCCTTCTGAATACCATAAACCAACAACTGACAGATAATATGAGTTTTATGGTAGCTTCCCAGCAGCGTAGTGAGCAAGCACATCGGACTATCACTGAGTCCTTACTTGCGATAACTAATGAGCAGCATCGCCAGCGACAGGCTAATGAGCGTCATTTTGCTCTTATCGAGGCCACACAAGGGTCTCTCTTAGGTCGCTCCCAGCAGCTGCAGGAAGGACTTAGTACTCGTAGCAGACGTCGTCGACCCAGGCATCCTGACCATAGCGGTGACGGTGACGGTACCGACGATCACCCTTAGTCCTCTCACTCTCTCTTCCAGGTTACTCCTACCCTATCTCATACCGAAACATTGAGGACAATGTTCGGTTTAAGTGTGGGAGGAGATTTTTATCGCTTTTTATCGTTTTCCTTTATTTTTATCGCTTTTTATCGCTTTCCTTTATTTTTAGTATGTTTTGTTTGTTTTAGTTGTTTGTTTTTCCTTTCAATAAAATAACATGTGTCTGACGAGTCATCTGTGTAGTGTATCCGTATTTCTCCCATCTCTTTAACCTTACCAAAAAAAAATTTGAACAAAGAAAATAGTGCATCTTGAATATTCATGCTATAAGACAGGTTTATAGCAGGATGTAAAAGACTTGGGAAAACTTTTTCTAAAAATCGGTATTGTCTTAACACCTTAGGCTTCATGATTATAAGAGTCGATCCCGATACCCCATATGTTATTGCCCCAATTTTTGTTCCAAATAAGTCCTTAAGTAGTTTATCCTTGCAGTCAGCTCCGGCTTAAGCATGCTCTACGTAGGGGACCGATGAAAATAAGTGAATGATCACAAAAATTCCTGCTTTGTTCTCAAGTCATATGAAAACCCGAGCTAGGTGACTCTCACACGGTCATTTAACCCAGCAAAATAAAGACATATGCGAAACATGCAGAAGAAAAAAAATATATGTATATATATAAATAAGCCTATTTGTTGGTTGGTTCAGAGGTATCTGATGCTGAACTTGGTAGGGTGGATTACGATTCAATCCCCCGCAACTGCAAATTGGGTTAAATAAATGGGTTACACCAACTTATGTACCAGAGCCCCATGCTTAGAAAAATAAAATAATAATAAGCCTATTCGTTGGTTGGTTCAGAGGTATCTGGTGCTGAACTTGGTAGGGTGGATTACGATCCAATCCCCCACAACTACAAATTGGGTTGAATAAAGGGGTTACACCAACTTATGTACCAGAGCCCCATGATTAAGATCATAATCACTAACCGATCACTTTACTATGAGTATGTACGGATAACGGGCTTAATGTGATTGCACCTGAATGAAAAGTACTTTAAGAAAACAAAAAGAAGGCCTAGGTATAGTGGGGTAATGTGGATCGATTTGTATAGGAACGAAGCCTACGACCGCGTTTGCGGGAAGTGTCACTACAATATCCTTAGTTCGATTGGTTAGTACTTATCGATACATACCTTGAATGAACTTATAAGTCTTTTTGCCTTGAATTAACTCTAGTTGATACTGTTTTTCTTGCATAAACTATAAAGAGTTTTGCTTGAGGACAAACAAAGGTTTAAGTGTGAGAGAATTTGATCACACTGAATTACACCGTGTTTTTGACTCGGATTTCACATGTTTATTAGGATTTTATTATCATTTTGTTTGTATTATGCTCTCTTTTATGTTGTTTTTAGATATTTAGCACTTTCGGACCCTTTTAGAAGAAATGAAGCAAAAAGACCTAAAATTAGGGTTTTTCAACGAATATTGTACACATGGCGGCCGCTATAGGAGAAGCCATGACTCATCAACCCTCTGCCGCATTACGCGAAAAAACCGGCGGGAAAACGAAACAACAGAGCCGCCACCGTGCGTTATTTATCCTAAAAGAGGGAAAGGAAACGCTCGAAGTAAACCTGGAAAAGACATAGTCTCGCGACCAGAGAAAGATGGGATCGGGAGTCGGTTATGCGAAGGGAAGGTATTAGCACCCCTACGCATCTGTCGTACTCGACGGGATCCACGCACAAAAGAATAGAAGAAAGGTTGCTAAAGACTGCTTAAACACTGCACAAGGCTGGAAGGAAACACAGAAAGACAAAAGAAACGGGACTCGGCAGGATATCGCATCCTGGGCCTACGTAGTCTGTCAGACACAGACATTAGAGTCGACGTAGTTCGGGGACAGGGGAAACGTGCTCGCTAGGATGTCGCATCCTATGCATACATATCTTCTCTGACCGGAGAAGAATCAGAGCACTCGTAGCTCGGCTAACGCACGCCAAACAAAACCCACACAGGAAACCGACTGCCAATCGCTGGACTTACGTCAGACTCCACACAAACAGGCAAACACGGAAACCGAATGCCAATCGCTGGACTTACATCAGACTCCAGACAAACAAACACACACAGGAAACCGACTTCCAATCGCTGGACTTATGTCAGACTCCAACAAGCAAATAAGACACAGGAAACCAACTGCCAATCGCTGGACTTACGTCAGACTCCAACACACACAAAGGGTTGAAAAAAAAAAGGGCGCCTGGAGAGATCAGCTCATCTCCTGCCTACGTACCTCATCTGGTATGAGGATCAGGGCGACGTAGTTCCCCTTAACAGGGAAAGAACTTCTAACCTAACCAGAGACTGGGAAATGACAAACTAGAAGGGAGACTGACTCGAGCCTAATAGTTATCATGTAATCCACAATGGTCCTAGGTTGAGGTTTCTATCCTAACTTGCACAGGAAGCAAGCTATCCTAAACAGCACAATCAAACAAAAAAGCACAATAAAACAAGCACACATACTATATGCAAACAATTGGGCTCATACAGGGCTAGGCTGTAAAAACAGGCCAACTGGAATAGGATGTGGTTAGCTCTTAACCCTAACATGGAGAGTTAGGGTGAAGCAGATGAAATGGGAAGTGAGGGTAAGACCTCACAACTCTTATCCCTGGCCTGGGAGAGCTTGACTCAAATAGAAAGTGTGGGAGTTCAGAATGTAGGAACTCTTCTCCACAGATGACTGACACAACAAGATCTTGGGTTCTTATCCACAATGCATCAACACATGGTGTGTGAGCAAAGTGAATGACACAACTGAATAGCAGGGGATGGATTGCACATCCCTTTTATCTGCCAATTGCCTCTTAAGAGGTCTTTACCTGCTTGGCACAAAATTAAACATCCACAGGCATTGCCTCTTAAGGAGGGCTTCAGACAGGTGCCTACCAATAACAGTAGGTCTTCCAGACTACAAGAAGATCAAGAAATTATACCTCAGTGGTATGCCAACCACAAGCAATGCAAAGCAAGTTCAAATGAACTTAAAGCAACTTAGGTACCTGTGGAAACAGCTAAACCCATCAGTATAAAATCCAGACAATCAGGCAACAGTCAATATCAGACAGACAAATAAGTCATCATCAGACAACAATGAGTAAACCACAAGGTAAGCACAAATGAGTTATCCTCAACCTACAAAACACACAAAGGTTAGTAAATAACAACAAATGACCAAGCTTAAATGAAGGAGCAACATCAACCATGGAGATGTACACTTGAACCTGAAATTCATAACTCAAATGTAAGCAACAAACCACTAGGTCAAAGCCTAGGGTTAAAAGAGGATCAAAAATCCAAAACAGAACTTGAAATTCAACACAATGCAACTTCAAACACATATTAACATGTCTTAAAAAGTGCCACATCAAAATCAATAAGCAAATTCAAATGGTATGCAAGAGAAGTTAATGACCAATTCAAGGCATACAAATGGACAATGAGATTCAAAATTCCAAATCAAATCAGAAATGGTTCAAATAATTCTGGAAAAAATCATGATCATTCAACACCTCCAAAACATCCATCATACAAAAAATCAGAAGAATTAGAGGTTATTTGGCATGGAAATTAAATGGTACAAGTTGAACATCAAAAGGTGTGAAACAAATTGCCACACCATGTTAACACAAGCATAAAACAGAAATGGTGAATGAGAAAAATGTCAAACCAAAGCCAAAATGTCCATCAATCTGTCTAGAATCAACATGATTTCAAGTTCATTGGATTAAAAACAAGCATTTCATGATAGTTTGAACAAGGAAAGGTCCTAAATGTACATGTGATCAATCAACCTAGAACAAATTAATTTTCCAGCCATGCACAACTTTCCAATTCGTGATCATAAAAAACTAGACAAAACACGGAGCATTTTGCAAAAAATTGGGGATCAATTGGATGATTTTTCAATTTTATATGATTTTATGAAGTTGGGAAAAAAATTGAAGTCAAACATGAACAAGCATGGCAAAATGGAGGGAACATGAAAAAAATGATGAACCATTTGAATATTCCGCTCGCTGGGACTCGAACCTGGTCCAAATTTGAAAACGCGCGCTAAGCATAAAACGACGTCGTTTCCCTGTAAAGCCCTAGCGCGCCCAGAATTTCCAGAAATCGTAGCTAAACATGAAGATTTCGTAGCTAATCCCAGAAATTCGTAGCTAATCCTATGAACTTCATCTTCTTCATGAGGAAGAAGATGAACAGTAGCAAAACTCATACACATTTCCAGAAAAGTTTCCAGAAATCCAAAACAATAACATCATTCAAATCCTCGTTTCATGCACATCAAAGATCAAGCAACAAATCATGCTAAAACCTCATATATTGTTCAGATCGAAGAAAATAAAAATTGACATCAAAACTTCAAACACACATAACTTCATGAATAATGCACCATTTCACTTGATTTTTCTACCAGAATGATCACCAAACAAAGATCTACACAAATATAACAATGAATTCGTGAATAAGTGAGATCGAAACTTGACCTCTTGAAGAACAGCAAGTTGGAAACGCGTGCTACAAGGCTCAGCAATGGTCCAAAGCTCCTCTACAATGCTTGTTGAGATGATTGATGGTGAGATTGAAGCTCAAACACGTTTGAATCCAGTTGAATTTGAAAATTCCATTAATGCTTCAAGCTTCATGTATGGTTGAGTATGGCACGAATTCCTCCAAATTCACGTCCAATCTTCCTCAGAAACACTTCATGATCATGATTCCAACAAGAGAAATGGTCTTGGTGTGAGAAAATTGGAAGCTCTTTTTGAGAGAAAATTTGATCAATTTCCAAAATCTAGATCTGAAAGTGTTGTTTATGGCAAATGCAGTTGCAATTATCCTTATATATGCTTGGTTAATGATCCTGAAAGCAAGCTTAAGCCAAAACTAAATGGGATTAGCAAGTTACAAGGTGTATCACAAATTTGTGTTTTCACCTCATGCATGAGATGCATGCGTGAACAGTACATTATGCTGGCCCAAATCCATTTAAAATAAGCCCATGCACACTTTGGGATTGATATTTCATGCATATGATCAACCAAATTGATTTTAATAATTTTCCTTCAAAAACTTCATGAATGAGCATATGATCATATGTCCAAATTCCATGCAATGTGATGAGATATTGGGAAAGTGCATGTCATGAGGAACAAAATGCAAAAAGAACCACCAAATTTGGAGCCTTGGTTCAAGAGATATGGCCATTTGAATTTTTAAGCACACTTTGCCAAGACTTGATCATAACTTCTCAACCACACATCATAAATCCATGATCTTGGACTTTTTGGAAATGGGAGAGAAAGATATTCAACTTTCATGTTGGATAAAATTTCATTTGAAGATTCTTTGATGTTGGAAAGTTGAGTTGAAGTTGGTCCAAAAACTTGCTATTTTTGGAAATTTCAAATTATGGGTCACTTTCTATTTTGGGAAATTTTTGACTTGACTTCAAATTCTTCAATGTGAGTGTTTGAAATATCAAATGAGACTTGTTTGAACATGAATGAAGTATCTCTAATCACTTCCCACCTCCAAATCCACAGTTGACTTTGCAGTTGACTTTTATGGGCCTCAGATGACTTGGACATGCACTGTGGACTCTGAGCCTTCAACACTTTGCCAGGTTGCTTCAAAATGATCCTTGGGTCATGTAAGCTCATTGGAACCACCATAGGGCTTTCATCTCATGGAAAATGCTCTTGCTCTCTTGCACAGTTGAATTCTCCTGATCAGTTTTGACTGATGAAAGGCAATGCACTATGCAATGTGAATGCAATATTAATGACCTAAAAATGAAATGTATACAAATGGGAGGTGCAAATTTGAGGTGCTACACCCTCAACCAGGAGGTAACCGCCACGTTCCCATGATCTTCCCCATTTACACACATGGCGAGCGGCATGAAGGGATGATGGGCACCACCTTTGGAAATCACGTTCCCACTAAGGAGAAGTTGGAGGGCACCATGGTCTTTGCAAGCTGCTGAAATCCTCTATAAATAGTTCGTTACATTTCATTTTCAAATCATCCAACTTAGTTTATAACACTAAGCCTATATTTATCATTTGTAAAAGCGGTAATCCGTCACATCGGGGGGTTATCGCACCTTAGTGAGATTGAGTTGGGTCACTTCGAGTTGTTGTCGTCTTTATCTTCAGGAGTCGGAGGTTTATTTTTCTTGTACCAGATTTAAAGCCCTTCGTTTGGAGCAGGTTCTTATTTTATCGCTTTTATTTATTTACTTGTCTCGCTTTACTTTATTTACTTTCTGTCTACGCTTTACTTTATTTATTTTCTGCACTCGCCTTATTTTATGTATTTTTCGTCTCGCTTTACTTTATTTATTTCCCGTCTCGCTTTACTTTATTTACTTTCTGTCTACGCTTTACTTTATTTATTTTCCGCACTCGCCTAATTTTATTTATTTTCCGTCTCACTTTACTTTATTTACTTTACGCACTTTACTCGTTCTTTACGTCTCACATCTTAAAACAACTTTTCATCATGATCAATATCGTTGTGTTTGTTGGTATTACCATGTCTGGCTAAATCTTTTAAAGGTTAGAATGTAAGGATCGCGGTTAAAGAGATGTTTCACATATTGAATCTGTAGAAATACTTTAAAGGTTGTTTTGACTTTTAACTTGAGTTTTCTAAAACAAACTTGGTTAGTTTTAATTATTCAAGGAGTGTGAAAGCACCCTGGCTTAGTTAATTAGGAATTTTTATCACTTTAAGGAAAAACTATTTTTGAAACTGTTTTCGGATGCGTTGATAGATTTAAAATCAGGAAACTCCTTGGGTAAACTTTCCAAATCAAAATGACTTTTCAACTAAGTTTACGAGTCTTATTTCTTAAAAATAAGTTTACTACTTTAGCGTTCTGCGCACCTTTTATAAGTGACAATAAAAGGCCTTAATTTAAGGGTAAACTCGGTTCTTAATTCGCGAAAGCGACAGTTCTTGTTAAATAGATTCTTTTCAAGAGTAGAAAATATTGCCTCATGAGTAGTTCTATTTAGACAATCGAAACATCGCTTAACTGATGTGATATACATTCAAACCTCTCTTTATCTGCACTGCATTTATTATTTACCGTTATTTTGCAAACCCAATATCACTTTTATACCGCCTTAGATAAACACCGTAACGATAGTAATCGATAGATTGACGATTTGGTCTCTGTGGGATCGATATTCTTTTATATTACTTTGACGCGATTCGTGCACTTGCGAATTCACACGATCAATCATCCTAGCAGCAATAGCCAAATTCTGGTCTTTGATTGTTCTTCCCCTCTCTCCAAAGCTCTAATTTTCTATCTCCCTTGTGCCTTTAATTCTCTTTTCACGTACTCGTAATAAAAATCCCCTAACCTAGATTATCTCTTAGTTCATATATTTAGGTTAATCTAATTAAAATTATAATTTTCTCCCTTACTAACAATCATTCTTACTCCTTCCCCCCATCTATTTCTCTTAATTTACAAATTTAACCCAACTCTCTAATTTCTTATTTTAATTAAATAAATCTAATAAAATAGTATTATTTTAATTATTAAAATAAATTTCAATTATTCTAAACAAACTCTACTAACCTCTACTTACTCTATACAGCCCCACCTCAAGGAGACACACCTCCATCCCCCAAATTAATTCAATTATTCCATATAATAATTAAATAAAAATACAAATAAATCAATTAAAATAATAACTCAAAAATTTAAGTGTTACAACTCTCCTTCATTTAAAGAATTTTCGCCATCGAAAATTACATTAAGTAAACAAATTCTGATAGAACTCCCTCATCTGGATCTCAAGCTCTCATGTCACGTTCTCACTAGCTGGTCCTCCCAAAGCTACCTCCACCAAGGTAATCTCTTTACCACACGACTTTTTCACTTCTCGGTCTTGTATTTGTATGGGTGATACCTCAACAGTCAGGTTATCTCTCACCAACACATCATCCACTTAGATCACATGAGACAGATTTAGAATGTATCTCCTCAACTGAGACACATGAAACACATCATGAATATTAGCAACCGATGACAGTAAAACAATCTGATAGGCCCCTTCTCATATCCTCTGCAAAATCTAGTACGAACCAATGAAATATAGAGTGAGCTTTTGAGACTTCAAAGCTCAACCAACACCAGTTATTGGAGTAACTCTTAGAAACACGTGATCCCCCTCTTGGATTTCAAGTGCTTTCCTTCACTTATTATGATAGTGTATACATGCGTTTTCGACGCCATGAGATTTGGTATGCAGAATGGTTCTTTCGACAAATGACGACATGGGATAAACGGTTTGGTTGATAAGTGTTGTTCGACACTTCGACAATTCGACAAAGCCTGGAGAAAGACGTCATTTCGACGTAAAATGTAAATTTCAAATTCAAAAGAGTTGTGACGTTTGGCAGAAGACGCGTGGAAGCATCTGGCGAAAGGAAGAAAGCCATGTGTCACAGTTTTAGGATTTGTTCGTTAGTAACAGTTGTTTTATTTATATATAAATAGGGTAGTTGTTATCTAAAAAAGGTGTGAAAATTTACTTGTACGAAATTCCTGAAAATACTCAGAGTACCCGTGTGAGAGAAAAGAGTCATATTTGGAACATGTATGTGTAAACAAACACCAATTCTTTCAAAGTTATATTTTACAAAGTTTAAAGTTCTTTACAAATTCCCTTTACGTTTTCCAGTCAATTATCTTTCTGCATTTCTTCTTTCGACACTTTATGTTTCGTTAGTTATTTTTTGCCATTTATCCTACCTTGTTGAATTTACATTTATTTAAACGTTTTTAATCGACATCTTTCGACATAAAATATTTAGAGAACCAAAATGAAAGGTACAAAAGTTGTTCTAGATATCTTCAAAGTCATTTAGATCTGCACATGTCCTAGGATTTGTGTGGTTGATCCTGCAAGTAACCCAATTCTACAAGTTTTGGTTAACCAGAGGTTGTTCGCCAAAATTCACAGCGAACAAATTGGCACGCCCAGTGGGACAGTGCAGAAATCTAAAACTTAGATAATCGTTAGTCAAGGTTTTTTCTTCGTTGTATGAGACTAAGAAGCGGTAAACTAGCCGTATCTGACGTAGAAAGACCTAAAAGAACAAGAGTAAGGAAAATGGCGAATCAGCCAAATAATCCAAATAATTCTAATCCAAATGAAGCCATCCCAGTATCCAACCCTGTCCCTTCGACAGGAGGCAATGTAGGATCAGTCCCTGTGTCAAAGGCTGTACCTTCGTCAACAGGGTCAATACCAGCGGTTTCAATATCGCAAAGTGCGCCTAGTTCGTCCATTAGGGCACAACAAATGCCCGTTGGGACACCCCCTCCTATGGGAAACACTTCTAGGCCTTTTGTGACAAATTTCACCATGCCTCTGCCTGGTAGGGAACAACCATTTGGAATGCCAACTTCGGTAATGGCAAATCTACACAATTCCCCGGTAGTGTATTCTGATTCTATGGCCAATATGTCTTCACCTTTGCAAGGGTTAGGATATGGCGGAAACATGAGTAGACTAAATCAACAACCACTTTACGTGCCGCCGATAACAAATAATTCGGCGCAGGTAATTAGACAACAAATGGACGAGAGTAATCATGATATGGTCCAAATGTTGACACAACAAATGGGAGCGGTGTTTAACCCTCTAATACAAAACACCACCCAAAAAAACCAATTGTTGACAGCACAGATGACGCGCATTGATGACTTTTTTGGAGTCCCTCAAACTCGACACAGAGAACAAGTGGTTCATAACCCAGTGGTAGCGGTCCAGGAAGAGCCTACGATAAACCAAATACCGTTAGACAATCCTCAGAAAAACGTCAGAAACCAAGAGGATGTAGTCGAACAGCCTCATGTCGAAATCCCTGTTCCACAAGAGCCTAGAAGGATAGTGATTCAGAGGGGCCAAGACGCGGATGCTGTGTTACAACAACGGATACCGTATAATAATCCGCCTGTTGAAAACAATTTAGCAGCCATGGTCGAAACGATAATGGCACAAAATGGGATGAACATGGGATTACAAAGGCCTAGTTACGCTTCCCCACTGTCGAAATATATTCTGCAAGAAGAACTGCCACCAAGGTGGAAAGTTCCTAAGTTCACAAAGTTCTCAGGAGACACTAGTGAGTCCACCATAGAACATGTGGCACGTTATCTGATAGAAGCGGAGGAAATAGCCCGTAATGAAAATTTGAAAATAAAATATTTCCCTAGTTCCTTAACGAAAAACACGTTTACTTGGTTTACATCTCTACCTGCAAACTCAGTATATACGTGGACCCAACTAGAAAGGTTGTTCCATGAACAATTCTACATGGGACAAACAAAAATAAGTCTGAAAGAATTAGCCAGTGTTAAGAGAAAACACTCAGAACCAATAGATGATTATTTAAATAGGTTCAGATTGCTAAAGGCTAGATGTTTCACCCCGGTGCCAGAACATGAGTTAGTCGAAATGGCAGCAGGGAGACTAGATTATTCTATAAGGAAGAAACTAGATACCCAGTATCTGAGGGATATGGCACAATTAGCAGATAGAGTGAGACAGGTCAAAAGGTTAAGGGACGAAAAATTCAGAGCAAATAAGAATAAAAAAGAAAGGGTGGCCTACGTAGGGGTTCGCCACGATGATGAGTACGACGAAAATGAACCAAGTAACTTCGACGAACAAGAGATTGACTTAGCAGAACTAAAGCAAGGCCCACCTTATTCGTGTAAAGTACTAACTCCGTCGAGAGGAAACCCATTCGAAACCAACGATAAGTTCCCCAAAAGGACTTATACATTCGACATCCCCAAATGTGACGAAATTTTTGATCTGTTGGTTAAAGATGGTCAATTAATAAAACCACCAGGCGCTAAAGAACCGCCTATGGAACAACAGAAAAAGAGAGGTTTTTGTAAATACCATAATTTTCTGGGCCATAAAACGTCTCGTTGTTTCCTTTTCAGGGATCTCGTTCAAAATGCTATCCGTGACGGAAGGCTGAAGTTTGGTGACAAACCAAAACAACAGATGAGGATCGATTCGAATCTCATACAGCCAGTTGAAGCCCACTATGCTGAACCATCCATTGTGAACATGGTAGAGATCGAAGTTGCTCCTGATGGCAATTTGGAAATGGTGGAGGCTCCTGGAAGTTTCGACACAAATATCAACATGGTTGAGATGCTGATGATCTCGCAAACCAGAACAAAGTTGAAGTTACTGAAGGCTTCGACGACCAGAAAAGGATGGAAACTACTGAAGGTTTCGACAAGAAGGACAGTGACGATACCGTCGAAGATGTGAGTTTTCGACAAGAAGAGAATTGGGACCGCTTGGGACAGCCAAGTGGGAAGTATGATTATCTCGTGAAGTACAATGCGCCGGCAAGCTCTCAGATCGACATCAACACAATCCAACCAAGCGGTTGGGGAGATGTTCCTTCAGACAACAATGAAGAAACAGTTGAGGCAATCGAGAATTCCCCTAATACGAAAAAGAAGGTTACTGAAGACCTCATTATTGAAAACACGGCTGTTGAAGGCCTTGATCCTGATCAAACGAAGACAGGTGATGCCGCAAACTGCGTCGACACTATGGGGCCTTTCAGTGAAGAAGTCACAAAAATCAAAGCGGAAGTTGTTAATGATCCTTTGAAGCCCGTGGTCAGTGGAATTCTGCGTAGGGTAATGGAGGACCCCAAAAGAAATTGGAACAAATGTTGTTGCAAACATGGTCCTAAGAACACATCTTGGTGCTACTGCCCAGAGAAAGAGTTCGACCAAACACCAGAAGGTGTCGAAGGCGAAGAAGAGAGACTTATTAGAAAGATGAACGAATTAAGCATCGCTGACGAACGCAATATTGGGGTAAATATGGTGGAAATATCTCAGAAGGACCAGGCCGAAGTGGGCGAAGATCATCGTCGAAAGGAGCACCAAAGGCTGGCGTATCCTAAAGAGGAGGAAAATCTAATAGAATTCATCAAGAGGTGCCAAAAGATGAGGACCGGAGTGATGTTATGCCCGTGCTGCAGTGCAATCTTCGACAGGAAGGCAGCAACCAACCTGGAGGCAGTGGATAAAGCCAAGAGGAAAGAAAATTGGGGAACAATAAGATATGACCCAAGGAGAAGTGATCACCACCAGTGGAGGCATGGAGAAAGACGTCATAACACCTACAAACCATCTAACAAAGCAACGGATGACAAATGGGTTCAACCCATTAGAGATGCCCGGGGGCAGAAAAAATGGGGAAAGTTTGAGGTTCAGAGAGGCGCTTCGATGGAAGGCAAGAAGGAAGTGGAAAAACACAAGCCAAGACCGTATCCCTCAGAGAACTACAAAGGGAAAAACCCTATGTCACGATCCCAATGGAGAAGATTCCAGAGGCAGAAGAGGGCAGAAAAAGAGGCTGCAGAAAAGAGCATGAATGGAAAAGACACTGACAGCAAAGATAAAGCAGAGTCTAGTAACAATCGTCAGATAAGGAGCAGAAAAGAGGCTTCCCTCCAGATCAATCCTGACAGCATTGTCGAACCCATGGCGTCGAAAGAGAAGATGCAGGAAGATGACGAAATAACTGTCGACTTCGAATCTGACTCAGAATCATCCTTCAATGTGATCTGCAACGTGGTCTCTGTTCTCCCTAGAGATTATGATAGAGTCATGGAGGTCGAAGACGAAGAAGATGAGATGGAAGGGGAAACAATGGCACACAGGCCCGTTTGCTACTACGTGATGAATAATGGATGCTTCGAAGAGCAGAACGCTTTCTTCGAAAGACCAGATGACTCCATGAAAGCGCATTTGAAGCCTTTGTTCATAAAGGGAAAGGTGGAGAATGTTGGTGTGAACAAGATACTGGTGGATGGGGGATCAGCAGTAAATTTGATGCCCCATTTCATGCTGAAGAAGATTGGGAAAGACGATTCAGACGTGAAACCTCACAACATGGTGCTGTCGAATTATGAAGGAAAAGTGGGAACCACCATGGGCGTTATCCAGGTGAATCTGACTGTTGGAACCATAACAAGGCCAACGATGTTTATGGTCATTGCTTCAAGGGCGAACTACAATCTACTGCTTGGAAGGGAGTGGATTCATGGCGTAGGAGTCGTACCCTCTTCAATGCATCAGCGAATAGCCATATGGAGGCCAGATGGGATCGTCGAAAACATTGAGGCTGATCAAAGCTACTTCATGACAGAGACAAACAATGTCAACAGTCAAAGCTTCGACAAGAACCCGGATCACATACCTCCATGCAGTCCAGCCGAATTCGACTTAAAGGCAACAGACAATGCCTACTGCTCCATGTACCTTCATCCTACACATGGTTTCCAGTGGGATAAAGAAGTAATTGGCGAAACTTACATGTGGGGAACTACTCATATAGCGCCAACATGATGGGGAAGCGAATTTGACGATGACGAGTAAAGAATCAACGCTCGAAAAAATTACGGCTTACATAGCCGAAAACAAACTCAAAGAGGCCCTTGAGGCTGAAGTAAAATACATGGCTGTCAAAGCCAACAAAGAAAATTCCAACAAAGAATGTCCCCAAAGAGACATTGTAGAAGATCGTGATAACAACCAAATGGGCGAATGACAACACCAAAAGCTTGACGCCATTTATGACGACGAACCTCTAGGGTTCGAAAAAGATCCAGTGTCAACTAACGAGAAGATGGTGGCGCAGGATCCATTAGAAGAAATAAACTTAGGAGTGGGGGCAGAAAATAGACCAACCTACATAAGCGCAAAGGTGAACCCCCAGTTCAAGCTCGAAATAGTCCAGTTGCTGAAAGAGTTCAAAGATTGTTTCGCATGGGATTATGACGAGATGCCTGGTCTAGACAGAAGTTTAGTCGAAATGCAGTTGCCGATAATGGAAGGAAAAAAGCCAGTAAAGCAGACTCCGAGACGCTTTGCACCGGAAATTCTGTCGAAAATAAAAGAAGAGGTCGAAAGACTTCTAAAAAGCAAGTTCATCCGCACAACCAGGTATGTCAAATGGATTGCAAATATTGTTCCAGTAATTAAGAAAAATGACAAACTTAGGGTATGCATTGATTTTCGAGACTTAAACTCGGCTACCCCAAAGGATGAATATCCTATGCCAGTGGCAGAAATGCTTATAGATTCCGCAGCAGGCCATGAGTACTTAAGTATGTTAGACGGATACTCTGGCTATAATCAAATTTTTATCGCTGAGGAAGATGTTCCTAAAACGGCTTTCTGTTGTCCTGGAGCAATAGGAACGTACGAATGGGTAGTAATGCCTTTTGGTCTAAAGAACGCTGAAGCGACTTACCAACGTGCTATGAATTCCATCTTTCATGACTTTATTGAAACTTTCATGCAAGTGTACATTGACGATATTGTGATTAAGTCCGTTTCAGGAAAAAGTCATATAGATCATCTTCGACAATCATTTAAAAGGATGAGGAAGTTTGGTTTAAAAATGAATCCACTTAAATGTGCTTTTGGTGTGCAGGCGGGTGATTTCTTAGGTTTTGTGGTCCACAAGAAGGGGATCGAAATAAATGAAAACAAAGCTAAAGCCATAATGGAGGCGAAAGCGCCATCAACCAAAAAGGGGTTGCAGTCTCTGCTAGGGAAAATCAATTTTCTCAGAAGATTCATCTCCAATCTCAGTGGGAAGACGCAAGCTTTCTCTCCTCTACTTCGACTAAAGAAGGAAGACTTTGCATGGGGGCAAGAACAACAAGCGGCCTTTGACAAAATCAAAGAATACCTGGCTAGTCCCCCAATCCTAATGTCTCCTTGCAGAAAAAGAAGTATGAGATTGTACATTTCGGCATCAGACAAAACATTAGGAAGTATGTTGTGTCAACAAGATGAGAATGGCGTCGAAAGAGCCATTTATTATCTCAGTAGAGTCCTGAATGATGCCGAAACTAGATATAGTATTATAGAAAAACTATGTCTATGTGTATACTTCTCTTGTATGAAATTGAAGCATTATATAAAACCTGTTGATGTATATATTTCCTCCCATTTCGACGTAATAAAATATATGTTATCTAAATCTATTTTACATAGTCGAATTGGAAAATGGGCTTTAGCATTAACAGAATACTCCTTGAAATATCTGCCTTTAAAAGCTGTGAAAGGACAGGTGGTCGCTGATTTCATAGCCGACCACTCTATAGACGAAGATGTGGAATATGTCGAATTAGAACCTTGGAAACTGTATTTCGACGGTTCCAGTCATAGAAATGGAACTGGCGTTGGGATGTTGATTATTTCTCCTGACAGAATTCCAACAAAATTCAAGTACAAAGTTGAAAGTCTGTGTTCAAATAATGAAGCAGAATATGAAGCTTTGATCGTTGGACTTGAAATCTTGTTGAAATTGGGGGCAACAAGAGTCGAAATAATGGGCGACTCCAAATTGGTGATAAAGCAGTTGACTAAAGAGTATAAATGCGTGAAAGAAAATTTAATCATGTACTTTGTAATAGCCAATAGACTTCTCAAGGAATTCGACAATATGGTCTTCAGGCACATTCCCAGGCTGGAGAATCAAGAGGCGAATGATCTTGCTCAACTAGCATCTGGATACAAAGTGTCGAAGGAAAAGTTAGAAGAAGCTATTGAAGTCAGAGGAAAAGTCGTATCCACCAAGTTGTCCCCATCAGATCTGGAGTCAATAAGATTAGGATACGGTGACGAAGAAAATTTTAAGATATTCAACATAGATGATTCAGGAATCACAGACTGGAGAAAGCCTATCAAGAATTATCTACAAGACCCAAATCAGAAAGCAGAAAGAAAGATAAAATACAGAGCTTTGAGTTATGTACTTTTTGGAAATGAATTGTTCAAAAAGACTGCAGAAGGAGTCTTGTTGAAATGCTTAGGTGAAGACGAAGCCTACATAGCTTTGTCGAATGTACACAGTGAAGCGTGTGGCGCACACCAAGCAGGTCACAAAATGAAGTGGTTATTATTTCGACAAGGAATGTATTGGCCAACAATGCTGAAGGATTGTGTCGAATTTGCAAAAGGATGTCAGGAATGTCAAGTACATGCAGGCATACCTCATGTTCCTGCAAGTGAGTTGCATTCAATTATAAAGCCTTGGCCATTTAGAGGATGGGCTTTAGACTTGATTGGGGAAATTCGACCAGCCTCTTCAAAAGGACAAAGGTACATTTTGGTTGGGATAGACTATTTCACTAAATGGATTGAAGCTATACCATTGGTAAACGTGGATCAAGAAGCAGTCATAGATTTCATCCAAAAGTACATAATATACAGATTTGGGATACCTGAAACAATAACAACAGACCAAGGATCTGTGTTCACTGGTAAAAACATGCAGAAATTTGCACAAGAAACAGGTTTTAAACTCCTTACTTCGACACCTTACTATGCTCAAGCCAATGGGCAGGTTGAAGTAGCCAACAAGGTAGTGATAAATTTGATCAAGAAGCATGTAGGAAAAAAACCTAGAAACTGGCATAAGACTTTAGATCAAGTTTTGTGGGCCTGTCGAACGTCTCCAAAGGAAGCAACAAATTCGACTCCATTTAAGTTGACTTACGAACATGATGTAGTGTTACCAGTCGAAAAATATTTGCAGTCAGTTAGAGTGCAAAGGCATCATGAAATCCCATCAGATATATATTGGAGTATGATAATGGATGAATTAGTTGATCTAGACGAAGAAAGGTTGCGCGCGTTAGATCTAATAAGAAGACAAAAGGAGAGAGTCGAAAGGTTTTACAATAAGAAAGTAAAATTCAAGACCTTCTTAATTGGTGATCTTGTGTGGAAAGTAATCCTTCCTATGGATCGAAAGGATAAGTTAATGGGAAAGTGGTCTCCTAAGTGGGAGGGACCTTTCCAGATTTTGAAAATATTTTCAAATGGCGCGTATGAGATTGAAGAAATAGGGAAGGATGAGAGAATTCTAAAGATAAATGGCAAGTATTTGAAAAAATATAAGCCAATATTGCAGGAAGTAAAAATAATAATAGAATAATTGCAAACATAATTGTGATAAGCTTTGCCAAATAAAAATGACATTAAAGTTATTACAAAGAAAGCCTCAAAGGGCTGAAAATTGTTAAATTAATTCGACTACAAATTAATACTGGCAAAAGTTTCCTTCAATGTGGCGAATTTTTGCCTCTGAAACTGGAGTCGATGATCACAAAGACTTTTGTGAGTAGAGAGAGTGCAATCCATCCCCTGCTATTCAGTTGAGTCATTCATCCTGCTCACACCAGTGTGTTGATGCACTTTGAATAATAACCCAAGATCCTGTTGAGTCAGTCATCTGTGGAGAAGAGTTCCTACATTCTGGACTCCCACACTTTCATTTGTCTGAAGCTCTCCAAGGCCAGGGATAAGAGCTGTGAGGTTTTATCCTCACTTACCATTTCATCTGCTTCACCCTAACTCTCAATGTTAGGGTTAAGAGCTAATCACACCCTTTTCCAGTTGGTTTGTTTGTCGAGGTTGACATGACCCCTTGACTAAAACCTAACCTTGATTGAGCCAACTGATTGCATATAGTGTGTGTGCTTTCTTTATTGTGCTTGTATTTGTTTGATTATGCTGTTTAGGGTAGCTTGCTTCCTGTGCAAGTTAGGATAGAAACCTCAACCTAGGGCCATTGTGGATTACATCATAACTATTAGGCTCGAGTCAGTCTCCCTTCTAGTTTGTCATTTCCCAGTCTCTGGTTAGGTTAGAAGTTCTTTCCCTGTTAAGGGGAACTACGTCGCCCTGATCCTCATACCAGATGAGGTACGTAGGTAGGAGATGAGATGATCTCTCCGGGCGCCCTTTTTCTTTTGCAACCCCTTTTGTGTGTGTTTGGAGTCTGACATAAGTCCAGCGATTGGCAGTCAGTTTCCCGTGTCTTGTTTGTTTGTTTGGAGTCTGACATAAGTCCAGCGATTGGCAGTTGGTTTCCAGTGTGTGTTTGTTGGTTCGGAGTCTGATGTAAGTCCAGCGATTGGCATTCGGTTTCCATGTTTGCCTGTTTGTGTGGAGTCTGACGTAAGTCCAGCGATTGGCAGTCAGTTTCCTGTGTGGTTTTGTTTGGCGTGCGTTAGCCGAGCTACGAGTGCTCTGATTCTTCTCCTGTCAGAGAAGATACGTATGCATAGGATGCGATATCCTAGCGAGCACGTTTCCCCTGTCCCGAACTACGTCGATTCTGATGTCTGTGTTTGATAGACTACGTAGGCCCAGGATGCGATATCCTGCCGAGTTCCGTTTCTTTTGTCTTTCTGTGTTAAGTCGAATTGGAATGAAGTGAGTCGACTTAGTAAACCTATCCACAATAACCCAAATGGTATCATAATTCTTCACTATCTTCGGCAAACCAGACATGAAGTCCATCAAAATACTATCCCACTTTCACTCAGTGATATACAACGGCTGCATTAAGCCCAACGACTTATGATGCTCAATCTTTGACTTCTGGCAAGTCAAACAAGCATACATGAACTCAGTAATCTCTTTCTTCATTCCTAGCCACCAAAACATCTTCATCAAATCTTGATACATTTATTAGCACCGATATGAATACTCAAGCCACTCCTGTGACCTTCCTCAAGAATACTTTTCTTAAGTTCGGGCAAATCTGATACACAAACTCTATCTCTGAATTTCATCACACCATTCTCGTCGATTCTGAAATCACCACCTTGACCTTGATTAATCGACACTAACCAGTCAACCAATCCTAAGTCGGTTTTTTGACATTCTCTAATCTTTTCCAGAATACCACTGGTCAGTTTCAACATGCCCAAACTCACACCGTCACGGATATTTTCACATACTAAACTAAGATCTCAGAATTGTTCAACCAACGCTAACTCTCAAACCATAAGAATCGATACATGCAACGAATTCCAACTCAGAGCATCAGGTACGACATTGGCTTTACCAGGATGGTAATTCAAACCAAAACCATAGTCCTTCAGAAATTTGATCCATCTCAATTGTTTGATATTCAACTCTTTATGATCAAATAAGTACTTCAAACTCTTAGGATCACTGAACACTTCAAATCTGGAACCAAACAGACAATGCCTCTAAATCTTGAGTACAAATAATACGAAGGCTAATTCCAGATCATGCATAGGATAATTCCTCTCATGAACCTTCAACTGTCTAGAAACGTAAGTCACAACCTATCTATTCTACATCAACATACCACCCAGTCCCATAAGAAAGAATCATAATACACAATAAAAGACTCACTCGGATTCGACAAAGTCAAAACTAGAGCAGACATCAACTTTTTCTTGAGCTCTATAAAGCTCTCTTCACACAAAGCATCCCACACATAAGCTTGACCTTTTCGATTCAACTGATTCAAAGACATCACCAACTTTGAAAAGCCTTCAATAAAAATTTTGTAGTAACCAACCAACCCTAGAAAACTTTTGATCTCAGCAACAAACTTTAGAGTTTTTCCATTGCAACATGACATCAACCTTCGATGTATCAAAAATAATTCCTCTATTCGAAATCACATGGCCTAAGAAACTCACTTCCTTCAATCATAACTCACACTTAGATAACTTTATATATAGCTTCTTATCCTTCAAGGTTTGCCATACAATTCTCATATGTTCTACATGATCTTCATCTGATTTCGAATATATCAAAATATCATCGATGTATATAACCACAAACCTACATAGATACATATAGAATATTTGATTCATGTACTCCATGAATACTCCAGGTGCGTTAGATACACCAAATAGAATCACATAATACTCGTAATAACCATACCTCGTTTTGAAAACAACCTTCAGAATATCATCTAGTTTCACTCGAATCTGATGATATTCTGACATCAAATCAACCTTGCTGAAAACATAAGCGTCAACCAACTGATCCGTCAAATCATCAATCCTTAGAAGTGGATACTTGTTCTTGATAGCCACTTTATTTAGATCGTGATGTCAAGTGTGTGAGGAAGTGAAGGCATGTGTGAGTAAGATATTTTCACGTGATTGCGTGAATATCGTTAATATCTGGTGGAATCTATATGAATGAGGTGAGAGAATTTGAGATGAGTTTGTTGTGAATTGTGAGGGAGGGAAACGAGTGATAAATCTCCTTGATTTTGTGGGATATGAGAGGAAACTGTGTATTTCTTATAAGGGGTCCTTATGCAATGTAATTCTCACTATGTAACAATTTCAAAATGCATTAAAATTCAAAGTTTAATTCATTTTGTTAATTTATTTCAATTTGCTTATTTTTATGATTTATTCTGGAATTATCTTGTGACCATGTGTTGATCATTGGTGAGATAGGAATCAAATGTTCAATTCCTACTTTATTCTTTTTTGTGATTATTTTGTTTATCCAATTTGAATTGTAAAAGAAGATGATGATGTAGAACAAGTGGTAATTTTGAATTAGTGACTAAGTTTTGTTCCTTGCCAATTCAAATCAAATTGTAAGCTATTTTGGTTAATCTTGCCTTTGTTAATTTTGAAATACCAACTCAATTTAAAAAAACTCATAACATAACATCCAAGTTGATTTGATTATCCTTGTTGATTTCAAATCGAATTAAGCAAATGATGTGAGATTATGTGATCATGAAATTCAAAGTCAAATACCTCAACAACTTGCTTTGGCTCATTACTTTTTAAGAAAATAAACCATGTCAATATGTATTACCAACCAAATAAACCATGTCAATATGTATTACCAATCAAACCGCATTATGTTAAAACCCAAATTTTACTTATCCCACATCCAACCAAAACATCAAACCTAGTATGCCTTAACCTTACAATTACAAACGATTTTCTCTTACTCACGCTTAGGATTTCAATTTCAACCTTCTTAAATCTCTCATAGTAGTATCACACATTCTTCTCGTCTTCTTTTCCATGTAGGTTTCACCTATTCTACTATAATAAGTCATCTCTTATGTTCTTTCTTTTTCATCTTTTATGTTACTATTTTCTCTTTTAATTATATTTTTATCACACCTTTCTTCTCAATCTCGCATCTCTTATGTTCTTTTTTTCATCTTCTCTAATCTCTCATCTCATATGTTATTTTAAGTTTTATTATAATGTCTTCGATATTATTTTATGCTACTATTTATATATGTTTTTTATTCCACTTTTGTCTAATCTATTTTTTTGTATATTGAATGAAATATTTTTGTCTAAATATGATGAGTTTTGATGTTATTTAGTCATGTACGAATGACTAAATACAAAGTTATGTTGTTCTCTATAGGTGTATGTATGACATAATAAAAATATTATAAAAAACCGAACCAACCGAACCAACCCAAACCGCATTGGTTTGGTTTGGTTTTATTTCTAAAAGCCAACCGAACCAAACCAAACCGCATGCTTTTTTCTCTTGCAGTTCAGATGATTTTTATCGCCAAAACCGCTCAAACCGCACCGCGAACACCCCTAGATGGAATAATAATAGTCTTCCAAGTCAGAGGTTGACTTTGAACTTGACTTTTATTCATGATGAATGTCATGCATGAAAGACCATGAAATTGCATAAAGATATAATTTAAAGACCATGAAATGATGCAATAAGTAAATTAAATTAGGATATAATGACCTCTTATCTGAGTATGAGATGAAAGTTGAATGCCTATGGCCAGATGATATGAAAAAAGGAAGGAAAAAATCGGGGTATATGACACTAACTACTTGATTTTTCAACGTTTAACAAAAAATCTGGTAAATATAGGTTCTTTTTAAAATTTTGGTTTGTCTCACCGCATATCGATTTTTTGGAATATCTGATACACCATATTTTTTATATAGACTATCCATTTTTTTATATTTATACCGGGTATTTTATTTGTCCTACCAAATTTTTTGTCCAGACTTTTTAATAAAATTTTGGGATGAATATTATAAAAATATGTTAGGGTGCCCTATCAAACTCTGGGGATTGCAAGTAAAATTATCAATTTAATATCATGTAAATCATTTCCCCTTTTATCAAATACTATCTCCGTTTTTTATTATAAGTCACTTTTGGAAAATATTTTGCACCACAATATAAGTTTTTTTATAATATCAATGAACTATTAACGTTATTATTCCTATTATACCCTTAAATATTTTTATTCTCTCTTTTCAATGATATCAATTTGTCTTTCCAATACCATTAATGAACGACAATTTTATAAAATTCTTCATAATTTCTCTTTTTTATATCACAATTATTACATTTCTAAATACGTGTGAAAAGTCAAAAATAATTTATAATAAAAAACAGATGGAGTATTAAACTTATAAAAATATATAATACACTTAATTATATATGACAACACATAATTGGTTATTATAAATACAAAACTACCTAGACATATTATTATTATAAATGAAAAACAAATATAATCAACTTAACCATTACCAATACCAATTTTTCATACCAAAAAGAAAAAAACAATACCAATTTTTCTCATAATTTCAAAAAAAAAATCATAAATGATAATCATTAGAAGTTTAAGTGGTATGTCAAAGAGAATTAAAGAGAAGAAAATAAAATAAAGCCTCTCAATCCTTAATTTATTGATAGTCTTCCTTCTCCATTTTGATATAAATTTAGGGGTATTTATCATTGAGAAAACTCAAGTCTTGAAGTTAACCAAATCAATCTTGATGAACAAGAATCAACCTTTCGGATTGATCACGCCTCTTGTTCTTCACCCCTTACTCGGGTGATACAATCATTTCTTGGTTTGCAAGATGATTCTACTCTACACTGAGAATGAAAGAAGAAAAAAACAATTGAAAGTGAGAGAAATGAGAAATTCTGAAGGAGGAAGAAGAAGAGTGTATTGTTGTGCAAAATTACACTCTAAGTGTTTGCTACAATGTATGTTAATCACATATGTGATTTCTGAAACTACACAATGCAACTACTAAACTGAATGAATCATTATAATTGAAATAAAGCTCCTCTCTATTTATAGATGTGATTACTTGCACTCCAAGTAATCACAAAATTACTAACTCAACTAAAACTAAGAAAAGTTAATCTATTTTGACTCTGTTGACTCCTTCTACCGCAACATGCTTCGACTGCATGCTTCAGCATGCTGTATTTGATGTCAAATACAATTAATGCATACTTTGTTTAACGCATGCTATTTTGGCACAAACTAAAACACCCTTCGATGTCAGACGAATACAAACACACTATTTCTACTTCGACACAAAAAATTAAATATTTAACACACCATCTAATTCATTGTGTCAAACCTTTCTACATGCACCATTGTTCTTAATCTCTTAAACAATTCGAACAACACGACCTTTGTCATTATATATGCAATTTGATTCTCTAATCTACAATTATCCAGGCTCAACTTTCCATTCGCTACCTCCTATCTCAGGCAACAGAACCATATTTTCATGTGTTTGCTTCTTCTGCGTGCTATCAGATTCTATGCTAGGTTGAAAGTTGATATGTTGTCGATCTCCATGGTCATTGCTCTATGATTCTTCACTGTAATTTCTTCGACTAGATTCACCATCCATGTTGCTTGGCATGCACATAGTAAAGATGTTATGATTCTTCCTCGCATGTTGATAAAGCTATTATTGGTTCCTTTCTCGAACTCCATGCGACTGGCGCACCGCCTAATATGAACATATATCTTGCTGTTAATTTTCTATCTTCAGCGTCACCATACCAAATAGAGTCAGTGTAACCCACAAGATTTCTTTCCTTTCCTTAATACACTGAAGGAAACTAAATACCATAGTTAAGTGTTCCTTTGAGATACCTTAGTATCCTCTTGGTGGATACAATATAGGATACCTTTGGCTTCTACATGAATCTGCTGACCATGCCTACACAATTGGCTAAATCTGGCCTTGTGTAAAAGAGGTGTCTAAGTGATCCAATGAGTCTTCTGTACTGTGTTAGGACGACATCATTTATGCCAAGTCTTTTATCAGTCGCAATATGGGCTCAGATGGAGTCAAAGTTGAGTATTTCACATGCATATCTTCTTTGGTGCATCATCAAGCCCCTACAACTCTTATAGAATTCGATACCAAGAAAGTATGAGATATTTCCCAAGTCTGCCATTTCAAACTCCTTCCTTAAGTCATGTTTGAAATCTTCGATCTCCTTCTTGTATCTTTCTATTATCAACAGGTTGTTGACATAAATACATAGTATAAGCAGCTCACTCCTACTTCTCCTAACATACACACCATGCTTTGTCGTGCACTATTCGAACTCTTTCTCTCTTAGAAATCCATCCATTTTCTTGTTCCAAGCTCTTGGAACTTGTTTCAATCTATATCGGGTTTTATGCAGCTTGTATACTTTCCTTTCTTGGTCCTATTTCACAAACCTAATTGGTTATGTTACATACACCTCTTCGTCTAGAGGGCCATTCAGGAATGCAAATTTCACGTCCATCTGACATATCGGCCAGTTATGTTTATTGGCTAGACAAACAACCAACCTGATTGGTTTGATTCTAGCTACTGCTGCAAAGACTTCATCATTGTCGATTCCTGTTTTTGAAGAAACCCCTTTACTACAAGTCTTGCCTTGTGTCAAATTACTTCACCTTTTGGATACAACTTGACTTCATATACCCAGTTCACATTAATTTCCTTATTCCCTTTTGGAAATTCGACTAGTGACCAGGTACCATTGTCTTTGATGGATTTTATCTCACCCATCATAGCTTTTACCCATGTCGAGTCTTTCAATGCTTTAGCTGCATCAATTGGCTTAATACCTGCATACAAGGAATAATGTAATAACTCACCTTCATTATAGATCACATCATCTGATGTGATTACACATTCCTGCAACCTTGCAGGCATGTTTCTCGTTCTCCGAGGTCTGTTTGTACTAGCTTGACCTTCGACATCTTCTTGTCAAACTTCTCTAACAACTTCACTAGCTGATTCATCATATAGGATTCTCATTGAATCCTTCTTGATGTTATCAGTCCAATACCACTCCTTGAGCTTGTCTATAATCATATCCCTATTGATCACGACTTTCTTGGTCATTGGGTCGAACAGTTTGTATCCACGAGTTGAATGATATCCCACTAGGATCATCTTATTTGACTTATCATCCAGCTTTCTTCTCAGATGGTCTGACACATGTCTCTGTGATATGGATACAAACACCTTCAAGTGGTTTAAACTAGGTTTTACACCATACCAACATTCTCTTGGAGTGACACCTTCATGCCTCTTGGTCAGACATCTATTTAGTATGTATGTTGAAATCCACACGGCCTCACCCCATAACTCATATGGGAGATGCTTTCTTTTAACATACTTCTCACCATATTCATAATGGTTATGTTCTTTCTTAGAGTAGTACCATTTGTTGAGGAGTGTATGGTTGCACCATCTCATGCACAATTCCTTCTTTTTTACATAGTATGTTGATATCTTTTGACACATACTATCCACCTCCATCAGTCCTCAGAACCTTAATCTTGTGACCACTTTGTCTTTCGAACATTTCTTTGAAATTGGTGAAACAACCGATCACATCACTTTTCTTCTTAATTAAGTAGGTCCACAACTTTCTGCTGTAATCATCAATAAATGTAACAAAACACTTGTTACCCCCAAGTGAATTTACTTGGAGAGGACCACACACATCTGAGTAGATTATGTCAATAGTGGATTTCACTTGCTTCTTGCATCCTTACTGAAGCTATTCTTGTGTTTCTTTTATTGAACACATTCTTCACATACTTCTTATGGAATATGGATTTCTGGTAGACATGAAACCATATTCTTCCTCTTTAAATTAGTGATGTCATTAGATTCAAGTGATCAAGTCTATAATTCCATAACCATTCATCTTTGCTAGTTGTAGTCATCAGACACTTGTGTTCCATCACATCAAGTTCAATCATAAAAGTTCTTTTCTAAGACATAGGAGCCTTCAATATTAACCTGCTGATAACACTGAAACACACTGCATATTTGACTCGGATTGCACATGCTTATTAGGTTTTTATTGTCATTTTCTTGTGTTATGTTTTCCTTTTGTCCTATTTTTAAATATTTAGCCCTACAAGAGCCTTCTGTGAAGAAATTTAGCCAAATGAGCAATAAATCGAAGTTTTTGTAGAAATTTGTTCACATGGCGTCCAGCATGGCGGCCGCCAATGAGGGTGCCATGACATGTAAGCTGTCAACCGGTGGTAACTGCCACGTTTTCCATGATCTTTCCATGTTGTACACATGGTGGGCGCCTTGGTGGGGATGGCGGGCACCACCTTTGTTGGCACGACCCCACTAAGGGAAGTTGGAGGACATTTTTGTCTTTGGGTAGATTTTTAGGACTTCTATAAATAGGTGTTTTCACTTCACGAAAAGGCATCCAACTTAGTTTACAACACTAAGCCTAAATTTAACCATTGTAAAAGCGATAATCCGTCAGATCGGGGGGTTATCTCAATTGTGTTATAGTTAGGTTGTAGCACTGTACAAATAATCTTTCCGCCATTTTACTTTCCAGTCAAGTTTTATTTTCAAGTGTACCAGATTAAAGTCTCTGATTTGGAGCAGGTTTCTTATTCAAGTTATTCGCATTTACGTTTTATCTTTCTTGCATGCTTTAATTTATTTATTTGCCTGTCTCGCCTTTACATACTCGCTTATTTAACTTGCACATTTTATTTACTCTCCCTTTTTAAATATGATTTATTCTGCTATGTTGTCGCTTATTTTCATGTTTGGCTAAATCTTTAAAGGTTAGGATGTAAGGATCATCGTTAAGATGATACTCCATTATTTGTATCGATAGAAATGCTTTAGGGGATGTTTTGATTTTGACACAAGTTTCCAGTGCTTATTTTGTTCGGTAACTATGAAAGTAGAGTCGAAGTATAGTTGGGTAAGATCGAAAGCCGTCCAACTCTTAAAGATAAACTTGGTTATTTTTAACTGATCAAAAGTAGCGAAATCACTTTGTCCGGTTAATTGGGAATTCTTAACACTATTAGAAAACAATTTTGAAACTATTTTCGGACGCGTTTGTAGGTTTAAAATCCGGATCCTTGAGCGAAATTCATGGATCCCTTTTAAGTTAAACTTTCCAAATCAAAATCACTTTTTAACTAAGTCAAGGATTTAATTTCTTAAAAATAGGTTTACTACTTTAACATGAAAAGCACCCTTCATCTGTGACAATGGAGGGCATTAATTAGAGAGTAAACTTGGTTCTGAATACGCGAAAGTGACGGTTCCTGTTAAATTGATTCTTCTCTAAGTAGAAAATATTGCCCCATAAGTATATATGTTTAGAAACAATTGGAGTATTTCCTAACTGATGTGAGTTACATCTGAGCCTGCATTTTATCTGAATTTATTTACTGCGTCACTCTCACTTCAATATACTTGAACCTACTTATTTGACTATCTTAGATATGCATCGTAACAATAGAAATAGATATATTGAAAATTTGGTCTCTGTAGGAACGATAATATTTTTTATTACTTTGACGTGTTCCGTATACTTGCGGATAGCATATTTCACAACACCCATCAAGTTTTTGGCGTCGTAGCCGGGGACCAATTACGTCAAATTTTCGTACCCTATTGTTACACCGTCTAGACTAAGGCCCTATTAGCCGGTAAATGCGAAAAACTCGCAGTACCGAAAATTTAGAAGATCCAATAGCTGAACCAGAGCGATACGCTCGCGCACGTCGTTTGCTCCAAAGAATTAGGAGAGCAATGGCCGAAGATCATAACCGAAGACCACTTAAGGAATTTCCCCAACCTTCTAACGAAGAACCTAGTTCTAGTATAGTAAACCCGACTATTCTTTCTAATAATTTCGAATTAAAACCCTCATTATTACAACTAGTACAACAAAATCAATACGCGGGTCTCGCTACAGAGAACCCAAATCAGCATTAAAAAGTTTTTATCCAACTAACTGATACATTCAAGACCAACGATGCTTCACCTGAGGCAATTTGTCTAAGACTATTCCCGTTTTCCCTCAGAGATAGAGCACGGTCTTGGTTAGATTCCCTTCCGGATAACTCAATAACTACTTGGGAAGACCTCAGGAGAGTGTTCCTTGCAAGATATTTTCCCCTAAGTAAGATTGTTGTCCTTCGAAACCAAATAACCTAATTCACTCAAAATTAGGGTGAGACACTTTTTGAAGCTTGGGAAAGATATAAAGTACTACTAAGAGCTTATCCACACCATGGCCTAGAACAACGGCTGATTATTCACACCTTCTATAATGGACTTCACTATAACACAAAGATGCCCATCGACGCTGCCGCCAGTGGTGCTCTGATGAACAAACCTTACCCCGACGCTTGCGCTCTCATTGAAGGTATGGCACAAAACCATTACCAATGGGAGTCGGAACGAACATCAGTGGAGAAAAGGGAGACCAAGTGAGGAATACATGAGGTCAATTGTATGGACATGATGAAAGCTAAAATGGATGGTTTAGCCTTGAAGGTCGAACACATGTTTGCAAGTCCTACAGCCGTAGTAGTTGTAGATTGTGAAATCTGTGGAACCAAAGGACATCTTGCACCAGAATGCAATCTGTTAACTGAATCAAACTCAGACCAGATCAATTATGCCCAAGGAAACCCGTTTTCAAACACTTACAACCCGGGATGGAGGAATCATCCAAACTTCTCTTATAAAAACAATAACCCTATTCAAAACTTTACCCCTCAAAGACCACCAGGTTTTCAAGCTCAAAGACAAATCCAACCTATGCAAGTCGTTCCTCAAAAGCCGAACCTAGAGAAAATCATGGAAAGCTTCATTTCGGCCCAGACTCAGCAAAACAAAGAGTTCCGAAACCAAGATATTCACATAAATGAACTTATCACACAACTAGGAACTAAGGTTGATTCGATGATCACTCACAATAAGATGCTTGAAACCTAAATCTCACAAATAACACAACAACAAGCCCCTCATACCACACCTGAAGGGCCATTTCATGGACAACCTCAACCAAACCCCCGAGGGCAAGCTAATGTTGTTACCCTACGAAGTGGGACCACCTATGACGAACCTGTAAAACGAGTCATGAGTGAACAAAAGGATTCTAAGAAAAACGCTGTGTTTATAGATGAAGTAGACGAAGTAGAGAGACAAAAAGACCAGAAAGTGAAAGATAAGGGAGAAGATAAAGATAAAGTTTATGTTCCACCCTCTCCTTATAAACCACCAATTCCATTTCCACAAAGACTTAAACAGACAAAAATTGATAACCAATATAAAAAGTTTATAAAAGTGATCGAGAAACTCCACGTAGAAATCCCTTTCACCGAAGCCATCACCCAGATACCATCTTATGCTAAATTCCTTAAGGACATCTTGACCAACAAACGTAGGCTGGATGATCCCAAACCTTTAGAATGCAACTCCATTACTGAGAACAAACTTGCTAAGAAGGAGAAAGATCTCGGGAGCTTTCCCATACCTTGTATTTTAGGGAATCATGTTATAGATAAAGCGTTCCTAGACTTGGAAGCAAGCGTAAGCCTGATGCCTTTAGTAGTTTGTAGAAGGCTAAACCTAGGATAATTACAATCGACTAAGATGTCTCTTCAATTAGCCGATAGATCTGTGAAATATCCATTAGGCATATTAGAATACATTCCAGTTACAATCGGACAACTTTATATCCCAACAGATTTCATGGTAATGGACATTAAAGAAGACGATGAAATCCCGATCCTCCTTGATAAACCCTTCTTATCAACTGCAGGAGCCATAATAGATGTTAAAAGAGGAAAACTAACTTTCGAAGTGGGTGATGAAAAGATAGAATTTATACTTTCCAAATTCCTAATGGCACTAGTCATAGAAGACTCTTGTTATGCCATCGATATCATTGATGAATGCATAAGGGAGCTAGATCAAGAAAGACTTCCTGAGACAATGAAATATTCCTCGAATTCCATAAGAGAAGACGACGGATTTAGACTAGAGCCTCACATGGATGACAACCTTTATGAATGCTTAACACTTACCCCGAACCATATGCCATGTCCTAAGAAACCATCTATAAAGCTTAAGGAACTACCCAAGAATCTAAGATATGACTTTTTAGATCAAGAACAAATCGCCCAGTTATAATAAGCGCCACCTTGAATAGAGATGAAACAAACCAACTTTTAGATATCTTGCGAAAGTATCCCGCAGCTTTAGGATATAACATATCTGATCTCAAAGGTATAAGCGCCTCCATGTGCATGCACCGGATCTTGCTGGAGGAAGACTCTAAACCTTCCAGAGAACATCAACGGAGGCTAAACCCTATAATGAGCGATGTGGTTAAGAAAGAAGTACTGAAACTACTAGAGGCTAGTATAATTTATCAAATTTCAGATAGTAAGTGGGTGAGCCCTGTACATGTAGTACCTGAAAAGGGAGGTGTCACGGTTGTGGAAAATGAGAAAGGCGAGCATGTAGCTAAACGTGTAGAAAACGGTTGGCGTATGTGCATCGACTACAGAAAACTAAATAAGGTAACTAGGAAAGATCATTTTCCTCTCCCATTCATAGATCAAATGCTTGAGAGTCTAGCTAGACACTCTTACTTTTGCTATTTAGATGGGTACTCAGGATTTTTCCAAATTCCCATTCACCCCGAAGATCAAGAGAAAACAACTTTTACACGCCCTTACGGAATGTTTGCCTATAGACGAATGCCCTTTGGACTTTGCAATGCCCCAACCACCTTCCAACGTTGTATGATGTCAATCTTTGCAGACTTCTTGGATGCGATTATGGAAGTTTTTATGGATGATTTCTCAGTATGCGGATTCAGTTTTGAAGACTGCCTAGCTAACCTTGAGAAAATTCTAGAAAGATGCGTGGAAACAAACCTTGTGCTAAACTGGGAAAAGTGTTACTTTATGGTTACCGAAGGAATAGTATTAGGACACATAGTCTTTGAAAAGGGCATTGAGGTTTATAAATCCAAAATAGAGGTTATAGAAAATCTCAAACCACCTAAGACCATTAGGGAAGTCCGTAGCTTTCTTGGACACGCCATTTTTTACCGACGTTTTATTAAAGACTTCTCTAAAATAACAAAACCTCTAACTAGACTTCTAATGAAAGATGTCAAGTTTATTTTCGACGAAGAATGTATAGAAGCATTCAACCTTTTGAAATAAGCACTGATTTCCGCACCTATTATGCAACCCCCAGATTGGAACCAACCCTTTGAAATCATGTGCGATGCTAGCGATTACGCTGTTGGTGCTGTTCTAGGACAAAGAAAGGACAAGAAATTACATGTAATTTACTATGCCAGTAGAACCCTGGATGCCGCCTAACTCAACTATGCAACAATCGAGAAAGAACTCCTCGCTGTTGTTTTCGCTATTGATAAATTTCGATCTTATTTGGACGGAGCTAAAATTATAGCTGATACATGTCATGCAGCTATTCGATACCTAATAAGCAAGAAGGACGCTAAACCTAGGTTACTTCGATGGGTCCTTTTACTGCAAGAGTTTGACCTGGATATTCGAGACAAGAAGGGCACGGAAAATGTAGTTGTTGACCACCTTTCTAGGCTTGAATATATAAAACCAGACCTAGTGCCAATAAATGAAGATTTTACCTATGATAGACTCATGACAAAAATCGAAACCATTCAGGACGATAACTCTGATTTTCCAATGGATTGGAACATTGAAAGGACTCTAGTAGTGACCAACATACCTTGGTACGCTGACTTTGTTAATTACCTAGCTGTCGATATCATACCCCGACCTTAATTACCAACAGAAGAAGAAATTCTTTAGTGATATAAGGTATTTTTACTGGGATGAACCTCTCCTTTTCAAAAGGCAGACAGACGGTATATTCCATCGCTGTATCCCTGAAGAAGAGGTAGGAAACATCATAAAACATTGTCACTCCGCATCTTATGGTGGACATGCAGGCACATCTAAAACATGCGCTAAAATTCTCCAAGCCGGCCTCTACTGGCCAACATTATGGCGCGATGTTCATGCTTACGTTACCAGATGTGATTGGTGCCAACGCACAGGGAACGTCTCAAGGCGTGACGAAATGCCATTGAGAAATATCCAAGAAGTAGAAATCTTCGATGTTTGGGGGATTGATTTTATGGGACCTTTTCCATCATCAATAGGAAATAAGTATATCTTAGTAGTTATTGACTACGTGTCTAAATGGATTGAGGCTATAGCCTCACCTACTAATGACACTCGAGTAGTGATTAAATTATTCAAAAATAACATATTCCCTAGATTTGGAGTACCACGTCTTGTTATAAGTGACGGTGGATCACATTTCATATCCAGAATCTTTGATAAACTTTTAGATAAATATGGAGTTAAGCACAAAGTAGCAACACCATATCACCCGCAGACTAGTGGACAAGTGGAAGTGTCAAATAGGGAGATTAAACAGATCTTAGAGAAAACGGTTTCAACGTCTAGAAAAGATTGGTCTCGGAAGCTTAAAGAAGCATTATGGGCCTATAGATCCGCTTATAAAACCCCTATAAGGACCACCTCGTACCAATTAGTTTACGGAAAATCTTGTCACTTACCTTTTGAGCTAGAACACAAAGCCTATTGGGCCATTAAAACCCTGAATTTGGATTACCTAGCAGCTGGTGAAAAGCGCATTCTAGACACTCATAAATTAGAGGAATTACGTCGCAGTGCTTATGAAAATGCCATAATATATAAAGAAAGAACCAAAGCGTGGCATGATAAGAGAATTGTAAAAAGAAAGATTTCACCATAGGTGATCATGTTCTCCTTTTTAACTCCAGGTTACGACTTTTTCCTGGTAAGCTATGCTGAAGATGGATTGGCCCTCACGAGGTCTCAAAGATCCTAAAGTATGGAGCAGTTGAAATCAAGAACAACTCTTACAATCCTTTCGTAGTAAATGGGAAAAGGCTTAAGAACTATCAAGGAGGTGACATCCCTACATATTACTCTTGCCACACTCTGAAGGATCCACCTGTCCCTGTTTCACAAATATAAATCTTTAATCGTCAAGCTAAAGACGTTAAACAAGCGCTACATGGGAGGAAACCCATGATTTTTCTCATTTTATTATTTTGCGTTGTCTTTATTCGATGTTTTATTTAAGTATTTAACTGACTAACATTAGTAATATTCATGTTTCAGGTTTCAGGTCTCATTACTCTCCGTAGCAAATCTCCACTAACTGTATTTTTCGGGATGCAGAATTTCGATGATATGCATGTTGTGTTCAGAAACGAAATTCAAAGAAAGCGTCATGCGATCCTATATGAGCGTCCCATGTTACCCACTAGGTACCCTGACCCTGATTTCATGGAAACCTTAGGTCTCGAGGCAAGTGTGAGGTATCTTTGCAATCAGCTTCAATGGGAGGAATATGTCGGTGCAATGCATGCAACCTACAGGAACCTGACCCTGGAATTCGTAAGCTCCTTCACCTATGAACCCTACATAGGAATCATCTTTCAGAGAGGCTATATTAACTTTAGATTGTTTGGAATTGAGTACACCTTCAATCATAAGGAATTTGCTGAGTTACTAGGATTTCAGTATGACCCTGAAGTTATGCCTGAAATTCCTTTAGGCTATTTTATGCAGGATGAGATAGACAAATTCTGGAGTGATATCACAAAAGGAGGAAGCCCTGACCCTTCCATCCAGTTGTCCAAAAAAATCCATAACCCAGCCTTCCACTACTTCCAGATGATCCTAGCCCACACTTTCCTTGGAAAGAGCGATATTGATACCCATGTTAGTGATGAGGAAATCCTTTTCCTATTTTGTATCACCCAGTCACGCCCTGTAGCTTCTGGAAATTTCCTAATCGACAACCTTAACCTTACAACAAACTCTCCTGAAGGACTTATTCATGTAGGAGGAACCGTGTCACATATAGCATCTCCCCTAGATCTTGACAGAAAGTTAGTCCACCTGACTTCTTTCTATGGCTACACCCTGATGGATTCTACCTTCTGTTTAGACTGTGGCCTGATGAGGAGAGACTCTTTTAACCCCAACCAATATAAGCTCCTGATCAATCATGAGACCATTCATTACTTTACTTTACCTGATCCAGCAAAGACTAACGTCCATGATAAAGCAAATTGGACATACGCTTTAGAAGGCCAGGATGAGACACCTACTGTACCTAGATCCCATCCAGTACCAGAATACCATCCCTTGCCACCGTCAGATAGGATCACAGTGCTTTCTAATAATTTCAATCTGCAGCGACGCGACATTCACACTGAGATTATTGAGTTACGCAGAGAACTGGCCATCCTTCGCCAGGAAGTTACTGACCTAGCCTTGAAGTTAGAGGTATCCGATGCTACTCATGCCATGGAGGTTGATTGCCTATACGAGGAAATCGGTGAACTCAGTCGTCAGCTAGAAGAGGCACGAGATTCTGGTAGCATTGAGGAACCATCGACGCACTAAGGACTATGTTTTTCGAGCTTTTATCATTTTATTTATTCTGCATATTCAAACATATATCTATATATATTTCCTAATTTCTAGATTTAGTTTATTTTTGCATAGAATTGTCTTTTTTCAGTGTTTTTTCTTATGATAATATCTCATCTTATAATATCATTTCTCTTATATTTTATTGTTTTCCTTAAATTATTTTATTTTTATTATGTTAAAAAATGAATTATATCATGCATGTACAAACACAAGAAAGAAGAACATTTAGAAGATGTTGTACACACTCCAAAATGACTCAAAACCACAAGGCCCAAGTCCAATTCAACAAAATCCGACCTAACTTGATTTACAAAGATGGCGAGTGCCATCTAGCCATAGCGGGCGCCATGGGGTCTGAGCACTATCTCGGCAGAAGCGAACCAAACCTCAATTTTCATTCCAAAACTTATCTTAAACCTTCCAAAATCCCCATTTTCTCCATCCTAGACCTCTATTAAAACCCACTCAAACCCCATTAAAATTCCACTCAACCAAAAACCCACTACTACTCCTACTTCCATTTCTAATTTCCTCCATTAAAATCCTATTTCACCATCTTCCACTCTAAAACCCATTTTCGCCCTCATTCACCACTAAGAGCAAAAATGGAGCATCATCAAATCATTTTTCGCAGAGGAAAACCCGGAGAAAGGCAAAAGAAATTATTCGAGGAGTTGTAGACAAAAAGCATTTTTTCCATCAGGTATATCGATGAAGGTTGTCTGTAGAATTTGGGAATTTATCATAGTGTTTGCTTTATGTTAGACAATTTAGGATTGCATGATATTTTCATTAGGAAGGAACCTACATTTGAGTACCTGACCCGAGAATTCTTCAGTTTCCTGATTTATAATGTTCATCCTAACACTGCTAGCACATCCGGTATAATACAATTTATAATGTTTAATGTTGAATATCAGTACACTACCGATGAGTTAGCAGGTTTATTAGATTTTCCTTACGGGGAAGGTTCCCTCGGTGAGACACCATTGGACTCAGAATAGTCATCTGAGGCGTTTGAATTTTGGAGGAAGCTGACATGCTTAAATACCGACTCTTTTGAGGGGAACCTAGCCTTAATATTCATAACCCGACCATACACACTTTTCGCTATCTGTTGGGTTTGTCAATTTTTGGCCGGGAAAATCCTAATAAAATCAATTCCAAAGAACTTTTATTTTTATAGGGTAGCCTCGTACAGAGAAGAATTAACTATATTCCCTTTATGATCACACATATGTGTGCCGTTCGGAAAAAGGGAGGTACTATTTATTTTGGAGGTTTAATCACCTCCATTGCTAGAGCTTTGCACCTTGGCACTGAGTTGGCTACATTACAACCACTACCTCACCATATTATAAATTTAAAGTTTTTAAAAGATATGCGATTATGCAGAGTGAGGAAAGAAGGCGGTTTTAACCTCATGGTCCACAATGTAGCTATCCCGAGTGTAGTTTTACCTTGCTCTCGACGTACAAATATGCGCCTTGAGAGAAATTGGATTTATGATCTGCAAGCTCCACCTTTTACCGGCCCGTTGCCACCCAACATACCTTTTGAAGAAGGTGACAGGACCGATGATGAGTATGAGCGGAGAGACCAGTCTCCCGTTCCGACCATGCCTTCACACCATACATCATCTGCACACACTGCACCATCTTTTACTCACCCTTATGCAGGTACATCCCTTGGATTCCATATTACCGAGGAGATGTGGCGAGAGCTACAAGCTCGAGAAGAAAGGAGAGATGTCTTATTATCTTTCATGAACCAACAGTTGAAGGATAACATGGACTTCATACGTGAATCACAACGGCAGACTGATAATTCACTCTGCAGCATTATGGAATCCCAACAAACCCTCCTCTCTAACCAGCAGCATCAGCAAGCGCAATTTCAGAGTCACCTTACCCTGATGGAGGCCACTCAAGCCTCCGTACTGGGTAACATTCGACAGTTGCGAGAATCTGATGCCTTATTATCAGCTAGATTTGATCGTGTAGAGGTTTCTAGAGAGGGGCATTGTCATAGCAGGAGTCGTTGTCCCAGGCATTCAGAGCCACGAGGGAAAGGTATCAGTGGTCAACAGTTGTGTCACCCATGTTACTCCTTTCCTCATCTTTTATCGAAACATTGGGGATAATGTTCGATTTAAGTGTGGGAGGAGATTTCCATGCTTTCTTTTTCTTTTAATTTTTTTTCATTTTTTGTTTTTTAAAGTTTATTTTAATTTGTGTTTCAATAAATTGCATGTTCTAGACGAGTCTTCTCTGTAGTGTAGCCCTACTTCCCCATTCTTGAGCCCTACAAAAAAAATTGACAAAGAAAACAGCTTTTACTTTGAAAATTTTGGGCTTTTAGACAAGTTTAGGATATGATGTTAAAGACTTGGGAAAACTTTTAAAAATAGATATCATCTCAACACTGTAAGCTTCTTGACTTTGGAAACTGATCCCAATACTTACTATATTATAGCCTTAATTTTAATCCCAAATAATAAAGCCCTTAAGTAGTTTATTTCAGCAGTCAGCTCCGGCTTAAGCATACTCTTCACAAGGAAACCGATGAAAATAAGTGAATGATTCTTGTATACCAAAAAGTTAATAAAATTACCCATTGTAGTTGGTTCAGAGGTATCTGGTGTTGAACTTGGAAGGGAGGATTATTGTCCAATTCCCCACAGCTACAATAGGGAAGACAAAGGGGTTACGCCAATTATGTCCCAGAGCCCCATACAAAAAGAAAAAAATGATAAAATAAAATACCCATTATTAGTTGGTTCAGAGGTGTCTGGTGTTGAACTTCGTAGGGCGGATCACGGTTCGATCCCCTGCAACTGCAAATGGGTAAAATAAAAAGGGGTTACCAAACTTATATACCATAACCCTATGTAAAAATATTAGAATCACTAACTGGTCGCCTTGCTATGAGTATGTACAGATAACATGCTTAATGTGATTGCGCTTGAATGAAAAGGGATTTAAAAATAAGGATGAAAAAGGTGGGTTTAAGTATTGTAACACGATATGGATTAGTTTGTATACAAGAGAAGCTTATGACCACATTTGGTGAATTGTAGACTCAATATTTGTTTGATTCATCAGTTAGTACCTATCGGCACATCCTTGACTAAACTTAGAATCTTTTAGCCTAAATTGAATACTTGTGTGTTGTTGTTTTTCTTTCGTGATCCTTAAGAGTTTTTCTTGAGGAAAAGCAAAAGTTTAAGTGTGGGAGAATTTGATAACACTGAAACACACTGCGTATTTGACTCGGATTGCACATGCTTATTAGGTTTTTATTGTCATTTTCTTGTGTTATATTTTCCTTTTGTCCATTTTCAGATATTTTGCCCTACAGGAGCCTTTTGTGAAGAAACAAAGCCAAATGAGCAAGAAATCGAAGTTTTTGTAGAAATTTGTTCACATGGCGTCCAGCATGGCGGCCACCAAGGAGGGTGCCATGACAAGTAAGCTATCAACCGGTGGTAACTGCCACGTTTTCCATGATCTTTCCATGTTGTACACATGGCGGGTGCCTTGGTGGGGATGGCAGGCGCCACCTTTGTTGGCACGACCCCACTAAGGGAAGTTGAAGGACATTTCTATCTTTGGCTAGCTTTTTAGACCTTCTATAAATAGGCGTTTTCACTTCATGAAAAGGCATCCAACTTAGTTCACAACACTAAGCCTAAAGTTCACCATTGTAAAAGCGATAATCTGTCACATCAGCGGGTTATCGCACTTGAGTTGTAGTTAGGTTGGAGCACTGTACAAACAATCTTGTAGCCATTTTACTTTCCAGTCAAGTTTTCTTTTCAAGTGTACCATATTAAAGTCTCTGATTTGGAGCAGGTTTCTTATTCAAGTTATCCGCATTTATGTTTTATCTTTCTTGCATACTTTAATTTATTTATTTGCCTGTCTCGCCTTTACATACTCGCTTATTTAACTTGCATATTTTATTTACTCGCCCTTTTTAGATATGATTTATTCTGCTATGTTGTCGCTTATTTTCATGTCTGGCTAAATCTTTAAAGGTTAGGATGTAAGGATCATCGTTAAGATGATACTCCAATATTTGTATCTGTAGAAATGCTTTAGGGGCTGTTTTGATTTTGACACAAGTTTTCAGTGCTTATTTTGTTCAGTAACTACGAAAGTAGAGTCGAAGTATAGTTGGGTAAGATTGAAAGCCGTCCAACTCTTAAAGATAAACTTGGTTAGTTTTAACTGATCAAAAGTAGCGAAAGCACTTTGTCCGGTTAATTGAGAATTCTTAACACTATTAAAAAACGATTTTGAAACTATTTTCGGACGCGTTTGTAGGTTTAAAATCCGGATCCTTGAGCGAAAGTCATGGATCCCTTTTAAGTTAAACTTTCCAAATCAAAATCACTTTTTAACTAAGTCAAGGATTTAATTTCTTAAAAATAGGTTTACTACTTTAACGTGAAAATCACCCTTCATCTGTGACAATGGAGGGCATTAATTAGAGAGTAAACTCGGTTCTGAATACGCGAAAGTGACAGTTCCTGTTAAATTGATTTTTCTCTAAGTAGAAAATATTTCCCCATAAGTATATCTTTTTAGAAACAATTGGAGTATTTCCTAACTGATGTGAGTTACATCTGAGCCTACATTTTATCTGAATTTATTTACTTCGTCACTCTCACTTCAGTATACTTGAACCTATTTATTTGACTACCTTAGATAAGCACTGTAACAATAGAAATCGATAGATTGACAATTTGGTCTCTGTGGGAACGATAATCTTTTGTATTACTTTAACGTGTTCCGTATACTTGTGAATAGCATATTGCACAACACTCATCACCTGTTACTCGAGTCAATCACTCTCATCATTTTATCTTCAATCAATCCTTTGTAATTCCTCTTAATCAACTGACTTATACTTTGCAAGTTACTCTTCATGCCATGTATGTACAACACATTAGAAATGACTGATTCGTGAGATCCAAGCCTCCCTTGAAGCTCTTCTTTTGTCATACTTGACAAATCCTTCGATTCTTCTATGTCTACTACCACATGATCTAACTTTGGAGCCAATGACCTCAAAATCTTTGACACTAGAGTATTTGATGCCAACACTTCCCCACGTGTTTTAATTTGATTCACCAGTTTTATCACTCTAGTGAAGAAATTAATCACACTTTCATTGTCTTCCATCTAAAGCAATTATACATTCTTTTATGAGTTTGTAACTTCACCTCTTTCACTTTCTCAGCTCCTCCAAATGATTTCTCCAGGATGTCTCATGCTTTCTGATCAGTTCATTTTGATGCACAATCATTCTCTATTGTGCTACGACAATTCTATACTTTCTCTTATTATTTCTATTTTTTTAGTGTATTCAAATTTTAATTTAATTTTTCTCTTATTTTATTTTCATCATTTATTTTCAGAATAAGTAGTAATTTGAAACCTTCTCGTTGTGCAGATCATAACTTGAGCTAAGAGATGTCTTTTAAACGTGTTCTAATATGCGTTGGAAAGCTTAGAGGAAAAACTACAATTTTATTTTTGATGCCGAAGGCTAATTCGAAGTGCAGAAGAGTCAAATTATCACACTTTGTTCCTACTTAATAAAAATAAATTAGTTAGTTTTGAGTCAGCTTATGTATTTTGGACCGGTGCTCTTAAAACCCAATTTTCTTTATTATTTAAGCTAAACTCAACATTAGGGAAAGTTTGACAGTTTTTAGGAAATAAAGAAGAGCACTAGGATTAGATGGCCAATTAAACTCTAAGGTTAATCTACTATTTCGGAATTTCATCAAGACTTTGAGGTTATTATATAATGCAGTTTTTATTCAATTCCTTTCAATTATGTCTTATGTGTCTTGTTTTCTTAATTCGAGTTTCATAGAATATGATTGATTAAATTTGATTGATGCATATTCCTTACCTTCACATATTAACTTAATTTATTCGTTAACTTCGTCTGATCTTCAACCGTCATGCTTAATGCGGTAAATAGGAATATAATTCACATAGTGTTGATCACGTTTGTTAATCGACACTATAATCAAATAGGAATTGAATTCACTTAGGGAATTGGTGATATAATAATCGATTATAATTATGAAATTACTGAACTAGTAGATTAATCCATTAATCATAACTGTAATCTTTTTCTTTATTTTTAATTGTCTAAAAATCTAAAACCCTCATTTTCATTTCTTTCCTTCGGTTAAATTAACCTAGAGTCCTTGTGATACAACTCGAGTGTCGCTTCCTTATTCTACACTTTATTTACTCATTTTTGATCCGTGTGCGATAACTAATCACTTCCTTTGCTGAATCTACATCACCAACTTTCTTAAAGTTTTCTGGATCAACGCATTAATGGATTAAAAAGAGAGTCTTGTAATCTTTCTTCTTAAAATATGTGTGTGCGGCTTTTTGTTCATCCATAACATTCTCTCCAATTGGTGTTACTCCATTCTTCACAAGATCCCAAACATCTTGGTGACAGAAAACAACTTTCGCCTGCTTACACCAATTTTCATAGTTCTTACCATTCAAGATTGGAAGATTCATTCGAAAATGCCCGTTCGGATGATCTAATATGTCCCAAATATCACACAACTAGGATTTGATACCAGATGTTGGGAAAACTCTAATATTAAAGTTAACCGAATCAATCTTGATAAACAAGAATCAATATTTCTAATTGATCACACATCTTGTTCTTCATCCTTTACTCGGGTGAAACAACCATTCATTGGTTGCAAGATGATTCTACATTACACAAAGAATGAAAGAAGAAAACAAAATAATTGAAAGTGAGAGAAAAGGGAATTTCTGGAGAAAAAAGAAGAAAAATGTATTGTTGTGCAAAACCACACTCTAAGTATTTGCTACAATGTGTGTTAATCACAATTGTGATTCCTGCAACTACAAAACTAAATGAATCAGCACAATTAAAATATAGCTCTTCTATATTTATAGGTGAGATTACTTGCACTCCAACTATTCACAACATAACTAACTCAATTAAAACTAAGCTAAGTTAATCTATTTCGACTTTGTTGACTCCTTCGACGGCTACATGCTCCGACTGCATGCTTTGACAAGCTATATTTGACTTTCTGTCAAATACAATTAATACAGGCTCTGTTCAACACATGCTATTTCGACATACACTAAAACACCTTTCGACCCCGGTCGAATACAAACACATTATTTCGACTTCAACACAAAGAATTATATATTTAACATTTATGGATGTAGGTAGACCCACTAATCCGTCAATCTAAATTGAACCAACTCTTAAATTATTCAAACTCATTCACTTACGAGTATATCCAACCCAATCCGCAACAACCCATGGGTTTGGATATCAGGTTTGTGTTTCTCAACACGTGGATCCTTTGACCCAACTCGTTGATATGACATTAATAATTTTTTTATTATTTTAAATGAAAATATAAAATTAATGTATCACTACAAATCATAATTGTGCCAATTTTTTTTATTCAACACTAACACTACGACTAGATCAATGAGTTTACTTAATTTTAAGACTAAGTGTTGTTTCTTATTTTCTTTTGTTTCATTTTCAACTTATGCATTTTATGAAAATTGTATATTTTGTGGAATTTTATACTATTATTAAGTGTAATGACATATTGATGAATTTATTTAGACAGTATAGGTTGTGTTTCATCCAATTTAAGTGTTAAAAATATGCATAATTGTACAGAGTTATGTTTGAAAAAATTATAATTGAAAAATAATATCAAAAAATATTTGATTTTATTTGAAACACAACCCACGAATCCAACCCATAAATGATCAAATTGATTTGGTTCGATTTTAATCGAAGTTACGTGTTGGACGATAAATCCAAACCATTAAAATTTGAACGAGTTGGATAATGAAATAGGCAAAATTCGATCATACCCAACTCGTGGGCACCCTTATATAAATCCCTATTTTTTTCCAATATATTAACTTTTCCAATATAACAACAAAAGTCTATATAGCTGTAATCGACAAGTAATTTAATTATAACAATAAAGAATAAAAATTAAAAACAAAAAAATAAAAACAAAGTATCATCAATCAGAGTCAAATTAAAATGAATTAGGATCGTCTCAACGAATATTATATTAAGGTTTAAAGCGAACTCTAAGAATTGAAACTTTATAAAAATAATTTTTATATAAATAATTTAAATAAATTTTATTTAAAAGATTGTTCATTATATTATGATAATCGATTTATTTGTTATTGAAGATGTTTGCCAATTATTTTGTTTTCCTAATAGTCCTGTTTTTAAATAAATCCAAGAACTCATGTTAGTAATGTGTTCATTAGATATATCATGATTCCTTAATTTAAAACTAATATTTCTCCAATCCCTCCTTCCTTCATTAGCTAATTTATCCTAAGTATAAACATTGTTAAATAATTTACAATAAAAATAAAATATTTTATCTAGGTTTTGAAAGTAAACTAGTCATCATCTTTCTTATTTTTCTCCATTACGAATTTTTTTAATATAAAGTGATGAGGAAAAGTGTCCCTTGAAAACCTAAATCGGTAAATTTAACTGACTAGAAGAGTGAATGTTATTTTGTTCATTAGTAGACACTTCATCTCTATTTGCATTTCCATATTCATTTTATGGTGTTATCTTGTTCATTCAATGAAAAATCGTCTATATTTTCATTTATTTATTTTTGTTTTGATAAATTTATTTATTTTTGTAATGTAATAAAAACTTTATTTTTTTATTTTTTTTTTATTTTAAATAATTTGATTCATATTTTTGAGATGATATGGATTCTAAAGTAAGGGATTTATTGATCTATGGGTTGAGACGCTACTGAAATGAATAGAAAACAAATATAGAATAAAAAAGATTGTCGGAAAAAAAGAGATAAAAATAGTGAGAAAGAGATGAAATCAAAGAAGAAATAGAGGTTTTCTACATCCAGTTTTCTTTCAAAGAGTCACAATCTTAGTTAAATATGTGTTTTAAAGAAGGGAATTTAACTTTATATTTCATCTAAGTTATTATCACACAATTTTTTAAATTGTATTTTATTACTTATTAAAAAATAAAATAAGGATATTTTTAGAAAAAAATAAAGATCAACCCAAAAATGGTATATCAATTTATATATAGTTATAGAATAGATTTATAGTTATATATTTTATTGTATTTAAAAATATATATATATTAAATTTAATTAGTTAATTAATATTAAACAGTTGTGTTATGTACAAATTATATATTTTTAGTGATTATGCACTGTCAGTGTAAACATTTTTACACAACCGATTTATCACTATCACTCGTTTGCATGACTTTATAGATTTTTAAAATAAAAATCAAACTTGTTTTAACATTCAACGACTATGATTAACTGACAGTGTAAAATCCTTTTATATTCTTAGTGTATTTCGATTAAATCATTCATTAATAATAAAATAATAAGAAAAGATATAAAAAGAAGATAAATTGACAAATGATGCTACTTTTTATATTAAATAAAAACTTGATAATTTATATTTTTTATAAATTAAAAAAAATTAAAAAAACCAATATATAGGGGTCAAAAATTAAATGGAACTGCTAGGCTCTTGTTTTTAAGTTTAAATTTAAAAGGAGATAACTAACTCTTTACAAATAAAAAAACAGTTAAATTGTCACATTGAAATATGATGTGAGTTTTTGAGTGAAAACAATGTAATCAATATTTTAAGAAGAAAACCATTCCTCTCAAACGAAAGAAGAAGACATTTATTGTTTAAAAAATAGTCTAAGAATAAAGAGCCGGTGATTAAGATATGAGGACAAAATATTTATTGAGTATAAAAAAAGCCAAAAATGGTACAATAAAGGCCATGACACCACTCATTGTGTACTTTATGCCCAAGAAAAGTTTAAATAACAATTTAAAAGAAGAAATTCTAATTATCTCCACACCTATGCATGAATAGGTGCTATCACACGGCTTTGTTATTGTATAAAATAAATAATGTATTTGATTGATTAAAAAACTTAATATACAATTTAATTGATATGGTTAAAATTTAACAATACAAATAATAAAAGATTTTTTTTTCGAAATATAGCTATAACATTTAACTTAATTGATTACATACTGTTTTACTCGGCTTAATGCAACGGTTTAATTATATGCAAATTCCATAAAAAGTAAGCAAAATTAAAGTACATTTTTATGATATTCACTTATTATTATACTCATCATAAACTCTGAATTAAATTGAATATTAGTGTGTTAATCTTAAAGATTAACCATGAGCCATCGTATTGGAGATCAACATCGTCAATTTTAGAGTCTCCCGTCATCAATTAATATCAATTCTGGTTTCATAACAAAATAATGGTGCCATCTGTGAGAATTTACTTGTAATTTCTGCAAAATTTCATGGATAGATCATCCTTGATCCAAAGCTAGATCTATATCAAAACCACTTATAAATGGAGATTGTCACCTCTTATGCCGCAACAAAGAGGTCTGACACTGAAGTGCCTCATCCAAGCAACAGCTGATACTAAATCTCAAAGTAAAGAATAAACACGCTAGGATTTCTAGATCGCGAGAAAATAGATGGAATTCTGAACGCAGAGTTACCCTTAGTGATAGCGGTCACAGTTGCAGATCACACAATCACAGGATTCCTTGTGAATGCGGGAAACTTGTGTAACATCCTCTCCACTGACACACTCGAACAACTAAAAATCAACCAGCTATATCTGATTTCATGACAGATCTACTAATATCTCTTTAAGAAGGAGGAAACAGAAGAAAGGCAGCCCTTCACTTCCTGGTAGTATCGTCTAAAAGTGTTTTCACCGGCATCTTTGGACAATCCTTCCTGGAAAAATAAAATACCGTAGCTCCCCAAATGCACCTTAAAACGGCGCAACACGATGACGAAGGGAAGCCAATCGTGATCAGCGTTAACTTGAAAGTGGCTAGGCTCTTTGAGAAATCCCATTCAAAAGCCTCCTTACCTCTTCGACGAGGTCTGGGGAAGGTTGAGAAAGAATCAATACATTTGGTCTCGACATGCGTGAAGATGAAGGTAGATCAATTCCAGACGGGGAGTTAGAAATCGTCCAGCTTTATGATAATTCCGACCTAGCACAAGTAAAGATCAAGTTGATCAAATATCCCCAGGTTAACACATATCTATTTGTCATCCCCCCCATGAAATGCTCGACATTGACTCCATTGTAGCATGTCATCACTTAAACATAGACCCTAAACCTTGACACGCCTCGCCCTGAAGAAGGGGGAAACTTATGTCGAAGAACTGTTAGAAGCCAGCCTTAGTCCTAAAGTGAACGACACATAATGGAGCTTCTGTGGCATGTCGTCGTGTATAAATTAAGCGGGCCTCAGTACATCATGCTTGAGAAAATTTAATTGTTTGTCTAACTCATGTAAGTGGATTAACAACTCATCGGACCGTACGTAAGTGTCAACCGGGATAACCTACCCAGAAGCAACCTAGCCGCTTTCTGTGATCTCAAAAAACTTAAAAGTTGGTAGTAGATGTCATTTAGAAAGAAACGGGGATAACACATGCACCCTACTAAGGCTCATATTATTTTAAAGGTAAATCAACCGATATAAGGTCTGATGAAGACTTCTTTGAACCGAGCACCTAAAAGATCTATATCAACGAAATAAATATTCCTCAAGCCCCCTTTGAAGGCCACACACCTTTATTTGTGGTTCTCCCAACGAGATAAGTATTCCTCAAGCCCCCTTTGAAATTGGAATAAATAATTTTCTAACTATGAGAAATGTTGCAAGTGCAAATATTATCGTAATCTTCAGTGTGATGGCACAAGCCGATATTTTGACGCATGCCCTCACTCTGAGAAACACGCTTAAAGTGTAGTTGGCGCACCCCTGTCTTAGGAACTATCCACTCCAAAAGCGTACGTGGTAGAGCCCTGGAGATGTCTTCCCCAAACCAGGACAAACCTGGGGGAAGAGACAGGAACCTTACTTTTGGCCAACGACCAAGCTTAGTTTTCGTTCCAATTTGTACCGATTAGGACCGCAGAGTTCTGCAAACACGCTAAATGACATCATCAAATTGGTGACAAATGACTTCAAAGATCCATAGTGGATAGCTCCAAGGGGACAAACCCCAACTTGCAAGAGTAATTAGATTCAAATATGGAAGAAACCACCAACTAGTTCGAAGCGTAGAAGCCAAACTACCAACGACTCATATGAGAAAGCAGAAAGCCCATGAATAAATTAAGTAAATCACGTCATACACAAAATATAAATAGAGGCGTCAAATAGAAAGGTAAATATATAAAGATTATTATTCTTACAACGGCCCAATATTGTGCTAACTTTACAGATAAAGCAATAAAAAGAAAAAGAAAAAGAAAAAGAAGGCAAGCTTATCCTCTTGAGACGATGCACCAAGGTTATCCACAAAAGTGTCGTCCCGAACAACCTTTAACGTGTTTAGCTCTGAGCAACGAAGAGAGATGTCTGGGAAAAGAATTTCTACATGGTCAACTTCCTGATCAAAATCCCGACACACATTCTTCAAAGTTTACTGGAGGCATTAGACACACTGAACGACATCACTGAGTACTCATAGTGACCGTATCGAGTCCTAAATGTTGTCTTTGGAATATCCTCAGTCTTCACTCGGATCCAATGATAGCCCGATCTCAAATCGACCTTGATGAACCCACAAGCACCAACCAGCTGATTTTTAAGGTCATTGATTATGGGAATAGGGTACTTGTTCTTAATACAACACCTGCCATTGCATGTTCACCTTCACTTAGGGTATCATCGGAACATAATCACATAAATTGCTATAATAAAACAGGTTAACTTTAATTTAGATCTTATAAAGACCTAACTTTCACAAAATGATTCAAAAAGGAAGTTTCAATATCCACTTTCAACAAGTTCAAATAAACCATCATAATAATTATCAAACTTCAACAAAACAAATACGTCGACATCAACCATAATAAAGAAAAGATTATTCTCCCCTAGTGTTACAGAATCAGAGCATAGCGACTAAATATGAAAAAGAGATAACTAATGAGAATAACTCCAAGAGTTAATTCCCACTCATAGCAACAACTCTACTCTTGAGTATCTGCAAGATGTCCATGGTGGACAACATCAAAGCAAAGGGGGTGATATTTCACATTAATAAATTAACGGAATAAGCTACAAGGTAGAAATCAAACATCTACAAAATCCATATCAATCACACAATATCATTCTCACACCCAATCCATCATCATACACAAAGCAACCACATACTCATCAATTAAATTATGCAATGAGACTTACAACTTCGTCTAGATTCATATGCATGTGGTAGCATATCATCATCAATTGGTTCACTCAAGAATCGGATTCGCCCTGCTCGAACCCTGAATCCATCCTACTCGAATTCAAAACAAGTCACTAATCTACTCTGCTAAGATTGCAACTTGCCTCTTTCATCAACAACAACGACATAATGAATGCATGTCATAACACATCAATGCAACAACGACATAATGTTCAAAGTCCCCTTCCGACAATAAACAAAACATGCATTAACCCAACAATAATAGTTCCCCTCCCAAACTATCATCCCACAACAACATCACACAATATATTAATATAATTTATGCTTATACGGTAGCATGTCAACATCACAACTTACACATTCAACACAACATGATCATCAATTATTCACAATTACGTAGTAGCATAAACAGTAGGATTAACACTCTCAACATTACTGAACAACACCATTGATTCATGATTATGCTACCTTTATAATGATAACACATCACACATATTCATATGATTTCATCTCCATTCATTATACATATATAACTACAGTCCTAAACTATCACCATGGGATAGTACTTCGCGTTAGCTTTCCATCACTTTAAAATACGCCTCAATCTGAGTCTGGAAACTCAAGTTACACTAAAAAATGTCTCACCTAGTACAAATTCCAGGGAGTTGCTACAACCGTCCATAGCAGTTTCTACGACCCGTAGAGATACCCAGAACCCAAAAACGATGTTTTGCAAATTTCCCCCATAGGAGCACTTCCGGAGCTCTCCGATTCCGATCCTGTACAAAACACTCAGAATTTAATATACTACATTTATTCAATGATTAAAACAACAAATTCATACTATATCACAGATTGGTATCAACGAAATCATCACTTTTCAAGGTTTTCAGGTTATGCTTTTAAAGCTTTTTCAGCACAATAATGGAGGAGTTTCAAAACAAACATAAATGAATTTTTCATACATAATAGTACACGAATTTCATCACCAACATCATCACATAACATCAACTCATCATCAAATTACAGAATTCAATTAAAAACCCAACAATCATATTAGAGGTTAATGACTCCTCATTTTACCCTTCATGCATTATACCCATTTATGAAGAAACTTCCCCCTTACCTTATTATCCTAGCAATAGTAAAAAAAAAAAATTGATTTTGATTCTCTAAATTCCTCAAAGTTCCTAACTTTACTCTTGCACCTTCTCTAGCCTCCTCTATAATCCCAAATTTTAATTTTCCGTATGATAGAAACACCCTAAACTACGTTATCTTCTAATTTATATCATTAAGTTAATCTAGTTAAAATTATAAACTCACCTCTCACTTACTAACATTCTCGCTCCTTCGTCCCCTCTATTTTTCGTAATTCTCAATTCAGCATCAAACTCTCTATTTTCCATTTAATTAATTAAATTAAAATAAAATATAATTATTTTAATTACTAAAATAAATTCTTAATAATTCTAGCCCACTTCTACCAATCTCTAATTACTCCTACACCTTCATCTCGAGGTCACATACCCCATCACCCAAAATAATTCAATTATCGCACACAATAATTAAATGAAAATACAAATAAACCAATTAAAATAATAACTCAAAAGCCAGGATGTTACACTCCCCACGGTGAGACACTTGGTCTAACAAATTTCTGTTCCATGAGCTTTTCTACCCGACTCTTCAGCTCATCCAACTCTGACGACATTATATAAGGTGTCATTGACACAGGTCTAGTATCAGGTACTAAATCTAGGGCTAACTCAATTTCTCTCTCTGATGGTAAATCACTAATGTCATATGGAAAAGACATATGAAAACTCGCACACCACTGACATATCAATACTCACAACTCCAGCCTCGACTTTCAAAGAAGAGAACATAGCAAACACTCGAGTCTCATCTTTGTTAGAATATATAAACCTCGAATCTTCCTCTTCACCAAACTCAGGAAACAACATTGACTCATCCAACAAACTACACTCTTGCAATCAACAAACACTGAACCAACCTTCCACACTTGAAACATCTCACACAACCTAGGTCGAATGGACCAACCTACTCTTATACCAACTATGTAACATCCTATCCCCGAATACTCTTAATTAAAATAAAAATATGCAACAATCATACTTAACCAATAAGGGTGTCACACATCCCTAAAATAATCACACCTTTCAAAAACTTTTTATAACCACGCAGCAAAATCAACTTCAAATATGATTTATAATATCTCAACAAAATAAAACACTCGATTAATCAAATTAATCCAACGACTAAAAACATTGAATAAAATGTCCAAACTCAGTGTTACAGATCATAGCACCTCCAAAACTAAATAACACAAAAAATAACAAATAAGTGAAAAACCTCAATGCCCTCCTCCAGCTCAATAATAACTAATCATATACCTGATTATCTATACTCCAAGAGAGTACAGAACACAACAAAACAACAAACATGGGTGAGAATAACTTTATAGATGATAATTGTGCATTAAACAGTAAGGATACTCATACATAACACCAATTATCATTCTCAGACAATCAACAACAACAACAACAACAACAAAATCACAATGCAAATGCACTAATGCAATATACTCCTCAGAGATATCATATGGTACCAAGGTTTTGATTACAAAGTTATGTTATTTATTTATCCACGGCTTTGGTTCCTCTCTATAACACAACGTTCTTTCTGAACAATGAATGAGACTACCATTAGCTCTCTCTGAGCACTTAATACATTATCTCAGTACTACTCACCAACAAAGTAATTCACATTATTACTTATGTAAAACCAACAAAAGGGTAAGGCAATAATCATCCAAGGCAACTCTAACATTATCAAAACAACTCTAAACATATCATATTACTTAAATCTCAACTCAACTCAATAATTTTAGAGTAAATTACTTAACAACTCAAAAGCAACTCTAAAAACTTTAATGTAACAAATCTAAGTCTCAAACTCATCAAATGGTAACAAAAAGTCAATGAAGTCAAAAATTGCTTAAAACTCAATAACGGGACAACAAATCAAACACAGAAGCGCTGAAGTGCCGACCATCCGAAAAGTCGTCGCTCGTAACTAACTCGTCACAACCGCCCCACAACTCCCCTCTATCGCATGACACAAACTTCAACGGCCTCTGTTGCCCTCCTCGCGGCTCCTAAACTCCGACGGCTCTACCTCCCTACGCGTGGCTCCCGATTCCGACCGCTCTGCCACCCGCCGCCGCGACCCGGTGTCCTGCGGCTCCCCCAATTTTCCGGTCAGCGTTGCCTGCCTTCGTGGCTCCGTCGTGCGACCCTATTTCGGCTTCCACATATCATAGTATGCCTCCCCCTCCGAATTTCCATTTTTTTCTGATTTTTTCCTGATAAAAAGTGATTTTTCGATAAAAAAATCATTTGAGATATTTTTGTGAATTTTACAGTTATTGCTCAAAAACCAACACAGGTCAAACTCTAAACAGTTATATACCATGATCTAATTGTTATTAAGAATATTCTCCCCAAAGGGCATAACCACAGATTATCATACAACAACAAGGTAAGACAAAAATCACAAAAATAAATATTTATTTCTAACCTCACACAAGGTATTCAAGAACAAGGTAGAAGGGTTCCCACAAACATACAAACAATGATCACAGATAGAAAATTAAGGAGAAAAAGATAAGAGGGTTAGGATCCCTCACTACCCTACTTCCTAAGCACCTATATGTAAAGAGTTTCCCCACTTACCTCAAAATAAAATATCATATAGTAATGTAAGACTTGTTTTATATCATCTTAAATTTTTTTTGATGTAAAAGAAAGTAAAATAAAATACAACTTTTCATATAGAACAAAGATATCACAAATATTTGACTTATTTAAACCAATTAGTAGAAATAAAAGTTCAATATGAGTCAAGAAATAAGTTCCTAAACATCCATGCTAACAAACATTCAAAATGATGCAAGACAAATTGCATTTATGGACATGTAGTGGAATAATGTATGAAAAAACAAAATGTATGAATGATTTAGCTTCAGATGAATGAATGTCAATGGGTAAATGCAAATGAATTAAGTGGAGCAAATTTCGGGGTATGATATCTAGGGATCTACCTCTCTCTTCCTTCCTACGAGCGTTCAAAGTCTTTTGCCCTTTTTCCCAAAATCTCATGATCTTTCTGTTTTCCACCTTTTTCACATACTGTGCCATAATCTTAACACTTTATCTATTTATTTAACCTAAAATTTCCAATTACTTCCTTCAATCCCAAACTCTCCTCACACCCTCACTAAACTCTATTTTCCATTTTATTTCTATTATTCAAATAAATAATTAATACTCAAAATAATTATTTTATTTTAATTCAAATAGTTTTCTATCCTCACCACACCTCAACTATTACTCAATCCATCCATCACTCTCTAATTTAAATAAAATTATATTTCCTCCTAACTCTAAAATATAATCTAATATTTAATTAAATCACTAATAAATCGAATAAACCATACATATCACTCAAATAATTTAATATAAATTCGGAATGTTACAAAAGTCGTCGAGTCACTTAAAACAGAGGAGGTTCCCCTTATCTCTGAGTCAACCAAGCTATATTTTTGTACTAGCTAGCTCCAGTAACGTGACTCCTTTCGAAGGTATTTCACCGGTCTTAATGATCCCTAAGGGATTGAGCCAACTAACACCTTTCCACTGAGCCTCACATGTTGGGTGATCCTTAATGTTAGAATCACTCAAGCCCCGACCATAAGTCTTTTGGTAAGTCTTGATGAAATTTTTGGCATCCTCCCTATTCAAAATGACAACCTCCATCTCTGAAGTCAACAAAACAGGTGAAGTTGAAGATCCCGCAATTTCAGACGATGCGAGCGTAGAATCGGCTGTATGATCATCCCCTACATCTTCGTCAGAAAAAGAGCATATAAAGAAGACCCACTAGGGGAAGCCTTCCTATCCTGGGAGCTATTGGAAAGTTTCTCCGACTCAGAGTCCTCAGGTACAAGTATCACAATGGAAATTGGCTGACTATTAACTAAACGACAAGAATCTAAGTTAAAAGATGCTTCGACCCTAATTAAAGAAGTCGAATCACTATTTCCCAAATCTCTAAATAAACTTATAGGGTGATCACTCGGGATCGTTTCGACAAAAAACATTTTTAAAAAATGAACATGTGTCCATAACAAATTAAAATTGTTTTTTCTTGATTTTTATTGAGCTTATAACCATAAAGTTCATCGATCTTTATAAAATTTTAATAATATCTTATTTAGAGAATATTCCATAAATATTCTAATAAAGTCATACATTCATTCGATCTCCAACATCTCCATATTAAATATCACCAAAAAAAATTATACATATGATTGATACATTTTAATAATTATTAATAGTGGTGGCGGTAAGAGGTGGTGTCTGTCGGAGCTCTACCGCCGAACAGTAGGGGTCAAATGGATGTACTCGCTTAATGAGTGACCATATATGAATACTTTTCTTAAACATCAGTCTAGTTTAGGTCCACCATAGAACCGGTCATATCCCTTTTTTGTTTATGTAGGATCGAGTGCTCCACGAAGGAACGGTATATTGGAAAAGGTCCTTTATTTCTGCTGCTTAACTTTCCTAGAAAGCCACACACTATTTCTCTTGACTTGTTTCGGTTGACTCTTCCTTCGTTACTATAAAAACCCTCAAACAATTATATCTTCAATTCATAACTTCATTTCAATTTGAAAACTTACATCTTCCCTTCATCTCTATATTCTATTCCATTTTTCATCAAGAGTTCTTCTACCTTATTTATACATCTCATCTCACATATCACAAGCTTCCATAACAATGATGGTTAGTTCTTTACCTTGATTTTAACCACTCTTCTATTTTCTTCATCTTAGCTAAAACATAATTGGTGACTTTTCTTTTCTTATTAACAACTAGTTAATTTTTGTGTGACAGAAAGTGGTGTTAAAGTTGGAGATACATGACGACAAAATCAAGCAAAAAGCTATGAAAGCTGTCTCTGGCCTTTCAGGTATTTAATTTATTGGAATTATGCTTTTTTGGTTCATGAAAATAATTTATATAGAATTGAATTGTTTTAGTGAAATACTGAGATTTTATTTGTAATATTGTTGCAGGGGTTGAGTCAGTTTCAGTGGACATGAAAGACATGAAATTAACTGCAATAGGAGATATTGATGCAGTCAAAGTAGTGGCTAAGCTAAGAAAGTTTTGTCATGCAGAAATAATCTCTGTTGGAGCAGCTAAAGAGGAAAAGAAAGAAGAACCTAAAAAGAAGGAAGATGATAAGAAGGATTCAACAAAAACAAATATTGTTGATCCTTTCATGTTCTATGGAACACATGCCTATTACAGTCATCAGATAAAACCTCAATACAATCCTTACTACGGCGCGGTTAGCGTCGAAGAGGATCCTAATAGTTGTGTCATCATCTAAGTTTTCTATGCTAATTTAAAGATTATTGAATCTGTGTCTCTTTTTATTTTGTAAAAGCACTATGATGTATAGTGTAGATTATAATATGAGGCTTGCAAGACTATTCTTTTACATATAAGTACATTCTTAATCAATATGATAGTACTATTTAAACTTAAACATCAATTCTCTAAAAAAAAACAATATTCTTTAGACAGTAACATTTTACCTATGAAAAACAAAACCGTGTTGTGTGCAACTTTAGAAACAATACTTGCCTTGGAAGGTAAGAAGGAGAGGAACACTGTGAGACACTAGACTATAGACTAAACCACCATTAGTGTCAAAATATAGAATTTTTCATACATGTGAGACGTGAGACATCGGGTTAATCACTAAATTTGTGGTTAATTCAATTAAATAGATAATTGATTTAGATTGCATTTAAAAATTGGGGGATTTGATTAATAATTTAGTTAATTAAAATAGTGTGATAAGCAAGGTGATACAGATGTAGAAAAAATGAGTATTTGATTATGACTGAAAATATATGATAAAATATAGAGGAAGAAGTGTCTTATATGGTTTACTCTTGACTAATGTTCAAAATAATTGAAGTTGAACAAGTATGGTAGATAATGACAATATTATATCATATGTGAATAATAATGACAAATAATTGTATGTGAACAATGACAATATTATAAGCACAAGTGTCTTATGCTAAAATACCTTCAAGCTTAGACAAACTTCCTCTTGTAAATAATAATGGTAAATAGTTAATTGTAATACTATGATGATTTTAAATTGAGTGTCTCTTCCAAGATTTTAAGTTGAATTTTTCAGGTGAGACTTTAAGTTAAAAAATTTAGGAGAGACTTTAAGTTAAACTTTTCAGGCGAGAATTTAATTGAATTTTTAAGACAAAACTTTAAGTTGAAATCCTCAGACAAAAAGTTGAGTCTCTCATACGGAACTTTAAGTTAAGTCCCTCAGATTTTTGTTGTGTTATTTGTTTCGTTGTTTATTAAAGAGTGGCGTGTTTTATCATTGGGCAAGAGGGCCAATTGTGAGAGAGTTGACGAAACTTATAATTTTTAGTAGGGACCCAATATTTGTATTTCCCTTTGGACGTCAAGGATTCTTCAAAGAAGATCCAGCATCTAAGAGCGGCAAGAATTTCTCTTTGAGCATCCAACATTTATATAGCCTTTATTGGCGGCAATGATTCATTCTTGAGGATCCATCATTCAAATTGCCTTCAAGGGTGGGAAAGATTCCTCTTATGAATTCAACATTTATATAGCCTTTAAGGGCGGCAAGGATTCCTTCTTGAGAATCAAACATTAAATTATTTATAAAATTTAACGACGGACCCTTCTTGAAATTCCTTCATTTTTTTTGGAAAACACTATAAAAAACACTTTTAAAGAATCTTATACATTGGAGGGTGCTTCTCTCCTTAGAAAGATAATCAATGACCAATTGTAATAATATCTCAAGTTGATTGAGTTCCACGCCCTAGGGATAAGTCTTTCATCTAGCTCTTCAATTTTGTAAGATCAATGAGGTAAATTTTGACATAGGCGGTATGGACATTCCCAATTAGGTTACAGTTTCTCCAAGCTAGTGGGTAAGATAACTTTCTTGAGCATCATGTCACTCTTCTGAATTTCCCTCGGGACTACCTTGGAGTTGTACCATCTGAAAGCCAACTGTTTGGCAGCGAATTCTCTGATATGGACGACTTCACGGGTTTTGTCAATTAGATCAGCTGCACACCAAATCCCCCCTCATTTTCTTCTTCATTGAACTAAGAGCGTATCCACGTACGCGTATCGATTTCGACAGGAAACATACCCTCAATTCCATATACCATTGTTGAATGGGTTGTGGTATGATATGACCATAGAACTTCTTGGAGTTGTTCGACTCAGAGCCCCTTGGCTTCATCCAATTTTGTCCTTATTTTGCCTAATATCACCTTGTTCGACGACTATGTCTTCCCGTTCACCTGTGGGTGGACAACTAAAATGAACTTCGTTAGTATTCCTAGGTCTTCACAAAAATCGACCATAGTAGAATTGGCGAATTATGTGCCATTATCTGAGATGATAACTCCTAGCAAATCGAACATGCATATGATTCGCTGCCAGTGTAAGCAACAAACCCTTTCTATTGTGATTTTGGAGACGACTTCAGCTTATATCCATTTCGTAAAGTAGTTTACTTGAACAATCAAGAACTTTAGTTGGCCATATGCTAGCAGGAAATGACCTAAGTTTTCCACGCCCCATTAATAAAATGGACGTGGGGATGTGACAGAGTGAAGGTTCTTGGTTGGCGCATGATGTAAGTTAGGGTGCTTCTGGCATTTGTCACACTTTATAAAGAATTTTGCGCTATCGTTCATCAGAGTGGGCCAATAATATCCCCCTTAAGAAATGTTTGAGAAAGTGCTCACCCTTTAGAGTGACTACCACATGCTCCTTAGTAGACCTACGTGAGGACCAAAGCAAATTTGTTTTCCCCTAGGCATCTCAACATGGGGGAGGCATTTCCCATCTTTAAGAGCTTCCCAAATAACATAGTAAACTTTGATGCATATTTTCATATCTTTTTTCTTCCATCTCACTGGGAGGGAGTTCGACTGACAAGAGATAGCGTATTATGGGCGCCATTCAAGACACAAATGCATATTACTATTTAGTGTCCACAGATGTTGGTGAAAATATTTTTGAATTAGCAATAAACTGTTTTCGCAATACATAGCAAAATGCAGTACCATGCCATTAAGAAAGAAAAATAATCTTCATTTTGAGTTTATAAGAACCAATGTTATCCCTATAGTGGCTTCTTATTTATCAATAAACCTACTCCTACTCACAGTGCACAACCACAAACTACTGGTTTTTAATGATACCAGCTGCCTTGTTCTTAACTATCCCAAGACAACTCACAGTGCTAATTTAATCAAATATAATTTAATATGTTGATCTATAACCTAGTTGATCCAAAATCAAAATTGAATATCAAAAAAGTGAAAAGTCATGAAAACACAAAATAAACAAGGATAATATGCAAAGGAAAATAAATATTTTAATTAATAAACAATGACAACTCACATTGCTAATTTATGAGCTTTATAGGTTACATTCTCTTAAATTTTTAACACAAAATTGTCATTCTGCCTTTGGACTTTTGATGATTAATGAATTAATGTTGACTTCTGTTCATAGATAATACTAGATGACAATGATCTTAGTAGTTGAGATCTGCCTAAGATAATACTATATGGTTTATTTAAACGCGTTAAATGAAGTGATTCCCATTAATCAATGTGTTTAGATGGTAATGAGATCTAGAAGCTCACTTAGCTAATAAACTATATATTATACGATCACATATAGCTTTTGGTATAGAAATATGTGGTAGATGTAACGCATGACGGAAACAAGTCAAATAAATTATTCTTTAATGTAAGACTGTATAGAAAGTTCAACTATTAATGGGAGTTTAGAGGGAACAAGAAGATTTTGAGGTCAAAGTGAAAAGAAGAAAGCAAGGGAAAAGGAAAAGAAGAAAAAAGAGGAAGGTAAATGAAAATTAGGTCTGTGTTGTTTAAAATATTAGGTACTTTTTATTTATAAAATTATTTTTATTTCCCTTATGATAAATTTTTTAGTATTTGATATATAACAATTTATAAAATTAAGTAAAAAAAGTTATTTATTGAGAAATTTGTTTTAAACATAGAATTGAAACAGTATTTAAACTATTAAAAAAATTATCTTAAAGGAACTATTTTTAAGATACTGTTCTTCACTATTCTCTTCTTTCTCCTCTTCTTTTTCTATCTCTCTTAATTTATTCTTTATGTTGATTTTTTTTAATGAAGAGAGAAAATAAGATTAAGAGATATAAGGAGAGTTAGAAGAGGAGAGAATAATGAATGGGAGGATCCAAGCTCATTTTTAGGTTTCATTAAATTTGAAATTTTTATTTCACTTGATTATTTTTAAAAGTTTTTAGAAATTCAAAAAATATTCTTCAAATTCTAAGATCTAGAAAATGTTCCGAGTGCTTGGATTTCAGATTTAACATAGAGTATACGTCACGATTGATTTCTTTTTATATCACTTCTTCGTTTCTATTTATAACTAATAAAAAAAATCAAAAACCAAAAATCCGAAGCTATGCTACATTAAGTCATTTTTCTTCTAGATTTGGTCGTATGCATCACCTCTTTGATGTTTTTGACTATTAACCAAAAGGTTGGTACACATTTAATCAAATTTTAGCTTTTGGCTTTATTTCTTTTATCTTCTTCATAACTAACGGCTTTATTTTACATTTACATATGCTTACATTTATAAAGAGAATTTTTATAAATTTTACTTTATTTTATTTGTTCGGTACATTGTCCATCAAACATCGTAAAAGAGGTTTGTATTGTACTATTCTTATCAATACTTAATCTTTTGAGAATAAAACGAACACATATAGTTTGAGCGTGCATCACTTTGTATGTCTTTGAACTCTATAGTTCGATTATGCGTCAGTCTGCATGCCTCTACATTCTATAATCCGAATAAATTCAGTAGTCAAATGTGCATTAGAGTGTGGATCTCATGTTGTAAAATGTGCCGATTGTTTATATTTTTGTCAAGTTTTCAATAGTGAATAGGAAAAATCTCTAAGATCGTTTTTAGGGTACCAAAATCGCAGCTGCTACCTCAGTTAGGCAAGAGTGTTACGGGAAAAAAATCGATAGAATCAGAACATCTGCGCCATATCATCAGCCTAAGCTACAACCCCAACTTGAGAAAAACCAAAGAAGTATAAGGTGTAGGTTGAACCACGATAAGTAGATGAGTCATATCCTAGAAGTGCTTACGACACGTCGATATTGTCAATTTACGGGGACCTTGCGGTCTGAGATATTTAGGAGGTTCAGGTATGATATGTATGTTTATATAATTATTTTTTTACAATTCTTTTTTTGTTCTTGATTTATATTGCTTCTAGTTTTTTTTTTCAGTTTCGTGAGTTTTCTCTTATATTTTTCAGTAACAAAAAGAAGATCATTTGTTTGACTACTCCAAAAAAAAATATGGTTTGTGGATTGTATCAGAGAAGGTGGACTTGCTGGCCTCACCACAATGAGCTACAACCATATTGATCATGGGATGCTGACTTATTTTTCTAAAGGGCTGCACAAAAAGACTAGTACCTTTCATCTACTAGTTAGGGAGATGACAATGACACATGATGATGTGTCACATCTGTTGCATCTACCCGTTGAGGATCGTCTATTATACCACACTTTAATGACCGAAGCATGATTAGTTGGACAATTTATGGGTGTGATTCGATTTAGCCCGACGAAAGCTGATTGAGAAGTTGAAAATACTAAATGGGATCATCTACAATTCACATTATTAAAGGGTGGGTTTGAAAGATACCTTCTACAACAAGTGTCTCTAATGGTGATAAAATGGGCATATTCTTGCAGGGATAGATCACTTGATTTTCTTGGCGGACTTCATGATCTTCTAAGACAATAGCGACACCTAAACTCGAGTAATGCAACTATTATATTTCATTGACATCAATGTGATCGATGACTTAATTTTAGAATGAAATTTAAGACAAAGCAGTTGGTAGGTTACATAATACTACTCCCTCCGTCCTACAACGAGTGATCAATTTGGAATAAAAGAGTGTCCAAAAATGAATAATCCATTTCAATTTCCAATGCATCTTTTCTAATTTTATCCTCTAATTAATATTACTTACATCATTCTCAATACATGATAAGGATACTTTAGTAAAGATATCATTCTCTCTCTTTCATTTATTTCTTTTTTTAATCTGTATGAAATGGTTAACTAGTTCACTCATTGTGGAACGGATGAAGTACTTTATATAGCGTATTCATGTTATTATACATTTAATTTTAAAAACCTATGCTTTATTGGATGTTTAGTATTTTAATTAAATTATTTGTTTAATGTTGGTCCCCTAATTAATAAAGATTATTTATTGGTCCCCTAAATATACTTATGTTAGTCAACTAGACCATTTTTGTGATAACACTACTAGCAGTTGGAGAAGATAACCATTGAGCAAAAAGTTGACTATAATATGTATACCAAGATGTTATGATACATCATAATACTAGTATTTGTTCCTTATAAATTCTTTGAATTTGCAAAATAGATAGTTCGGGTTTTCATCACTTTCATTTTGGTAGTTTTCATCTTTTGACTCTATATCTTTGATATTTGTAGCTTTTAGTGCAAGTACTTTCTTTATTTTATTTTCATTTGCTTTTAGTAGAAAGGTTTAGTTCAATCTCCTATTCCTGAATTAACCAAATAGACTATCCATAAACACATAGAAGACGAGTTTTTAGATTCATAAATCATAGTGACTTTAGGTTACGAACTGAGGTGTAAGCATCTAACGACTTTGTTGATTAAATCCTTATTTTGAAAAGTTTTACCTAAAGTTCTTAAATGATATACTGTATGAATGAATTTTTTTTCATATCTTTGATATTTTATTTAGGTTTCATTCTAAAAAATGTGATCTATGTGCTTACAGGTATGGAGTTAATGATCTTGATATTGTTGTCTGCCTTGATATTTTGATAATGACAAGGGTAATGCTTATTGAATTCGGTGGTAATATATTTCCAACTCTTTGATGATGGTGATTAACTTGAAGCATCTAAAGTCTCATAAACACTACTACAAATAACACTTTTTATGGCAAAGCTTTCACCTCGATAATGCCAAAAATCGAGTGTATAGGTCCTGGGAACGACATGTTTGATTATTTTTTTTAAAAAACTTTTCCCTCGGTTTTATAAAAAACCGAGGTAATATAGCTATAAGTGAGCGCCAGATTTTTCTAAAAAAATAATAAACCTTTTACCTCAGTGTTTCAGAAAATCAAGGGAACATAACTATTAGGGAACACACTTCGAATCCCTGTAACTGCATTTAATATTTTTTCAATGATTTCTCACTTGGCGCATTCCAATCTTCCCTTTTTTTTCTTAGTTAATTTTTTTTTTCATTTTTTTCTTATTAATTAGTAATTCTCAAAAAAAATGTTATAAAAAAATTAATAGGAAATAATATGAAAGAAAATATTTCATTAATTAAAAACAGGACAACAAATAACTATTTCGCATATTCAAATTCCTGACTTCACTCAACTTCAATAGTATCACTATTGAATATCCCTAACTGAGAGAAAAGTTCAGATAGAACTCTTCCATATGGTATGAGGAAAGTCATTTCCTCCCTATAGATGATTATCATTTCCTTTAAGAATTTAAAAATAGTAAGAGGGAGATTAACTATAATGTTTTTGATAAGGAATTAACAAGAGATACTTGTCATTCCAAGTAAGCGTTTCTAGTTCTTTCTCTCTTGGACAGAGATTTGACACTAGAAGTTGATACAAAACTTTTCCGATTGGTCGTACAGTAACATGACTACTGAGATTATCGTAGTTGGCATAAATTATGTGAAGGTGATCTTTATAGGCATTGTTGAATCTATAATGTTCAACACATCAACCTTCCTCTTCACATTTTATTGTCTGAGCAATAAGTAACTGAGTAATTGTGATAGGAAAGTCATTGACATATGACTGGATTGTCTCAGCATCATGACCAGATGGCCCAACGGATACATTTAACCATAACTCTTTAACGATATTAATGTAAATGTGCCCATGAAGAATGTCAAAGCAACCATTCAACTTTTGTTTGCGACACTACGCCAAAAATGACTTTTAACAGCGCATCTTAGACAGCGCTTTTAAAAGAAAGCGCTGTCTAAGGTTAAAATTAAAAACAAACACGGAAAATGTTCCAAGAAAATAATAAAAGCGCTGTCTAAGGGGGGGTCTTAGACAGCGCTTTCTAAAAGCGCTGTCTAAGACCCCCCCTTAGACAGCGCTTTTAGAAAGCGCTTATAAATATAGACTTTAGACAGCGCTTTTGGTAAAGCGTTGTCTAAAGTCTTTAAATTAAAAAAAAAATTAAAACCAAAAGCGCTGTCTAAGGGGGGGTTTAGAAAGCGCTGTCTTATGCATACCTTAGAAAGCGCTTTCCACAAAAGCGCTGTCTAAGGTCTTATTAAAATAAAATTTCAGGATTCTATTTTCGTTCTCAGTCTTTTTGTTTTCCCTCTTCTTCACTCACCTCTCAGACACCCAAAACACGACATCCTCATTTTCCTTCAACTTTCGAAAACCCTATTTTCCGCCTTCGAGGGTCCCTCCGCCGTCACCCAAACAAGCGACCGCCGCACTCGCCTCTCACCTCCGAACCTCCACCGTTTCCGCCACCGCACTCCTCATCTCAACAATCTCAACCGTGCCGATATTCCCAAAAAATTTTGTGTGTACTGTATTCTTGATTTTTTGTGTGTACTGTATTCTTGATTGAGTAAGATACTGGACACAATTACACTGTTCCTGTTTTACCTGCAATGTTCCATTGCTTACTGTATCATTTAATATCATTATATATTGTTCAGGCCAATGCCAAGGCAAAGTTTGACGAAACTGTTGAAGCACATATAAAACCGGGCATCGATTCCAAGCGAACAGAACTGGTATGTTTCAAGATACTTCTTTTTCTTTTTTATTGTTTTTCTTGTGTTTGTGTGTTTTTTCTGAGCTAGGGTGATTCTATGAGTACCATGTAAATTTTAAAGCGCATATTCAATGAACAGAACTGGTGTGTTTGACTTGTGGACTTAAGTTCTTTAGGTTTGGCATATTCAATGAACTACATCCTATCTTCATTGATACTCTCAAAACTTGAGAGTCATATGCCCTTTGAAGACTAATTGTGTTAGGAGAGTTAGATTAGTAGTCAAAACAGTTAGGAAAATGTGTTATGAAAAATGTTAGTTAATAAGCTGTTAGTAATTAGAGGTGACATGAGTTAGAAGTCCATTGATCATGTTAGTTGAGGTTAGTATGGAAGTTAGAAATCATTATTGTGTTGATGGACGTTGCAGTGATATGCTAAAGTTAATGATGCTTTGAAATCAATTTGAATGTTCATTGAAACTACTATGGAATATGGTTGGTTTATTGATTTTGAATGTTGATGTTAATTGAATTAATTCTAATTTTATTATGGTTAACTGTTTGTTGAAAATGCTATGCTAATCGGTTAGTTGTTGGTGTTACAAATGCAATGTTTAATGATAGTTGGTGATTTGGGAGTTGTTAGTTTGTGTATGTATGTATATTGAGTTGTGTATGTATATGTGTATGCAATTTGATTTTCTTTATACTTGCTTGGTATGCATGATGAATTTTGAAATGCATTGCATGTTGGGGCTGTCATGACTAGGCTTGGATTTAGATGTTCAATATTGTTCAAACTTCATGTTTCCTTAGTGATTATACTTGAAGATTGAATAGGTAGTTTTTTTTCTTTTTAACTGTGAAAGTGTTGTTCATCTCACTTTCATTCTAAAGGAACAAGATTTCTCCCATAAAATGATTGAACGAACTCTAATATAGTTATAGGTATAGTTATAGGTATATTGTAATAGAAAAAGTTTGATTCTTGTAATATAAAAAATGAAAGTGATGAGGTAATTAAAGTTGGTATATTGGCGTATCGGATACGTTATTGAAGTTTATATTAACATTGGTTATGTATAGGTTTTTGAAGTTTAAAATGAATTAAAGCTTATAATTGTTAGGATATTCAAAGATACTACCTTAGTTATGTATTTTCGTCTGGATTAATTGTTTACTTTAATAAGTAGGAAAAATCAATTGTCTGTCTAACTCATGTAAGTGGATTAACAACTCATCGGACCATACGTAAGTTCCAATCGGGATAACCTACCCAGAAGCAACCTAGCCGCTTTCTATGATCTCAAAAAACTTAAAAGTTGGTAGTAGATGTCATTTAGAAAGAAACGGGGATAACACATGCAACCTACTAAGGCTCATATTATTTTAAGGTAAATCGACCGATATAAGGTCTGATGAAGACTTCTTTGAACCGAGCACCTAAAAGATCTATATCAACGAGATAAGTATTCCTCAAGCCCCCTTTGAAGGCCACACACCTTTATTTGTGGTTCTCCCAACGAGATAAGTATTCCTCAAGCCCCCTTTGAAATTGGAATAAATAATTTTCTAACTAGGAGAAATGTTGCAAGTACAAATATTATCGTAATCCTCAGTGTGATGGCACAAGCCGATATTTTGACGCAGGCCCTCACTCTGAGAAACATGCTTAAAGTGTAGTTGGTGCACCCCTGTCTTAGGAACTATCCACTCCAAAAGCGTACGTGGTAGAGCCTTGGAGACGTCTACCCCAAACCAGGACAAACCTGGGGGCAGAGACAGGAACCTTGCCTTTGGCCAAGGATGGTTCCTAGTGACGCTGGAGAATAACATCAACTCTTCCCAACCGAAGTTAGTAACGACCAAGCTTAGTTTTCGTTCCAATTTGCACCGATTAGGACCGCAGAGTTCTGCAAAAAACGCTAAATGACATCATCGAATTGGTGACAAATGACTTCAAAGATCCACAGTGGATAGCTCCAAGGGGACAAACCCGAACTTGCAAGAGTAATTAGACTCAAATATGGCCAGGAGAAGAAACCACCAACTAGTTCGAAGCGTAGAAGCCAAACTACCAACGACTCATATGAGAAAGCAGAAAGCCCATGAAGAAATTAAGTAAATCACGTCATACACAAAATATAAATAGAGGCGTCAAATAGAAAGGTAAATATATAAAGATTATTATTCTTACAAAGGCCCAATATTGTGCTAACTTTACAGATAAAGCAATAAAAAGAAAAAGAAAAAGAAAAAGAAGGCAAGCATATCCTCTTGAGACGATGCACCAAGGTTATCCACAAAACTGTCTTCCCGAGCAACCTTTAACATGTTTATCTCTGAGCAACGAAGAGAGATGTCTGGGAAAAGAATTTCTACATGGTCAACTTCCTGATCAAAATCCCGCACACATTCTTCAAAGTTTGCTGGAGGCATTAGACACACCGAGCGACATCATTGAGTACTCATAGTGACCGTATCGAGTCCTAAATGTTGTCTTTGGAATATCCTCAGCCTTCACTCGGATCAAATGATAGCCCAATCTCAAATCGACCTTGTTGAACCCACAAGCACCAACCAACTGATTTGTAAGGTCATTGATTATGGGAATAGGGTACTTGTTCATAATACAACACCTACCATTGCATGTTCACCTTCACTTAGGGCATCATCGCAACAGAATCACATAAATTGCAATAATAAAACAGGTTAAGTTTAGTTTAGATCTTATAAAGACCTAACTTTCATAAAATGATTCAAAAACGAAGTTTCAATATCCAATTTCAACAAGTTCAAATAAACCATCATAATAATTATCAAACTTCAACAAAACAAATACGTCGACATCAACCACAATAAAGAAAACATTATTCTCCCCTAGTGTTACAGAATCAGAGCATAGCGACTAAATATGAAAAAGAGATAACTAATGAGAATAACTCCAAGAGTTAATTCCCACTCATAGCAACAACTCTACTCTTGAGTATCTGCAAGATGTCCATGGTGGACAACGTCAAAGCAAAGGGGGTGATATTTCACATTAATAAATTAAAGAAATAAGTTACAAGGTAGAATTCAAACATCTACACAATCCATATCAATCACACAATGTCATTCTCACACCCAATCCATCATCATACACAAAGCAACCACATATTCATCAATTCAATTATGCAATGAGACTTACAACTTCATCTATATTCATATGCATGTGGTACCATATCATCATCAATTGAGTCACTCAAGAATCAGATTCTCCTTGCTCGAACCCCGAATCCACCCTACTCAGATTCAAAACAAGTCACTAATCCACTCTGCTCAGATTGCAACTTGCCTCTTTCATCAAAAACAACGACATAATGAATGCATGTCACAACACGTCAATGCAACAACAACATAATGTTCAAAGTCCCCTTCCTACAATAAACAAAACATGCATTAACCCAACGATAATAGTTCCCCTCCCAAACTATCATACCACAACAACATCACATAATATATTAATATAATTTATGCTTATACGGTAGCATGTCAACATCACAACTTACACATTCAACACAACATGATCATCAATTATTCACAATTACGTAGTAGCATAAACAGTAGGATTAACACTCTCAACATTACTGAACAACACCATTGATTCATGATTATGCTACCTTATAATGATAACACATCACACGTATTCATATGGTTTCATCTCCATTCATTATACATACATAACTACAGTCCTAAACTGTCACCATGGGATAGTACTCCGTGTTAGCTTTCCATCACTTTAAAACACGCCTCAATCCGAGTCTGGAAACTCAAGTTACGCTCGAAAATGTCTCACCTAGTACAAATTCCAGGGAGTTGCTACAGCCGTCCATAGCAGTTGCTACGACCCGTAGAGGTACCCAGAACCCAAAAATGATGTTTTGCAAATTTCCCCCATAGGAGCACTTCTGGAGCTCCGATTCCGATCCCGTACAAAACACTTAGAATTCAACATACTACAATTATTCAATGATTAAAACAAAAAATTCACAATATATCACAAATTGGCATCAACGAAATCATCATTTTTCAAGGTTTTCAGGTTATGCTTTCAAAGCTTTTTCAGCACAATAATGGAGGAGTTTCAAAACAAACATAAATAGATTTTTCATACATAATAGTACACGAATTTCATCACCAACATCATCATATAACATCAACTTGTCACCAAATTACAGAATTCAATTAAAAACCCAACAATCATATTAGAGCTTAATGACTCCTCATTCTACCATTCATGTATTATACTCATTTATGAAGAAACTTCCTCCCCCTTACCTTATTATCCTAGCAGGAGTTAAAAAAAATCTGATTTTGATTCTCTAAATTCCTCCAAGTTCCTAGCTTTACTCTTGCACCTTCTCTAGCCTCCTATCTATTCCCAAATTTTAATTTTTTGTATGATAGAAACACCCTAAACTACGTTATCTTCTAATTTATATCATTAGGTTAATCTAGTTAAAATTATAAACTCATCTCTCACTTACTAACATTCTCGCTCCTTCGTCCCCTCTATTTTTCATAATTCTCAATTCAGCCTCAAACTCTCTATTTTCCATTTAATTAATTAAATTAAAATAAAATATAATTATTTTAATTACTAAAATAATTCTTAATAATTCTAGCCCACTTCTACCAATTTTTAATTACTCCTACACTCTCATCTTGAGGTCACATACCACCATCATCCAAAATAATTCAATTGTCGCACATAATAATTAAATTAAAATACAAATAAATCAATTAAAGTAATAACTCAAAAACCAGGATGTTACACTCCCCACAGTGAGACACTTGGTCTAACAAATTTCTGTTCCATGAGCTTTTCTACCTAACTCTTCAGAGCATCCAACTCTGACACAGACATTCTGTAAGGTGCCAATGACACATGTCTAGTATCAGGTACTAAATCTATGGCTAACTCAATTTATCTCTCTGATGGTAAATCATTAATGTCATATGGAAAAAACATATGAAAACTCGCACACCACTGGCATATCAATACTCACAGCTTCAGTCTCGACTTTCAAAGAAGAGAACATATCAAACACTTGAGTATCATCTTTCAAGAACTCCTCCACTTTGTTAGAATATATAAACCTCGAATCTTTCTCTTCACCAAACTCAAGAAACAACATTGACTCATCCAACAAACTACACTCTTGCAATCAGCAAACACTGAACCAACCTTCCACACTTGAAACATCTCACACAACCTAGGTCGAATGGACCAACCTGCTCTTATACCAACTATATAACATCCTATCCCTAAATACTCTTAATTAAAATAAAAACATGCAACAATCATATTTAACCAATAAGGGTGTCACACATCCCTAAAATAATCACACCTTTCGAAAACCTTTTATAACCACGTAGCGGAATCAACTTCAAATATGATTTATAATATCTCAACAAAATAAAACACTCGATTAATCAAATTAATCCAACGACTAAAAACATTGAATAAAACATCCAAACTCAGTGTTACAGATCAGAGCACCTCCAAAACTAAATAACACAAAAAATAACAAATAAGTGAAAAACCTCAATGTCCTCCTCCAGCTCAATAATAACTACTCCTATACCTGATTATCTATACTCCAAGAGAGTACAAAACACAACAAAACAACAAACATGAATGAGAATAACTTTATAGATGATAATGGTGCATTAAACTGTAAGGATACTCATACATGACACCAATTATCATTCTCACACAATCAATAACAACAACAACAACAAAATCACAACGCAAATGCACTAATGCAATGTACTCCTCCTCCAAGATATCATATGGTACCAAGGTTTTGATTACAAAGTTATGTTACTTATTTATCCACGTCTTTGGTTCCTCTCTAGAACACAACGTTCTTTCTGAACAATGAATGAGATTACCATTGGCTCTCTCTGAGCACTTAACACATTATCTCAGTACTATTCACCAACAAAGTAATTCACATTATTACTTATGTAAGACCAACAAAACGGTAAGACAATAATCATTTAAGGCAACTCTAACCTTATCAAAACAACTTTAAACATATCATATTACTTAAATCTCAACTCAACTCAATAATTTTACTTAAATTACTTAACAACTCAAAAGCAACTCTAAAAACTTTAATGTAACAAATCTAACTCTCAAACTCATCAAATGGTAAAAAAAAGTCAATGAAGTCAAAAATTGCTTAAAACACACTAACCGAACAACAAATCAAACACAGAAGCGCCGAAGTGCCGACCACCCGAAAAGTCGCCGCTCGTAACTAACTCGTCGCAACCGCCCCACGATTCGCCTTTATCGTACGACACAACTTCAGCGGCCTTTGTTGCCCTTTTCGGGGCTCTTGAACTCCGACGGCTCTGCCGCCTTCCACGCGGCTCCCGATTTCGACCGCTCTGCCACCCACCGCCGTGACCCGCTATCATGCGGCTCCCCCAATTTTCTAGTCAGCGTTGCCTGCCATCGTGGCTCCGCCGTGCGGCCCTATTTCGGCCGCCACATATCATAGTGTCCCCCCCCCCCCCCCCGAATTTCCATTTTTTTTCCTGATAAAAAGTGATTTTTCGGGAAAAAAATCATTTGAGATATTTTTGTGAATTTTACAGTTATTGCTCAAAATCCAACACAGGTCAGACTCTAAACAGTTATATACCATGATCTAATTGTTATTAAGAATATTCTCCCCAAAGGGCATAACCACAGATTATCATACAACAACAAGGTAAGACAAAAATCACAAAAATAAATAGTTGTTTCTAACCTCACACAAGATATTCAAGAACAGGGTAGAAGGGTTCCCACAAACATACAAATAATGATCACAGATAGAAAATTAAGGAGAAAAAGATAAGAGGGTTAAGATCCCTCACTACCCTACTTCCTAAACACATATATGTAAAAAGTTTCCCCACTTACCTCAAAATAAAATACCTTATAGTAATGTAAGACTTGTTTTATATCACCTTAAATTATTTTATTTTTGATGTAAAAGAAAGTAAAATAAAATACAACTTTTAATATAGAACAAAGATATCACAAATATTTGACTTATTTAAACCAATTAGTAGAAATAAAAGTTCAATAGGAGTCAAGAAACAAATCCATAAACATTCATGCTAACAAACATTCAAAATGATGCAAGACAAATTGCATTTATGGACATGTAGTGAAATAGTGTCTGGAAAAACAAAATGTATGAATGACTTAGCTTCCGATGAATGAATGTCAATGGGTAAATGCAAATGAATTAAGTGGAGCAAATTTTGGGGTATGACACCTAGGGATCTACCTCTCTCTTCCTTCCTACGAGCGTTCAAAGTCTTTTGCCCTTTCTCCCAAAATCTCACTATCTTCCTGTTTTCCACCTTTTGCACATACTATGTCATAGTCTTAACACTTTATCTATTTATTTAACCTAAAATTTCCAATTACTTCCTTCAACCCCAAACTCTCCTCACACCCTCACTAAACTCTATTTTCCATTTTATTTTTATTATTCAAATAAATAATTAATACTCAAAATAATTATTTTATTTTAATTCAAATAGTTTTCTAATCCTCACCACACATCAGCTATTACTCAATCGATCCATCCGTCTCTAATTTAAATAAAATTATATTTCCTCCTAACTCTAAAATATAATCTAATATTTAATCAAATCACTAATAAATCGAATAAACCACACATATCACTCAAATAATTTAATATAAATTCACTTAAAAATAAATAACTAAACTTGGGATGTTACAAAAGTCGTCGAATCACTTAAAATAGAGGAGGTTCCCCCTATCTCTGAGTCTACCAAGCTATATTTCTGTATTAGCTAGCTCCACTAACGTGACTCCTTTCGGAGGTATTTCACCGGTCTTAATGATCCCTAAGGGATTGAGCCAACTAACACTTTTCCACTAAGCCTCACATGTTGGGTGATCCTTAATGTTAGAATCACTCAAGCCTCGATCATAAGTCTTGATGAAATTTTTGGAATCCTCCTTATTCAAAATGACAACCTCCATATCTGAAGTCAACAAAACAGGTGAAGTTGAAGATCCCGCAATTTCAGATGATGCGAGCGTAGAATCGGCTGTATGATCATCCCCTACATCTTCGTCAAAAAAAGAGCATATAAAGAAGACCCACTAGGGGAAGCCTTCCTATCCTGGGAGCTATTGGAAAGTTTCTCCGACTCAGAGTCGTCAGATACAAGTATCACAACGGAAATTGGCTGACTATTAACTAAGCGACAAGAATCTAGGTTAAAAGATGCTTCGACCCTAATTAAAGAAGTCAAATCACTATTTCCCGAATCTCTAAATAAACTTATAGGGTGATCACTCGGGATCGTTTCGACAAAAAAACATTTTTAAAAAATGAATATGTGTCCATAACAAATTAAAATTGTTTTTTCTTGATTTTTAGTGAGGTTATAATCATAAAGTTCATCGATCTATATAAAATTTTAATAATATCTTATTTAGAGAATATTCCATAAATATTCTAATAAAGTCATACATTCGATCTCCAACATCTCCATATTAAATATCACCAAAAAAATTATACATATGATTTGATACATTTTAATAATTATTAATAGTGGTGGCGGTAAGAGGTGGTGTCTGTCGGAGCTCTACCGCCGAACAGTAGGGGTCAAATGGATGTACTCGCTTAATGAGTGACCATATATGAATACTTTTCTTAAACATCAGTCTAGTTTAGGTCCACCATAGAACCGGTCATATCCCTTTTTTGTTTATGTAGGATTGAGTGCTCCACGAAGGAACGGTATATTGGAAAAGGTCCTTTATTTCTGCTGCTTAACTTTCCTAGAAAGCCACACACTATTTCTCTTGACTTGTTTCGGTTGACTCTTCCTTCGTTACTATAAAACCCCTCAAACAATTATATCTTCAATTCATAACTTCATTTCAATTTGAAAACTTACATCTTCCCTTCATCTCTATATTCTACTCCATTTTTCATCAAGAGTTCTTCTACCTTATTTATACATCTCATCTCACATATCACAAGCTTCCATAACAATGATGGTTAGTTCTTTACCTTGATTTTAACCACTCTTCTATTTTCTTCATCTTAGCTAAAACATAATTGGTGACTTTTCTTTTCTTATTAACAACTAGTTAATTTTTTTGTGACAGAAAGTAGTGTTAAAGTTGGAGATACATGAAGACAGAATCAAGCAAAAAGCTATGAAAGCTGTCTCTGGCCTTTCAGGTATTTAATTTATTGGAATTATGCTTTTTTGGTTCATGAAAATAATTTATTTAGAATTGAATTGTTTTAGTGAAATACTGAGATTTTATTTGTAATATTGTTGCAGGGGTTGAGTCAGTTTCAGTGGACATGAAAGACATGAAATTAACTGCAATAGGAGATATTGATGCAGTCAAAGTAGTGGCTAAGCTAAGAAAGTTTTGTCATGCTGAAATAATCTCTGTTGGACCAGCTAAAGAAGAAAAGAAAGAAGAACCTAAAAAGAAGGAAGATGATAAGAAGGATTCAACAAAAATAAATATTATTGATCCTTTCATGTTCTATGGAACACATGCCTATTACAGTCATCAGATAAAACCTCAATACAATCCTTACTACGGCACGGTTAGCGTCGAAGAGGATCCTAATAGTTGTGTCATCATCTAAGTTTTGTATGCTAATTTAAAGATTATTGAATTTGTGTCTCTTTTTATTTTGTAAAAGCACTATGATGTATAGTGTAGATTATAATATGAGGCTTGCAAGACTATTCTTTTACATATAAGTACATTCTTAATCAATATGATAGTACTATTTAAACTTAAACATCAATTCTCTAAAAAAAAACAATTCTTTAAACAGTAACATTTTACCTATGAAAAACAAAACCGTGTTGTGTGCAACTTTAGAAACAATACTTGCCTTGGAAGGTAAGAAGGAGAGGAACACTGTGAGACACTAGACTATAGACTAAACCACCATTAGTTTCAAAATATAGAATTTTTCATACATGTGAGACGTGAGACATCTTATTAATCACTAAATTTGTGATCAATTCAATTGATAATTAGTTTAGATTGCATTTAAAATTGGGGGATTTGATTAATAATGTAGTTAATTAAAATAATGTGATTAGCAAGGTGATACAGATGTAGAAAAAATGAGTATTTGATTATGACTGAAAATATATGATAAAATATAGAGGAAGAAGTGTCTTATATGGTTTACTCTTGACTAATGTTCAAAATAATTGAAGTTGAACAAGTATCGTACATAATGACAATATTAGATTTGAATAATAATGACAAATAATTCTATGTGAACAATGACATTATTATAAGCACAAGTGTCTTATGCTAAAATACCTTCAAGCTTAGACAAACTTCCTCTTCTAAATAATATCCGTAAATAGTTAATTGTAATACTCTCATGACTTTAAGTTGAACTTTTCAGGTGAGACTTTAAGTTAAAATTTTTAGGAGAGACTTTAAGTTAAATTTTTCATGCGAGAATTTAATTGAATTTTTAAGACAAGACTTTAAGTTGAAACCCTCAGACAAAAAGTTGAGTCTCTCAGACGGAACTTTAAATTAAGTCCCTCAGATTTTTGTTGTGTTATTTATTTCGTTGTTTATTAAAGAGTCATGTCGTGGCGTGTTTTATCATTGGGCAAGAGGGCCAATTGTGAGAGAGTTGACGAAACTTGATAATTTTTAGTAGGGACCCAATATTTGTATTTCCCTTTGGACGTCAAGGATTCTTCAAAGAAGATCCAGCATCTAAGAGCGGCAAGAATTTCTCTTTGAGCATCCAACATTTATATAGCCTCTATTGACGGCAATGATTCATTCTTGAGGATCCATCATTCAAATTGCCTTCAAGGGTGGGAAAGATTCCTCTTGTGAATTCAACATTTATATAGCCTTTAAGGGCGACAAGGATTCCTTCTTGAGAATCAAACATTAAATTATTTATAAAATTTAACGACAGACCCTTCTTGAAATTCCTTCATTTTTTTTTGGAAAACACTATAAAAAACACTTGTAAAGAATCTTATACATTGGAAGGTGCTTCTCTCCTTAGAAAGATAATCAATGACCAATTGTAATAATATCTCAAGTTGATTGAGTTCCATGCCCTAGGGATAAGTCTTTCATCTAGCTTTTCAATTTTGTAAGATCAATGAGGTAAATTTTGACATAGGAGGTATGGACATTCCCAATTAGGTTATAGTTTCTCCAAGGTAGTGGGTAAGATAACTTTCCTGAGCATCATGTCACTCTTCTGAATTTCCCTCGGAACTACCTTGGAGTTGTACCATATGAAAGCCAACTGTTTGGCGGCGAATTCTCTGATATGAACGACTTCACGCGTTTTGTCAATTAGATCAGCTGCACACCAAATCCCCCCTCCCCCATTTTCTTCTTCATTGAACTAAGAGCGCATCCACGTACGCGTATTGATTTCGACAGGAAACATACCCTCAATTCCACATACCATTGTTGAATGGGTTGTGGTATGATATGACCATAGAACTTCTTGGAGTTGTTCGGCTCAGAGCCCCTTGGCTTCATCCAGTTTTGTCCTTATTTTGCCTAATATCACCTTGTTCGACAACTATGTTCGCCCGCTCACCTGTGGGTGGACAACTAAAATGAACTTTGTTAGTATTCCTAGGTCTTCACAAAAATCGACCATAGTAGAACTGGAAAATTATGTGTCATTATCTGAGATGATAACTCCTAGCAAATCGAACATGCATATGATCCGCTGCCAGTGTAAGCAACAAACCCTTTCTATTGTGATTTTGGAGACGACTTCAGCTTATATCCATTTCGTAAAGTAGTTTACTTGCACAATCAAGAACTTTAGTTGACCATATGCTAGCAGGGAAAGACCTAAGTTTTCCATGCCCCATTAATAAAATGGACGTGGGGATGTGACAAAGTGAAGGTTTTTGGTTGGCGCATGATGTAAGTTAGGGTACTTCTGGCCTTTGTCACACTTTATAAAGAATTTTGCGCTATCGTTCATCAGAGTGGGCCAATAATAGCCCCCTTAAGAAATGTTTGAGAAAGTGCTCACCCTTTAGAGTGACTACCACATGCTCCTTAGTAGACCTACGTGAGGACCAAAGCAAATTCGTTTTCCCCTAGGCATCTCAGCATGGGGGAGGCATTTCCCATCTTTAAGAGCTTCCTAAATAACATAGTAAACTTTGATGCATATTTTCATATCTTTTTTCTTCCATCTCACTGGAAGGGAGTTCGACTGACAAGAGATAGCGTATTATGGGCACCATTCAACTTGTGGTCTAGGAAATTTCAAAGGTATTGGTTTCCTCCATCTTGATACCAGGGGCAGCGATAGTTTATTGAATTACAGTTCGACTATGTCCTTCACTTTTCGTGTTAGCGAGCATTGAGAAAAAGGATAACCCTAGAGTTATGTTCCTAAAAAGCATTTGTTATCTCAAAAGTTTTAAAATGTTTAGATAATTCACATACCTTTTTAATATATTTAATCAACTAGGGATCCATTGTATGATATTCTCCGATGACGTGATTCGCCACCAATTGGGAGTATCTTCTAGCTTTGAGGCTTGAAGTGCCTGTCTCAAGGGAGAAGGCCATGTCGGGAATCAAGGCTTCATACTCGAATTGGTTTTTGTTGTCCTTGACCTTAAACTTCAATGACTTCTCGATCATGATATCATTTGGTCCCTCCATTACTATTTTGGTACCACTTCATACTCGACTTGGTTGTTTCTGCCTTAAACTTAAAAATTAGGATATTGACGATCAAAATCCTTCCAAGCAAAAGAATTTGCTGGATGTCTCATGAGTCTATCTCTAGTTTGAATATCTCCATGCAATGTCATGGAAGAAACGGTTTTTGATGATATAAAAACTCTTTGTAGTCTAGACTTAAGAGGAAACCATCAAAGAACCTTCCCATGTATATTTTTTCTACCTTCAACATCATCAAAGTTGACTTTCCATCTTGAGATACCTCATGCAGGGAAAACATTAGCATTAGCCATATCCTTTCAATACAATATGCCTCTGTTAAATTTGATTTGAGTCAGGATATGCACATGATTTTAGTCATGAACATAAAATCTCAATTTTTTATGATTTTCAAAATACTTTGAGATTCTCCCTTCAACCCAACTTGAATCAAAAAACAAGTATTGTTCTTGTTTCACTAACTTAACTAATTGACTAAAAGCATCATGATCAAGCTCAAATATAACAATTGAATTATGCATGCCAAAAAAATGAATCGATTTAAATCTTAATTCAGAGATATGCAATCATGAAGGAGACTCAATAAACAATAATAAACGAAACGAAGGCGGCAAAAGAAACATTAAACCCGTATTGGAGTTCTCTCTATGAATGTATTAGGAACATGTAATTTCACTTGCAGGGTTGGAAGATCCAACTTTCTCACCATGAAAGATCCGATGAATATAACCTTTTAGAAATCCTTTATTGATTATTTATTCATAAACATCTATATGTGAGGGCTTCTTGCAATTGACACATTAGTGCAGGGGCATAAATTTTTTCCATTTTCTGACAAATTTGCAAATGCAAAATCAAGAAAGTTTAAAATCCCTCTAATATACTCCTCTTTAACTACATAATTGTTTAATATCTAACTTTTATCCATTTAATAACATTAAAAATACAATAGTCTTTGCAGAGATTAATGATGGAGTTTTAAACATACATTTAGAATAAACCATAAGTGGTGTGACTACACATTACACAATCCTACCTTTTGATCTAACTGAACTTTTTCCTCTATGATGTTCTAATTAACTTTGTTTACAAGCTATCTATAACTATTCTAATAAGAAAAATTCACAATACACATCATGAGTGTATTAGAGGCACGTTTCTCTCTTTCTCTAACTCTTTACTCATAAGTTCACTGTTATTTCAAGTTAGTAGAAAGCAAATAAATATGAACAAAAAAATGGCTACATGTTCACCACATCATGGATCTACAACAAAACCCAGAGAGATATGTCATTGCTTGAAAATCACATTCATATGTTTGTATTACAGAAGTAACACATAAAGGGTCTATTATGAGATAATGGTAGCAACAAGGAAAATTATGTTAATTTAATTGAGTTTGCCTTTAACAACTTTGAATATTATCACCCTCACAAATTTAGTCAAAAAATGGAGATGACCCTCAAGTGGATAGGGTTGCAGACTTGCTGGATATGAATGGAGATTGGAATATAAGTCTCCTTGAAAGCCTCTTAGCAATAAACTGTTTTCGCAATACATAGCAAAATGCAGTAACATGCCATTAAGAAAGAAAAATAATCTTCATTTTGAGTTTATAAGAACCAATGTTATCCCTATAGTGGCTTCTTATTTATCAATAAACCTACTCCTACTCACAGTGCACAACCACAAACTACTGGTTTTTAATGATACCAGCTGCCTTGTTCTTAATGATGTCATTCTGCCTTTGAACTTTTGATGATTAATGAATTAATGTTGACTCCTGTTCATAGATAATACTAGATGACAATGATCTTAGTAGTTGAGATCTACCTAAGATAATACTATATGATTTATTTAAACGCGTTAAATGAAGTGATTCCCATTAATCAATGTGTTTAGATGGTAATGAGATCTAGAAGCTCACTTAGCTAATAAACTATATATTATACGATCACATATAGCTTTTGGTATAGAAATATGTGGTAGATGTAACGCATGACGGAAACAAGTCAAATAAATTATTCTTTAATGTAAGACTGTATAAAAAGTTCAACTATTAATGGGAGTTTAGAGGGAACAAAAGGATTTTGAGGTCAAAGTAAAAAGAAGAAAGCAAGGGAAAAGGAAAAGAAGAAAAAAGAGGAAGGTAAATGAAAATTAGGTCTGTGTTGTTTAAAATATTAGGTACTTTTTATTTATAAAATTATTTTTATTTCCCTTATATGATAAAAAATTTTAGTATTTGATATATAACAATCTATAAAATTAAATAAAAAAAGTAATTTATTGAGAAATTTGTTTTAAACATAGAATTGAAACAGTATTTAAACTATTAAAAAAATTATCTTAAAGGAACTACTTTTAAGATACTGTTCTTCACTATTCTCTTCTTTCTCCTCTTCTTTTTCTATCTCTCTTAATTTATTCTTTATGTTAATTTTTTTTAATGAAGAGAGAAAATAAGATTAAGAGATATAAGGAGAGTTAGAAGAGGAGAGAATAATGAATGGGAGGATCCAAGCTCATTTTTAGGTTTCATTAAATTTGAAATTTTTTATTTCACTTGATTAATTTTAAAAGTTTTTAGAAATTCTAAAAATATTCTTCAAATATTAAGATCTAGAAAATGTTCCGAGTGCTTGGATTTCAGATTTAACATAGAGTATACGTCACGATTGATTTTTTTTTTATATCACTTCTTCGTTTCTATTTATAACTAATAAAAAAAATCAAAATCCAAAAATCCGAAGCTATGCTACATTAAGTCATTTTTCTTCTAAATTTGGTCGTATGCATCACCTCTTTGATGTTTTTGACTATTAACCAAAAGGTTGGTACGCATTTAATCAAATTTTAGCTTTTGGCTTTATTTCTTTTATCTTTTTCATAACTAACGGCTTTATTTTACATTTATATATACTTACATTTATAAAGAGAATTTTCATAAATTTTACTTTATTTTATTTGTTCAGTACATTGTCAATCAAACATTGTAAAAGACAAAAAAGTTGTCCAATATTTTAAAGGTTTGTATTGTACTATTATTATCAATACTTAATCTTTTGAGAATAGAACGAACACATAGAGTTTGAGCATGCATCACTTTGTATGTCTTTGAACTCTATAGTTCGATTATGCGTCAGCAAGTTTGAGCATGCATCACTTTGTATGTCTTTGAACTCCATAGTTCGATTATGCGTCAGTCTGCATGCCTTTACGTTCTATAATCCGAATAAATTCAGTAGTCAAATGTGCATTAGAGTGTGGATCTCATGTTGTAAAATGTGCCGATTGTTTATATTTTTGTCAAGTTTTCAATAGTGAATAGGAAAAATCTCTAAGATCGTTTTTGGGGTACCAAAATCGCAGCTGCTACCTCAGTTAGGCAAGAGTGTTACGGGAAAAAAGTTGATAGAATCAGAACATGCGCCATATTATCAGCCTAAGCTACAACCCCAATTTGAGAAAAACCAAAGAAGCATAAGGTGTAGGTTGAACCACGATAAGTAGATGAGTCATATCCTAGAAGTGTTTGCGACACGTCGATATTGTCAATTTACGGGGACCTTGTGGTCTGAGATATTTAGGAGGTTCAGGTATCATATGTATTTTTATATAATTATTTTTTTTACAATCCTTTTTTTGTTCTTGTTTTATATTGCTTCTAATTTTTTTTTTCAGTTTCGTGAGTTTTCACTTATATTTTTCAATAACAAAAAGAAGATCATTTGTTTGACTACTCCAAACAAAATATGGTTTTTGGATTGTATCAGAGAAGGTGGACTTGCTGGCCTCACCACAAGGAGCTACAACCATATTGACCATGGGATGCTGGCTTATTTTTCTAAAGGGCTGCACAAAAAGACTAGTACATTTCATCTACTAGTTAGGGAGATGACAATGACACATGATGATGTGTCACATCTGTTGCATCTACCCGTCGAGGATTGTCTATTATACCACACTTTAATGACCGAAGCATGATTAGTTGGACAATTTATGGGTGTGATTCGATTTAGCCCGACGAAAGCTGATTGAGAAGTTGAAAATACTAAATGTGATAATCTACAATTCACATTATTAAAGGGTGGGTTTGAAAGATACCTTCTACAGCAAGTGTCTCTAATGGTGATAAAATGGGCATATTCTTGCAGGGATAGATCACTTGATTTTCTTGGCGGACTTCACGATCTTCTAAGACAATAGTGACACCTAAACTCGAGTAATGCAACTATTATATTTCATTGACATCAATGTGATCGATGACTTAATTTTAGAATGAAATTTAAGACAAAGCAGTTGATAGGTTACATAATACTACTCCCTCCGTCCCACAACGAGTGATCAATTTGGAATAAAAGAGTGTTCAAAAATGAATAATCCATTTCAATTTCCAATGCATCTTTTCTAATTTTATCTTCTAATTAATATTACTTACATCATTATCAATACATGATAGGGATACTTTAGTAAATATATCATTCTCTCTCTTTCATTTATTCCTTTTTTTAATCTGTATGAAATGATCAGCTAGTTCACTAATTGTGGAACGGATGAAGTACTTTATATAGCGTATTCATGTTATTATACATTTAATTTTAAAAAACTATGCTTTATTGGATGTTTAGTCTTTTAATTAAATTATTTGTTTAATGTTGGTCCCTAATTAATAAAGATTACTTATTGGTCCCCTAAATATACTTATGCTAGTCAACTAGACCATTTTTGTGATAACACTACTAGCAGTTGGAGAAGATAACCATTGAGCAAAAAGTTGACTATAATATGTATACCAAGGTGTTATGATACATCATAATACTAGTATTTGTTCATTTTGGAAGTTGTTTTTTTGTTCCTTATAAATTATTTGAATTTGCAAAATAGATAGTTCGGTTTTTCATCACTTTCATTTTGGTAGTTTTCATCTTTTAACTCTATATCTTTGATATTTGTAGCTTTTAGTACAAGTACTTTCTTTGTTTTATTTTCATTTGCTTTTAGTAGAAAGGTTTAGTTCAATCTCCTATTCCTGAATTAACCAAATAGACTATCCAAAAACACATAGAAGACGAGTCTTTAGATTCATAAATCATAGTGACTTTAGGTTACGAACTGAGGTGTAAGCATCTAACGACTTTGTTGATTAAATCCTCATTTTGAATTTTTTTACCTAAAGTTCTTAAATTATTTACTGTATGAATGAATTTTTTTTTCATATCTTCGATATTTTATTTAGGATTCATTCTAAAAAATGTGATCTATGTGCTTACAGGTATGGAGCTAATGATCTTGATGTTGTTGTCTGCCTTGATATTTTGATAATGACAAGGGTAATGCTTATTGAATTCAGTGGTAATATATTTCCAACTCTTTGATGATGGTGATTAACTTGAAGCATCTCAAGTCTCATAAACAATACTACAAATAACACTTTTTATGGCAAAACTTTCACCTCGATCATGCCAAAAACCGAGTGTATAGGTCTTGGGAGCGACATGTTTGATTTTTTTTTTAAAAAAACTTTTCCTTCGGTTTTATAAATAAAACCGAGGTAATATAGCTATAAGTGAGCGCCAGATTTTTCTAAAAAAAATAATAAACCTATTACCTCAGTGTTTCTGAAAATCAAGGGAACATAACTATTAGGGAACACACTTCGAATCATTGTAACTGCATTTAATATTTTTTCAATGATTTCTCACTTGGCGCCTTCCAATCTTCCCTTTTTTTCTTAGTTTTTTTTTTTTTCATTTTTTTCTTATTAATTAGTAATTCTTAAAAAAAATTGCTATAAAAAAATGAATAGGAAATAATATGAAAGAAAATATTTCATTAATTAAAAACAGGACAACAAATAACTATTTCACATATTCAAATTCCTGACTTCACTCAACTTCAATAGTATCACTGTTAACTATCCCTAACTGAGAGAAAAGTTCAGATAGAACTCTTCCATATGGTATGAGGAAAGTCATTTCCTCCCTATAGATGATTATCATTTCCTTTAAGAATTTAAAAATAGTAAGAGGGAGATTAACTATAATGTTCTTGATAAGGAATTAACAAGAGATACTTGTCATTCCAAGTAAGCGTTTCTAGTTCTTTCTCTCTTGGACAGAGATTTGACATTAGAAGTTGATACAAAACTTTTCCAATTGGTCGTACAGTAACATGACTACTGAGATTATCGTAGTTGGCATAAATTATGTGAAGGTGATCTTTATAAGCATTGTTGAATCTATAATGTTCAACACATCAACCTTACTCTTCACATTTTATTGTCTGAGCAATAAGTAACTAAGTAATTGTGATAGGAAAGCCATTGACATATGACTGGATTGACTCAGCATCGTGACCAAATGGCCCAACGGATGCATTTAACCATAACTCTTTAACGATATTAATGTAAATGTGCCCATGAAGAATGTCAAAGCAACCATTCAACTTTTGTTTGCGAATAGTTTTCCTCAGATCAAAACCTTTATCTTTCAAATCCTCGAAATCAACAAACTTTTCATTGATAACGAACAAAATATTTTCATCTAAGGTTGTTAAATACATTTTTGAAGAAAATAAAAGACCTTGAAAATAGGTTCAAAGACACAAAGAGTTGGAAATGAGACGTTGAAACTAGGAATGGTGTTTAAATAAAGTGGAGAATAGGAAGTGAAACAATCAGAGAAGCTTAAACGCCTCATTAAAAATCCAAAATATACGTTACATTTTTTAATATGGATGATCATTTCTATTCTAGTGGACATGATTCCAATGCGCGCCATGATTTATGTTTTTTAGAAATATAAATCACATATTACCTCGGTTTTGAACAAAACCAAAAAATCTGAGGGGAAAAAAATTCAGGAAATTTTTTTTAATTATTATAAATTTTTGTTTTTGTAAACTAAATAATATATCTAGTTGGTTTCCTTAATATCTGAGGGATAAGATAAGTAGAATTTTATTATAAAAGCACTTGTTAAATAGATTTTACCCTAATTCTAACTTATATGTAACCGCTTCAAACTCGAACACATCATTCTTTCAGGATCCATCTCACAAAATGGTGTTAATGTTGTTGTTGTTATTGTATTTAGAAGCTTGTAAAAGTTCTGTATGATGGATTGCAAGTGTAGAAAAAAAAATCAATAGTTGGAACAATAATTCCTTTAGAAGTTAAATGCATTCAATGGTTGGACTAGATAACTCCTAGAAATTGGACGCGTGCAATATTTAGACCAGATAATTCCTTACCCCAAAATTCTGGTTTTGTTGTATTATTATTTTTCAATATGTTGTGTTAACAATAAAATTTTCTTTTTAAAAAATAATCACATTCACCTCGGTATTTAACAAAATTGAGGGGATAATTTAGCGTGAAACCTAAACAAATCTTTTGTCGTTTATTTCATGATTACCAACGCTCAAGACACTATCATTAGTGATACGCTTCAAATCTAAAAAAATTCATTATAAGGTCTTATGATATCTATAATTGATAAATAAATGTCATTAAACGCTTGAAACTATCTACATTCTCCACTTTAACTTTTGTCATTAGGAGTTATATATGATGAATTGTAAGTGCAGAAAATTATCTGGGTTTAAGGTTTATGTTTTTAAATATTCATTTGATCATAAAATCATTTATTTTTATATTCTTTTTTTCCTAACCTTTTTTTTGTTTTATATCAGAAACAAATACTGGCAAGGTCAAGCATTTGACCATGCCCAAATATCAAGGAATCGAAGATACAACATATGATCTTCAGAGATAAATTAATTTTCATTTTATTATTCTATGTAAACAATGTAATATTCTGGGTAAACATTGTAGTTTGTAAACAAAATATTTTTATTTACTTTCTATGTAAACAATGTAACAAATTTCAATTAAAAAAACAATTTATCTTACCCCTCGGTTTTATTGTAAACTGAGATGTATGAGGCGCTAGTTTTATAAATAATAAAAATGTAGATGTTGGGGTTCAAACCCATGTGAGAATTAATTTACCCCTTGGTGTTTAAATAACCAAGGTGATAAGATGTTACTTTTCATGACGCCCTTTGTTACCTCGTTACTGCAGCCGAGGTAAAATGCATTTCGCATGTGATGTTAAAAGCATTTTTTGTAGTAGTGAAAGTAAAAGATTCAAAGTTTCAGTTAAGTGATTATATGATCGGAGTATCCAGCAAAGTAATCTGAAGCTTTATGATTTTGAAAGAGAGGAAGTATGAAAGTTTGCCCATTCATGCATGTTAAAGTGACATGAGTCTTGTGAAAGTAGGAAAGTAACTCTTAAAATACTAAGACAATTCACGCATACACACTCCAATTTTTTTAAAAGCTTTCTTTACTTTCTAAAATTACTTAAAATTGATTTTAAGACCTAACTAACTTATTAGGGGATTGTCTGATCAATTGGAAGGATTTTTACAACCCAATAATTAATTATCCCTAATCACCTAATGAATTTTAGGTCTAAAATCGATTGTGACAATCTCTTAATGATTGGTAATGATAAAATATCAAAGCATTCCATTTGTGGATTGAACAATAAATTATTAGGGGTCAGTAATGAATTGGCCTAACCTATTATTCCATTAATTTGACCCATGAATTGTTTTCGTTTTGATACTCAATTTATCCTATATATAGAAGGTTTTTCTTCATTAGAAATCAAACCAAAATTCATAGCTTTCCTATTTCTTACTATATTTTTATTTTTCATACTATTTTTTTAAAATTATTGGTATAGAGATTTCTAATTTCGTCCGTCACTACATAATTAACTTAATGAAAGGGAACAAATGGACCATTTTTACGGCATCCCAAACATCACAATTCACCCCTTCAATAAAAATGGTCATTTTCTCTTTTCTATAAGAATTCCCTTCACCTTGAAAGATAGACGTGTGTTTAAGGAATCATTTGAAGTCATCATATCTCCTAAGACGACTAGACTTTAAACATGAGTTAGTATCTTATGCCACTTGTTAGCCAACTTACTTCAAACACAACAAATGGTGAATTGTTATTTTAGTAAAAATAAAGACTCGAAACATTAGATCACTTTTCAGATTGATTTTAAGAAGACGTGTAGAAAAAGAAGAGGAAAATGACAAGTAAATAAGTAAAAAAAATAAAGACACGCGTGAATAGATAAAAACACATTAGACTTTACCCTAGTTCAACCAAAAACCATCAGGCCCATTTCTAGATCCCAAGGATATCATATCCATACAAATACTTGATAGATGGAGCTTCTCACCTTCCTACATGAGCTAGATAAAAATACTACAACAAACCCTAAAGACTCTAACATCCCTTAATCACTAGGGGCTGCCACTTATGTTGGAACAAAATTGGTTTGTCCTCTATTCCTTAGATTTTGATGATAACTAAGTATTTAAAGAATAGTTGGGTATAATAATGTGTGTTCAAGTGTGCAGGACAATAGACTAAAATTTCATATATATTCAAAGTACTGGTTATGAATATGAACATCTAAATATAAGATTAAAGACCAAAATATGATGGATCAAAAGCTGAAGACCGGACTCTGAAGAAGTCAACTTCTGAAGAGGTCAAACGTATGAAGGTCATAGTCTGAAGGAGTCAATCTCTGAAGATCAGACTTTGAAGATGTCTTCTTCTGATGATCAGAACTTGAGTCGGTCAAAGTGCAAAGACCAAGGTGATTATGATGGGTCACCATCAACCTCTGAGTGTACTTTATCATGTGAATATCTAAGTTTTATTTTCTTCATAGAGTTTGTTGGGATGCAACTGCTAATTCCTTTTGTAGCAAATGTATTTTAAACTATATTTCACCTACCTTGAGTATTTGGTGAAACATCTCAACATCTCTTTTGAAGTTTCTCAAAGGACTTAAATATGTTGGATCTTCAGCGACTCTTTTCTTCTCTGCTTAAGTAGCTAAAGACTTGAAGAAGAAAAACCTTAATTTACACTCAAAGAGAAGTTACTCTGTAAAAGCAAAACTTAGGATTTCTTATCCTTGTATATCTTAGAAATCCCGAAGTCTTCAAATATTATATTTGTGTTGTATAATTTATGCACCTCTGATTGTATATGAAATGTATTTTTCCAAATAATCATTTATCTGTTAGGTAGATTGTTATAAGTCTTTTACTAAGTGTTTGAGTATTTGAAGTCTCTTGCTTATATGCTTGAGCAAATAAGTATCTTACTTGTGTGCTTGAACATTGGAAGTATCTTTCTTGTGTTCTTGAGAAAATTGTAATCTTGTATGATTATAATGAAAATCTCTTGTAAGTACAAGGGGAGTGGATTACTCTCAAGTTGTGAGAGAAACTAGTATAACTCTGTGTGTTATTCTTCTTTCTTGCTTTTCATATCCGCTGCCTACCTCTGACTGAATCAGATTCTATAAATTATGTTTAGAATCTGACTCAAGAGTTTTAAAAAGAAAGAAAATGTCAACACAATTCAACCCCCATTTTTGTGTTTTTCTCACCTTTAGTTGGCATTAGAGCATGGTTTGTGCTTAATACTTAACGGTGGTGCAAAAAATATCATGAGAAAAACATATTAAATCATGTTTAGTGTTTTGAAATATGGAAGTGGTACTCCTAATCCCCATGATTCTATTAATCATGATTATAACAATTCATATAAGAATAATTATACAACTAGACCTCCAACTTTCAATGGAGATTCTACTGAGTTTTAATGGTGGAAGAGCAAAATGTATACTCATATCATAGACCTTGATTATGAGTTGTGGGATATTCTAAAAGATGACATTATTTCATTCAATGGAGTTACAATAGTGTCTAATAGAAAAAATTTTGTACTAACTCAAAAAAAGACCTATAAAAAGCATCATAGAGTTAGAGGCATGTTGGTTGATGCTCTACCTCATTATGAGTACATCAAAGTCATTGATAAATCTACAACTAAGACTATTTTTGATCCCTATGTGCCATTTATGAAGGGAATTAATAGGTTAAGAAAGCTAAGGATAACCTTTTGGTTCAACAATATGAGTTGTTTAGAATGAAGGAGGATGAAGACATTGAAACCATGTTTTCTAGGTTTCAAATTCTTGTGTCTGGACTTCAAGTTCTGAGCAAGAGCTACACTACATTTGATCACGTCAATAAGATTCTGAGGAGTCTTTCTATCAGATACAGACCTAAAGTGACAACTATCTAAGAGGCCAAAGACTTAAACACATTAAGTCTTGAAAGTCTTATCAACAATCCTTAGAGCCATGAAATGGAGCTCAATGGAGATGAACCTATCAGAAAGTCAAATCCTATGGATTTGAAATCTTTTGCTAAAATTTCCAAGGCTCCTCAAGTTTAGGAGTCTGAAGAAGATTCTCATGTAGAAGGTTCTGAAGATGACTCAGATGATGAGAAAATTACCTTTATCATCAAAAGGTTTCAGTATCTGGCCAAGAAGAACAAGAGATTATCTGGTAGAAGCAATAGCCACATAGGATCTAGCTCTAGATAAAAGAAGGGTGATTAGAAAGGATGCTTCAAATGCAAGAAGATCGGTCACTTCATTCTTGAATGTCCTGAACTACAAAGGGACAACAAGTCAAAGAAAGGAAGCTTTCAGAAAGATAACTTCAGAAAGAAATTCAAGAAAAGTCTCATGGAAACATGGGATGAACTTGACAATGAGGAAGACTCTAAAAAGGATGAAGAGCAAGCCAACCTTGCTTTGATGGCTCTTACATCTTTTGAAGCAGAATCTGACTCAGAATTATGGTTCAGAGTCTGAGGAAGAGGATGGGGTATTTTATAAACTATCTCGTTGTGATTTAATTACTTTCATTCAAGATATCATGGAGAGATGTTAAGAGAAATCTAGACACGTGAAAATATTGAAAATGCAATATGATCTTCAGAAGGAAGAATTAAATTATTTTCAAAGAAAAACGAAGCCCTAAAGAAGGATCATGTTGCTATAGTAAAGTAAGTTTCTAATAAACCTCTTGATATGTATGAAATGGTTATTCAAGAGATTATCATAAACGATTTTAATAGAAGAAAACTTTATTCCATGATTTATGGAGTAAGTAGAAGTAAAAAGATAGGTCTTGGTTACACATAAAAATCTTTTAATCCAAGGTTTGAAACCTTGAGTAAACCAACACATCCTTCTTCATCAGGCTCTTCTCAGAAAGGGCTTGACTCTTATTTTGTACTTGTTGCTGAGAATGCAATGGTTCTGAATTAGCCAGAACCTAAAGTTGTTGAGTGAAGGGTTCTGAAGAAACCAGAACCTAAGACTCTAAAGTGAAAGGTTCTGAAAAGGCCAAAACTTAAGATATCAGAAGTTAAGGTTATGACAGTTTCATAACCTAAGGCATGGTTCATTCAAGACAACAAACCTTCCAATCAAAAGTATTGAATGACCCTAAGCCTTATCATATGAGATCAAAGGTATATTACAAGAAGAAACCTGTCAGAACGAACCCTAAAGGACCCATAAGACTATGGGTACCTAAATCTCAAATTATCTTTGCTACAGATATGCTTCGAGGGAGAAGCACTGCAATAATCATGGTACCTGGACAGTGGTTGATCACGACATATAACAAGATAAAAGCTTATGTTCCAAACCATAACTCTAAAAGGTGGAGGAGCTATGGAATTTATAGGAAACCATAAAGGAAAGATCATTGGTATGAGTACTATTGGTAACTTCTCTATCTCAATTAATAATGTTTGACTTGTAGATGAACTTAAACATAACCTACTGAGCATTAGTCAATTTTGTGATATTGGTTATTAAGTCATGTTTAATAAGAAAAATTGCATATTCATGAATGAATCTGACAAGTCTATAGTATTCAAAGGTAGAAGAAAGGTAGAACAACTGCATAGTCATTAATTTTTATGAATTTGTTGATCAGAAGGTACTTTGCCTTCTATCAGTGAGTGGTGAGAAATAACTCTGGCATAGAAGGTTATGTCTTTCTAAGTAGAGACTAATCTCTAAATTTAGCAAGTTGAAACTTATTAAAGGTTTTCCAGACCTCAATTATCATTATGATGCTATTAGTGGAGCATGCCAAGTATGGAAAATTAGTAAACTTATTTCAAAACTAAACATTGTCTCTACCTCCAAACCCTTAGAACTGCTTCACATTGATTTGTTTGGTCTTATTAGTACAACATCAATCAATCGGAATAAATGTGGTCTAGTCATTATTGATAACTATCACATATGGACTTGGGATAAATTCCTTAGAACCAAGGATGAACCATATGATGTGTTCAAAATTTTCTACATACAAGTACAAACAAACAAAAAACAAAATTTTTAAAGGTAAGAAGTGATCATGGTGGTGAATTTGAAAATGAGCCATTTGAACTTTTTTGTGAAAAACATGGAATTCTCCATGAGTTATCTTCTCCTAGAACTCCATAGAAAAAGGGAATTATAAAGATAAAGAAAAAATATTTACAAGAAATGGCCAAAACCATGATCGATGAAAACAACTTACCTAAGTACTTGTGGGCAGAAGGTGTTAACACAACATGTTATGTTCAAAACAGAATCTTTATTAGAATTTTTCTAAACAAGACTTTATATGAGTTGTTCAAGGGAAGAAAGCCCAACATTTCTTATTTTCACCAGTTTGGATGCACATGTTACATCTTAAACAATAAAGTTTATCTGAAGAAATTTGATGCCAAAGCTCAGAAGCGTGTCTTTTTGGGATACTCTACACACTTTAAGCCATACAAGGTGTATAACTCTGAAACCAATATGGTTGAAGAGTCAATACACATCAAATTTTATGACAAGGAGCCAGACAGTAAAATGTCAGAGCTAGTTCAAAAAAATTCAGAAATTTATGTATCTGAAGACACATATGGAGCTAGAGGTTCAGAAGCTAGCAATCCATCAGAAGAAGGATGCTCGTAAGTTATCATAACTTTGGAAGCAAGTGATCTATAAGTTGATCTAACCTCATAACCTCATCTAGATGTTGAAGAATTTGAAGAAGCTCAAGATGGCTCCTCAGATACATCACAATCCAAGAAGACCTTAAAGTATAAATCTTCTCATCCAGAATAGTTAATTCTTGGAAACAAAGATAGCCCTAGAAAGACAAGGTATGTCTTCAAAGAAGAGCATTCAATGTTAGGACTACTCTCCATGATTGAACCGGATTCTGTTGATGAATCACTTTATGATGATGGTTGGATTGTGGCTATGTAGAAGAGTTGAATCAGTTTCAAAGAAATGATGTATGGGGTATGGTACCCAAACCTTTGCAAAAGAACAATATTGGAACAAAATGGGTATTCGGAAATAAGTTAAATGAGAAAGGAGAAGTGATAAGAAATAAGGCTAGACTTGTAGCTCAAGGCTATATTCATTAAGAAAATATATATTTCTCTGGAACCTTTGAACCGGTTGCAAGGTTAAAGCCAATTAGGTTACTTCTCTCTTATTCTATCAATCATAACATTATTTTATATCGAATATATGTTAAGAGTGCATTCTTAAATGGAGTCATTTTTGAAGAAGTGTATGTCAAACAACCACCTGGGTTTGAGGACTCGGTTCACCCATATTATATTTTCAAACTTAAGAAATCACTTTATGGACTCAAACAAGCTCCCAAAGCTTGGTATAAGAGATTGAGTAATTTCTGTTAGAAAATGGATTTCATAAAGGGAAAGTGGACACTACACTCTTCAGAAAGACACTAAAGAATGATATCTTAATTGTCCAAATTTATATTGATGATATTATATTTGGTTCAATTAATGCTTTTCTTTGCCAATAATTTTCAAAGACAATGTAGGCTGAATTTGAGATGAGTATGATAAGAGAGTTGAAGTTCTTACTTGGTATTCAAATCAATCAATTCAAAGAGGGAGTCTATGTTCATCAGATTAAATGTACAAAGGAGCTTATGAAGAAGTTCAAGCTTAATGATTTCAAGATCATGAGCACTCATTTGCATCTTACCTACAACTTGAGCAAAGAGGAAAGAAGCACCAAGGTTTTTCAAAACCTATATAGAGGTGTGATTATCTATCTACTTTATTTAACACCTTCTAGACTAGATATTTTATTAAGTGTCTGTCTGTGTGCAAGGTTTCAATCAGATCCTAGAGAGACTCAGTTAACAGTTGTCATACCCTCAAATTTACCCTACCTCCACATCACCCTGTTTAACCCTAATTCATGAGCCTTCATCCACATGTCATCTCATATACATTTTTACTTAATGATCCATAATGTCCCACAAACCAAAGGCATAAGGTTCATCTGTGAAGCTCAAGACCCTCTGATCATGTTGAGGTGTGGTCAAGCCACCTTAACTCTAATATCTATCCTCGAGCATTCAATAAGCTTGGATGGTCATTCAAGTCATCTCACTCACTCTCCAAACCCAATTTGGATGGTGAAGTTCCTTTGAAGATACATTAATATTCATCTGGTCACCCAAGGACCCTAACCCTAGCTTTTGACCCTCTTTGACTTGTACAAGTCATAGTTCACCTTGAATCTTGACCATGTCATTGAGGACCCCCAAAATCCAAATTTTATTCATACCCCGAACCTTTGAAATGTCTCCATTATCCCTTGCATCACCAAACCCTAATTTGTCTGATCATGGTCCTTGAAGAAACTTGTGATTCAAGAAACCCTAATTTAGGCATCCTTTGATCATTGGTCTTGCTTCATTTGATCATCCTATCACACCACCACTCATTCAACATCAATTTAAGTCATCTCAACCATATTTCACCATTCAAACACTCATTCAATTATGTTACAAGTACTTGGTTTGGTCATAAAGTTTGGACTTTCAATGCCTTGATTTTACCCATGAACTTGACCTAAAATCATTCCACAAAGATCCAAGCCTCATTTTACATCATCATATGATCATATGAACTTCAAACATCCACCATTGTGCCTTGAAAGTCAAGAAACCACAAAGTCACATTTTTAGGTCAGGTTGGTTGGTCACATTTTGGCAAGAATGGCCAATGAGTTGGTCCAAAGTCCATAACCTTCTCATCTTGAAAGCTTTCAAGATCTTCTTTGAGAAAAATGTCCTAATTGATCCCCTCTTAAACTTTGTTTCAAGTTCCAAAACCTAATTCAATGAGCAAGGACCTTGATTTTTGCATTGGCCAAGTTGGTCCAATGTGCCTAGCATGCCCTAAAACATGACCAAGACCACCATTTTACCACATTGCCATTTCCAAACCACGACTCCTTTTAAATTGGTTCTTTTTGCATCTGATCAAGGACATGTAAAGGAACATTTCGCACAAATTTCATGCAAAACACATGAGCCAATTTCATTTGGCCTTGATTCAAAAATAGGAAATTGTCATGATGCAGAAACTAGACCAAGTCAGCCAGAACTTGCAATTTGATCCACCAGGTCCCCAAATCACTTTGTTCTGATTCCATTTTACCTCTAACACATTACATATCATAGTGTGACATGTTTGGAAGTTAACTTGGATGTAAGAGGGTCACAAACCAAAGAACCCGAGCCATGTGTAAAAAGTTCAAATTTCCCAAAATGGTTCAAAACAAAAGCCACCACAACTCTGATTCAAGCCTCGTGGTCCCTCCTTTTTGATGTTATAATGAAAATAGATTGAATGGAGGGGGAAACCAAGTAAGAACATAACCACACTTGTCCAACAAGTTTCAACCATGAGCATGTTTTGAGCCTCACACCTTTTTGAAGCAAACCACTCTTATTCTCCCTCCAAAACACTACATCACCTTCCCTATAAATAGGGGAATGTTCCCTATAAATAAGGGAAGGTGTTCCATCTAAAATACAAGCTTGAAAAGCGAAATACACTATGCAACAAACCCGAGTTGAACCTTCAAAAATAGAGATGTCATTTTTGAGTTTTAAACCATTTCAACTCCATACAAGTTCCCAAAATTCATCCCTGAACCTCACTTAAGCTTTCCCAATCCCTAACTCACCTTCCCAACACCTCACCTGAGCTGCACCAACTTATTGGAGTCCCACTCGGAAATCAATTTCGATCAAGTAGTTTCACTCACCCCCTTCACTCAAACAAGTTACCAACCAACTTGAAATCATCCATTGATCATTAACCCCGTGTTTTGAGTTCTTATTAGCCATTATCCATCATTTAATTTTTTATTTAGGTTAAGTATGTTCATCTGACTTTCTAGAAAATACTACACACTCAGAGTCAACCAATGGCTCATGAGTGTGGAGGTTGATTCGTTTTTATACATATGTGTTGATTCCATGTTTGAGTCCATTGGAAATCCCGTGTTTTGAACTTTGATTTTGTTTGTCTTAAGGTTGAAGACGACCCCCTTTTTGTCGGTTGCTTCACGCGAATTCAAATTCAAATAAATTCGGTGTCATGTCATGATTGGTTATCATGCGCGTATTTTAATTTTATTATTTAACCTTGTTATTTTATTTCATTAATGCGCTTCTAATCACAAGTGGGCGCTTAGCCTAGTGGATGATGGGGTTGATCCCCTATGACCCTAAGGTCAGGGGTTCAACCCCCAGCGCATGCATTATGTCTCTCTTTTTATTTATTTCACTCTCTCATTTTATTTATTTTCCACCCTATTTATTTCCCTTTTCATTTTATTTTTTATCCCACTTATATTTATTTTTCTGAAAATATTTCCAACATAAACTATTGTTATTTTATCCTCTACTATTTTATTATGTTTTGTTTCATTTAATTTGAGCAATTTTTTAGTGACTTATGAGGTCTTGAACTTAGGTAGCTAATGAAGTCTATTACGTCATGATATTGGTTCGATTAGGGATGTTTGAACCTTCTATGTTTCAAACCTACTAATGAATGATCAAGGTTTCATTCATGGTACTTTGAATCATAGATATGTTGCCTCTATATCAACCAACTTTGATCATTTGGCACATAGATGAAGCTTTATTTATGTACATACTAACTTGTGGTTTCATTTGTTTCATTTTGTTATTATTTTTATACTAACCCACTAACCCTTATTGTTAACTTGTTCATATTGTATATTGATATAGCTAACTTGTATAACTTAATCATTTAATCAAAACATTAACCTTTAACCCTTGAGTTGGTATAGTCTTCCTTTTGTCAAGCTATTGATAGATGGACTTAGGGGTTACATAACTTTCATTGTTACAAATGTATTGTAAGTTGATCATTCGATCATCTTCAATATTATACATCAGTGATAAGTTATCCCCTGATGCGTCATATTTTAAATATTTTAACCCAAGGATAGATAATCCTCAAGAGTTTAACCTTAACATATTATTACTAACTACTAACTTTACTTTATTGCTTTTGTTTATCACTAACCATTATTGTGATCTTTTTACTATTGTCTTGTGGTTTATTTTATGTCATCCATATTCACTAACCATTGCTATTGTGACTTTATCATTATTACCTTGTAGTTTAATGTTATGTTCTTGAATTGTAATTCACTTTATAGCACTCATTATCATCATCATTGTAAAAACTTATTATGCATGTTTATTTATTGTTCTTTACTCCATTATCATCATACAATCAAAAACATGATAAAATTATAAGATTAAAAGATTCATTCCACTTGTAATCAACTTGGACTTAGAGGATCTCATTTAGGACCTTTGCTTGGAGGACCTTTCCATATCTTTGTGATACTTTGTTAACTATAGATTTCATCTATAACTTTCATATCGGTTGTAAGAATGAGATCATGGCACCACCCTGGAGGGACATGTTTGTAAGACCATTATCCTTTGCTTAACTTAGGTCACTTTTTCACACACAAGGCTTTCTCTTGGGCTACCTTATAATGATATCCTTTATTTTCCAGTCGGTTACTTTGTATATCTGGTACACTACCTAATTTCATAATCAAATAAATAAACCTTTGATTCAACGTCAAGCGGAATTTTCTTAATCAAATTAAAAATACATTAAAACTATGATTAGTATTGTGCGCCACGAGCCTTAAATAGTGGAGAATGAGTAAGAATGGAGCTTTCCTAATTTTACTCTGATTATTTTGGATACAAGACATTTGACTTGTTTGTCTGGAATTTTCACCTCCACCCATAGACTTTAGTGCAATCTAATCACAAAATATTTTTCATAAACCCTTATTCAAGGTAAAAACAATACAACCCATCAAACCTCATTTTTGTGCCTTAGGGCACCACCCTGAAAACCCTTTTCTCAAAGGTAAAATCAACCAACACACAAACATTTTTTACTCCGAACTATGGATCTCTGATTCCTCATCACCCGATGGGTGATACATAGGCACAAGGGTCATAATCCTTGGCGAGCACAATAATAAGAAACCCAAAACTCTCTCCTTCGCACTTATTTTTGCAAATAAGAACAAATAGAAATAAGAAGATAAATACATATATACATAGACAACCTAAATGGTTCCCATGGAGTACCATGGGCGTAAGGGGTGCTAACACATTCCCCTTGCGTAACCAACTTTTGAACCCAAGTCTCAGTTGTGAGACTGATTCTTTATCCGTGTTTGCACTTCTCGTGCACACCTTTTTCTTTCGAGGGTTTTATCGACTATTTCCCCTATCCTCTCCAATAGAGGAATCCAAAATAAAATTTGGTGGAGACTCTTTTGATTTTCTCTCTTTCTCTCTTTTCTATGAGAGATAACATTCTTTTCTTCAGTCTTGGTTCCTCGCTTCCGTTAAAATTTTGGTTGTGATAATAGTTTTTAAGAGGATCTTTAGGTATCTGAAGGGAACAACCAATCTAGGGTTGCTTTATAAAAAATCCCTAGATTATAAGCTAGTTAGATTTTGTTATACTGTCTGTCTTAGGGATAGAATTGAGAGAAAATCCACTAGTGAAAGTTGTCAACTCATAGGTGAAAACCTAATATCCTGGCCTAGTAAAAGACAAGCAACTATTGCTTTGCCTACATCACAAGCATAATACATATCAGCTGCAAGTTATTGGACACAACTACTATATATGAAATATTAGTTGGAAGACTATCAAATAAGTGGAAGCTGTGTTCCAATATTTTGTTATAATACTGTTAATATTTGTTTGACAAATAATCATATTCAACATTCTAGAACCAAGCACATAGAAATAAAATATCATTTTTTTAGAGACTATGTTCAAAAGGGTGTGATTGATATACAGTTCATTGATACTGATAATCAATTGGCTAATATATTTACCAAACCCCTAATTATTGAAAGATTTAATTTTATCAAAAAAGAATCTAAACATGCATTTTGTTAAAGATTAGTGTGTGCTTATGCATGGAGGATCAGAGTCTGATGATGATCAGAAGCTACTGTGGTTAAAATCTCTAAACCAGCTTCTGATGTATAATAGTATATGATGCAAGTCAGTCTCTGATGCTTATAATTTGATTAGTTTCCTCTGATAGCACTTAAGTGGAAAAAACATTTTTAAACACCTGTCCACTTATGTGTCATGAATCTGAAAGGTTTTATGACACTTGGTTTTTGAGATATTGAATAATAATTGGTGATTAATGATGTAAGTGTTTTTAAATACTTTGTCTCATCCCCATCTATCATTACCGTATGTTTTATTACCCTCAGATTCTTTTGTGTCTCTGATTGGTTTCTATGTATTTCTGAGTGATTAAACTCTGAACCTGTTAACTCTTTATATAATAAGATTTTTTGGTTCTGTAAGTCCTAAGTTTGAATTCTTCTGAGAATTTTCTGTCTTTTGTTCTCTAAGTTATATTAATGGTCTCAAACAATCACGTTTGTTTAAAAAACGAGTATGACATATGTCATACATATTCCTTCTTATGACAAAGATGTCGTATTACCTTTGGGAATCATTTTCTTGAACAAAATTAAAATATTGTTTTAATTCCCCTTAAATCCTTTATTTTATGGGTGTGTGATTTAAATTTTCTTTTTACTCACTATATTTTTAACACACACATCACAAAATTGGTTGAAATGGTTGAAAACTTCTCTGAAACATTCTTCTTGATGGCTTAACAAATGATTGCTAGTGACAAAATTATCATAGATGCAAAGGGAAAAGGATCTGATATTATTGGTAAGAAATTACTACAAATCCTGAATCATTCTCATAGGTAAATAGATGCATTCCAAAGACTACATCTATCAAACTACATCAGGATGGAATCGACCCATTATGAGGAAGTTCATATAGTCCTCGCTAGCATCTGAATCATAGTCATAAACACCTGCCCACTTATGTGTCATGAATCTGAAAGTTATTAGGTGCTTGAGATGTTTTTAAATACTTTGTCTCATCCCCATCTATCATTACCATATGTTTTATTACCCTTAGATTCTTTTGTGTCCCTGATTGGTTTCTATGTATTTCTGAGTGATTAAACTCTGAACCTGTTAAGTCTCTAGATAATAAGATTTTTTCATTCAGTAAGTCCTAAGTCTGAGTTCTTTTGAGAACTTTCTATCTTTTGATCTCTAAGTTATATTAATGGTCTCAACCAATCACGTTTGTTTAAAAAAAATGAGTGTGACATATGTCATACATATTCCTTTTTATGACAAAGATGTTGTATTACCTTTGGGAATCATTTTCTTGGATAAAATTAAATATTATCTTAATTCCCCTTAAATAATTTATTTTATTGGTGTGTGATTTAAATTTTCTTTTTTACTCACTATATTTTTAACACACACATCACAAAATTGGTTGAAATGGTTGAAAACTTCTTTGAAACATTCTTCTTGATGGCTTAAGAAATGGTTGCTAGTGACAAAATTATCATAGATGCAAAGGGAAAAGGATCTAATATTATTGATAAGAGATTACTACAAATCCTGAATCGTTCTCATAGGTAAATAGATGCATTGCAAAGACTACATCTATCAAACTACATCAGGATGGAATCGACCCATTATGAGGAAGTTCATATAGTCCTCGTTAGCATCTGAATCATAGTCATAAGTTGGATCCTGACTCTTCTCGAGTTTCTTCATCTTGGATACTGATGTCCTTCCCACCAAAGAAGCTCCTGCAGATGAACCAGTTTATGACTTTAAACCTTCAGCCTTACTGAGCTTATCATTCTTGAGTTTCCTTCCTTCATCATCCTCGATAGCCTTACCAATCTCCTTCGAAGAAATCTCCTTGGAATTATTGGATGACTTACTCATATTATCAGTTATGAGAAGAGATAGATGGAAATGAATGACATTTCGTTGGTAATGAAAGACAGGTTTTATAGAAAGTTTGGGATAAAGCAGAAATAATTTTGATTATATTGTGCACCAATTGACTTTGGAGAGAGATATACTCTTGGTCTTCAAGAATATCTCCCCAACCTTGATTTCCTTATTCCTATCAAATTCTCAGTTGTCAGAATATGTTTTGACCATCTTGAGAATTGAAGAAGTTCTTTTCCAACCATTCTAAGTTATTTTCAATTACCTTCTTAAAATATTTTTTAAAATATTTTTATAGTGAAATCAAATATGAATTTTTAAATTATTTTCATCCAGATCTGGTAAAATCCCAAACATTGTTTATTTGTGCAATTTTTTGCGCCTCTGCATTCTTCTTTGGTTAAATAAAAAATTTCTTTGGTATCCTTTCTATTTCCTTTATTTATTTTTGTTGATGACAAAAAGGGGAGTAAATATAGTAGTATTTAAGCACCTAAAATCTGATAGTTATTATTCTTGCTTAAATTCTGAGTAATGATCTATGTGCTTTAAATGTTTAAATTTAATTAACCTGCATAGAACTTAGGAGGAGCTTACAAACCTCACCCTATGGAATATTAGACTCAGGGGGAGCTTACAAACCTCAGACCTTGAAGTCATCTTGTTAATTAAATTAACAACCATTGTTCTTAAATACTTATGTTTGTCATCATCAAAAAGGGGGAGATTGTTGGGAAAAATTGGTTTGTCCCATACCCATTAGGTTTTGATGATAAAAAAATATTTAAAAAACAATTAGGTATAATAATGTTTGTTCAAGTGTGCAGGACCATAGACTAAAATTTCAGATATAATCCAAGTATTGGTTCTAACTATAAACATCTAAGAGAAGCTTAAATACCAAAATCTGGTGGATTAGAACCTGAAGACCAAACTCTGAAGAAGTAAACTTCTGAAGAGGTCAAACGTCTGAAGGTCAAAGTCTGAAGGAACCAACCTCTGAAGATCAGACTTTGAAGAAGTATGCTTCTGATGATCAGAACCTTAGCCAATCAAAGCGCAAGGACAAAGGTGACTCTGATCGGTCAATATCAACATCTGAGTCTACTTTGTCACGTGAAGACCTAAGCTCTATTTTCTTCATTGAGTCTACTGGGATGCAAATCCTAATTCCTTTTTTAGCAAAGGGATTTCAAACTAGCTTTCACCTACCTCGATTATTTTATGAAACATTCCAATGTCTCTTTTGAAGATTCTCAAAGGACTCTATTGTATTGGATCTTCAACGACTATTTTATTCTCTATTTAAGGAGCTAAAGACTTGAAGAAAAAAATTTACACTTAAAGAGAAGTTAATCTATCAAAGAAAAAGCAAAAGAAGAACTTAGGATTTCTTATCCTTTTATATGTTAGAAATACCTAATTCTTAAAAGAGTCTACTTGCATTGTATTCTTTATACATCTCTGATTGTTGTCAGACGGCGTGGCTAGTGATCGAGAGGGGGGGGGGGGGGGGTGAATAGATCACCTCTTTAAAATTAAACGGATTTAAAGTTTTATCAGAGTTTTTAAAGTTGGCGGAAAATTTCAGTCCCGAATCGACTTCCGTCTATTCTGAACCGCTACTAGAAAACCGGACACACGAGTTTAATGCTGGATTTGGATAAGAATGACAGAACTATTAACACCAGAATTTTAGCCAATTGAATGCACTTATCACTAAAGTCTATTTCCAATGAATAAAACCTAGCTAACAATTTTGTCAAACAGTTGGTGTGTATGTAATCAATAATGAACAACAGTGGAGTTTAGTTAAAGAAATTTTCTTGCCACTGCTGTCTTGCAAAAGGTACAATCACCACACACTAACTGAATTTGCAAAATTGTTGGAAACGTAAAGAGGAGTAAGGGAAGAATACAATACGCAGAGATTTGGTAAGGAAGTTCCCCACGTCGTCCTCGCGTGTGGGTACGTCTCCCTCTCAATTTCAAATGAAATTGAGAACTTTGATTATCAATTATGCCGAATTCGTTGATACAAGGTTATGATACAAAGACAGAATTCTAAATTCCAAGAACTTCTTCTTGTATTAAACCTCCACTTGATCTGAGCACGATCAAGAATTTCCTGCACGAAATTGCAAACAATTCACCGGTTCCACGACCTGCTTGCGAAATCCCCCAATCTCCAAACGCAACGCTGCGGCTGAATCTGTTCTGCAAACGTGACTAACAAACCCGCAAGAACACTCCAGTTCTTGAAGGACAAACCAGTAGGTTTTTCTTTGAAACCCCCTTCAATCTTCAACTCAGCTAGATCCTCGATCGTTCCACTGAAAAACCTCAGCTAGATCCTTGATCGTACCACTGAATGTTATCTCGTTGATCCTTTAATCCAAAGAACAAGAATGATTATGTTTTGATGTTCTTGAAGAAAAGTGATTGAGAAGATGAAGAAGATGAAGTCTCTTTCAGGTTTCTATCTGCTCAACAACAATTTCTGCTACACACTGCTTTGATCTTGTGTTCAATTGTTTTTCCCTCTTTGAATTCGTTTCTGGTCACTGCTGTCACAACATCTCTTATTTATGCTGAAACAGAAACTGTTAGAACATAAAACAAACTTATGCATTGATACATGAGGGTATGCATCGATGCATACTGTAAGATATATGAGGTTTTGGTGAAATGAATTAAGCATGTATCGATGCATAATTCGTACGTATTGATGCATATGACATTTCCACGAACATGGATCGATGCATAATACGCATGCATTGATGCATAGGGTGTTTCAACTGATCATGGATCGATGCAAGGCTCGTATGGATCGATCCATAGAGCATTTTGCCTGCTCATGTGTCGATACATGACTCGTGTGCATCGATGCATACTGAACAAATTTTTTTTTGTAATTTGCAACATGCTGTATGGATCGATGCATAGGCTTATGTGTTGATGCATACTGACACAAAATGGATTTTATGAGTTATTTTAAGAGATGTATCAATGTAGATCTTTATGTACAGACATGCAACAATAGAATGGGATAAAACACACTAAAAACACTCATGTGTCATGTATGGTAATGCACAGCCATCATTTGGATGATGATCACACAATTTGCTATCAATCAAAAGCTATTCAAAGTAAAGAATTTTCTCACAAACTCCCCCTTTTTGATGATGGCAAATTTTTGGCAAGATGTGTGATACTCCCCATGAGTTTGTGCATATCTGCACTTTCTCCCCCTTTGTCAACATCAAAAAGAGGAAGAAACAGGTTTATCAAGGTAGCATGTTGTAGCAGGACATGGCAAAAAAATTGATAAAAAGCCATCAATCACAAAGAAGGAAGCTTCAAAGTAAAGAATCATTCACAAAGAATGACGAATAAGGGCAATAACAATAGAGATAAACAGAAAGTGAAAAGCATTTAAGGATTCGAACGAGTTTAAGAATTACATAAGCTAAACCATATATTGTGCAACAAAATAAAACTTGAGCAATATGAGATGAAATGCAGTGATATGAAATGATGGTGGGTTAATTGGGATTGTGGCCACCACATGACTCCTCATCATCTCTGGCAGGATCTCTGTAGCTTGGCGGAGGCGGAGGAGGAGTCATTGTGTCTGGATTTTGGCCCATGAAGGAGTATTGCCTAAATCGGTCCTGAACTTCAATGCTTCTAACTCTGTCCATAATACCAGGATTTTCGCGGCAGTCATCCATAAAGCCAGACATTTCATTGTAGAAAACTTGGTGCCACTTAACCAAGTCTTGGTGCCAAGCGTATTGATTCTGATACATCCGTGTATGCTCCTCATGCCAGTTACGATGCTCCTTGTGCCACTCATTTTGTTGTACATTCCAATACCGTGCCTCTTCATGACGTTCTTTGTTGGAAATTTCCATCTGTTGAAGCATATGAGTGATGTCCGCAGTAGGTATTGAGGATGAAGTACCACCGGAGAACGGAGGGGCCGTAGGTTCAGGCACATGGTTGGTTGGAGACCACCTTCGTGGCACCCAATCACCCCAACCAGCATTGGCCTCAGCTGGAGGCACATCTGCTTCATGCGCATCCTGCATTTCTTCATCAGGCTGGTCTTCAATAACATGGATTCGTTCAGAAGGCACATCAAAATTGTAGATCCTTGTTCTGGATTTTCTTTCAAAGAAGTAGAAGCATTTACGGTCCTTGTCCCACCGATATCCCATATGCGATAAAGTGGAAGAGTCAAACTCTTGAGCAGCAGATGGAGATAGGAGAGGAACTGGAGGAATTGCAACCTTCCAAAACTTTAGAATTTTGATTATTTGAGAAGCATAACCTAGAGCCACATTCTTGGAGCTGTCTCGCACGAACAATAGACGTTTTACAAAGTAGTTTGCCCAATTCAAGGGAACCTTATTTTGCAGAATGTAGAGAAGATGTATGCTTGCCCTGTCCAACCGAGAGTGTCCACTGCTTGTCGGACGCAGAATGTGTGAGATTATCCAATGAAGAATACGCGGAGTTTGCTTAATCATACCAGACGTGACGTGTTCATCCTCACTCAGCGGTCTGTCTATCTTTAGGATAGATGGAGTAAAGTCCTTCATGTCAAATTCAGTATCAAAATGCAGGTCATGCCAGGACTTGAAATTCATCGACGGAGGCGGAATTTGAAACACCGTTTCCCAATCAGAGGCTTCAAAGGTATATGTTCTGACACCGATAGAACACCGGAACATATAGCCTTTACCAGTTTGTAAGCCAGCATAAAAGGCCCGGATGAAATCCTCATGGTAATCATCCTTTGTAGACAGAAATGACCCAAGTCTTTGTGCATGTAGGAGTTCAACCACATCATTTAGATGTAGGTGAATAGCATCAGTTTTATCAAAGACATGGGGTTTCATAACTAACCTTGTCTTGAAGGATTCCTCAAATTCAGCAGCAATTGCAGGATGAAGCAAGTCTAAGGCATTTGGAGGAACATCTGGTGGTTGCTGAGAAGTACCGGCTGTTTCCTTGCCTTTTCCTTTTCCCTTTGCTCTGGCTGGAATAGTGCGTGGAGGCATGGTGATGAGAGATTTAGGGTTTTAGAGTGAGTGATGATGAGGAAGATTAGGGTTAGTCGCTGGTTTTGGGGTTTATGAGCACTGATGATATGAAGTTTTGAGATAGGAAGTGATAAGGGTGGCTGATGTGTCGATGCATGAGAGAGAAAATATTCATTTAATACACATAGCATCAGTATGGATCGATGCATGTGGCCATGGGTCGATGCATATCAGGCATTTTTGTTTGTACCAGGGCTATGTATCGATGCATGCGACGAATGGATCGATGCATCCTGAACTTGTTTTTAAAAAATTTAAATATGCAGAAGATATGGATCGATGCCAACATGTTTAGATTGATGCATACTGATGCCAAAGCAGATTTTAGAGAATTTTTATGCAATATGTTATGATGGTTATGCAGAAGAAGAATTTACAAGTCAGATTGTTAATGTGCAAACAGTATAGGCAAACAATATATGCATCCAAATTTACATTAATTGGAGTAAGAACTTTTGTTCTAACATACACAACCACTTAGTAAAAAAAATTGTAGAAAGGAATGATATTACCTCTGTTGACGTAATCTTGTGATGGATAAATGATATCTAACACGAATCTCATCAACCAAGGTAAGGCATAATATAATTAAGAATCAACCGCTTAAGACATCAAATGAGAAAGATCTAAGATCCCCAATTCACGACGAATGTTGAAGAACGGTTCCGTTGCCAAAGGTTTAGTGAATATATCAGCAAGCTGATTTTTGGAGTCAACATGCTCAAATACAACGTCTTCTTTTTCAACATGGTCGCGAAGAAAGTGATGTCTAATCTCTATGTGTTTAGTGTGTGAGTGTTAGACAGGGTTTTTAGTAAGGTTTATGGCACTAGTGTTGTCACATTTTATAGGAATACGTTTGAGTTGAATGTTAAAGTCTTGTAGTTGCTGCTTTAGCCATAAAATCTGAGCGCAACAACTACCGGTTGCAACGTATTCTGCCTCTGCAGTTGACAAAGCCACAGAAACCTGCTTTTTGCTATGCCAACTTACCAAGGAATTTGAAAATAGGTGACATGTGCCACTTGTGCTTTTCCTATCTGATTTGCAGCCAGCAAAATCAGAATCGGAGTACCCTACTAAACTACAATCACTTCCTTTGGAATACCAAAGCCCATATTTAGGTGTTCCGTGAAGATATCTAAATATGTGTTTAACAGCTTTTAGGTGTGATTCCTTAGGATTTGATTGATAGCGTGCACACATACAAACACTAAACATGATGTCAGGTCTAGAAGCAGAAAGATACAAGAGAGATCCAATCATACCTCTGAACTTTTTGACATCTACACACTTACCATGCTCATCCTTATCTAGATTTCCGTTGGTAGGCATTGGGGTGTCAATTGATTTTGAGTCATTCATTCCAAAGCGCTTGAGTAGTTCTCTGCAGTATTTTGTTTGACATACTGCTGTACCCTCATCAAGTTGCTTTATTTGCAGTCCTAGGAAGTAGTTCAGCTCCCCCATTAGACTCATCTCAAATTCACCCTGCATAACCTTAGAAAATTCTTCGACCAAGTGTATGTTAGTTGAACCAAAAATTATATCGTCTACATAAACTTGAACTAAAGGAATGTCCTTCCCTTTGTGTTTAATAAAGAGAGTATTATCCACTTTACCTCTTGAATATCCATGATCAATTAGGAATTTGCTAAGCCTTTCATACCAAACCCGAGGGGCTTGTTTAAGACCATACAAAGCTCGTTTTAATTTGTAAACATGATCTGGATTTTCAGCATTCTCAAAACCAGGAGGTTGTGAGACATATACCTCTTCATTTATGACACCATTAAGAAAAGCACTCTTTACGTCCATTTGGTAAAGCTTAAAATCATTAGAACACGCATAGGCAAGCAAGAGACGTATAGCTTCAAGGCGAGCAACTGGAGCATAAGTTTCCTCATAGTCTATGCCCTCCTCTTGGTTATACCCTTGTGCAACTAAACGTGCCTTATTCCTAGTAATCACTCCGTTTTCATCAATCTTATTTCTAAAAACCCACTTAGTACCTATGATATGATGATCTCGCGGACGAGGGACAAGTTCCCAAACGTCATTTCTTTTAAATTGATTAAGCTCTTCTTGCATGGCCATTAGCCAAAATTCATCAATCAAGGCCTCTTTGGCATTTTTAGGTTCTACTTGTGAAACAAAAGCGAAGTGAGAACAAAAATTACTTATCTTAGAACGGGTCATTACTCCCTTTGAAATGTCTCCCAAGATGTTGTCTATCGGATGGTCTTTTGAGGACTTCCAAGCTGTTGGAAGATCATTCACTTCAGCTGTCTTTTCTTCCTCATCTTCTTCATGACTAGTATCTTTCTCCTTCTCATGGGCAGCTGTTTTGGATTGATCAGTTTCCTTAACAGCTTCTTTGAGTATGTCTTCTGTAGATACACCTGCGTCATCAAAAGAAATACCTTTTCCGACATTTTTCGGATAAGACTCATCAAAAGAAACATGGACAGATTCTTCAACGGTAAGTAAACGCTTATTATACACTCTATATGCTTTACTTGATAGTGAGTATCCAAGAAAGATACCTTCATCTGCTTTTGCATCAAACTTCCCAATATTTTCCTTACCATTATTCAAAACAAAACATTTACAACCGAACACGTGAAGATGTGACAAGTTTGGCTTTCTTCCTTTTAAAAGCTCATAAGGGGTTTTATTTAAAATTGGACGAATTAAGATTCTGTTTAAAACATAACAAGCTGTGCTAACAGCATCAGCCCAAAAGTATTTTGGTAATCCACCCTCATTTAGCATTGTTCTTGCCAACTCCTCTAAAACACGATTTTTACGCTCCACAACGCCATTTTGTTATGGAGTTCGAGGAGCTGAAAAGTTATGCTCAATACCATGCTTGTCACAATACTTATCAAAGTGATAATTTTGAAATTCACCACCATGATCGCTACGGATTGTAACTATTTTGGAGTTCATTTTGTTTTGGGACAGATTTGCAAAATTCTTAAAAGCAGAAAAAGTTTCATCTTTGCTATGAAGGAATATAGTCCAAGTAAATCTAGAATAGTCGTCAACAATTACAAAACCATAGTAATTTCCACCTAAGCTCTTTGTCCTAGAAGGTCCAAAGAGATCCATATGGAGAAGCTCAAGAGGTCGTGAAGTTGAAATTATATTTTTTGATTTAAAAGAGACTCTCGTTTGCTTTCCCATTTGGCAAGCGTCACATAGGTGGTCTTTTGAAAATTTTATTTTTGGAAGACCGACTACTAGATCCTTAGAAACAACCTTATTAAGCAAATCAAAATTAACATGTGCTAAATGTCTATGCCGAAGCCAAGAATCATCATTCAAGGTAACTAGACATTTAGTACTTGTTAAAGATACATAAAAAAGGTCAAGCATATAGATGTTGTTTACTCTTACACCCTTAAACACAACGTTCTGTTCAGCATGTTCAATTATGCAGCAAGTTTTTGTAAAAGAAACTTTATAGCCCATGTCACATAATTGACTTATGCTTAACAAATTGTGTTTAAGTCCCTCTACTAGATGGACATTAGAAATAGTAGTGGTGGAGGGATTACCTACACTACCTTTGCCGAGTATAGCTCCTTTGTTATTGTCTCCATAAGTAACATATCCCTTCTTCTTTGCCTTGAAGTCTATAAAAAGCGATATGTCACCGGTCATGTGCCTTGAGCAGCCACTGTCAAGAAACCACCTTCTATCTGCGGAAGCAAGACACTCATCCTACAATATCAAAAGAGAGAGGTTGGTACCCAATTTTCATTGGGTCCAAGTGGGTAAGTGCTAACATGGTTGCCTTTTGGCTTCCATTGATAAATACCTTTAGGAACAAGAAATCTCCTAAACTTTCATTTCTCAATGGTATGGCCAGCACGACAACAATAATGACATAAACCATGATGATGTGGTTGTTTATTCTTGTTCATTAAATCCTTTGGAATGAAAGAGTATTTTGCATATGGTGGATTTAACGACTTCTTAAACAACCTAGAGTCAACGACATAAGTGACCTTAGGTTGCAACGCTTTTTCTAATTTGACCTTAAGAGTGTTTACCTCTTTTTGCCAAATATGACAAGCGTCACAATACCTAACTCTACTACATCCATCAATGTCAATATCTTTTGAATTTTCTGCAATACTAGCTTTCAACGTTTCTAAATCATTTTCAGCTTTGTATACTTTACCTTCCAAAAATGAAAAAATTTGTTTGTCGGAAGATAGTCTTTTAAAAGCATCTACAGCTTCGTTATGCAGTTTTTCAAAAGCTATTTTTAGTTCGGAAAAAGTCATAGAAGAGAAATTATTGTAATAGGCTTGTTTTACCTTTTTGTCATTGTTTTTCTTCTTGTGGTAGGACAGATTTTTTGTGTGAGCCATAAGGCACAGATTTGCGGCTTCATCACCATCACTTGAGCTTTGTGTGCTTGATGAATCACTATCACTTTCCCATGCAATGTACGCTCTTCTTTGTTTGCTGTACCCTTTTGGTGAAGCTTTTCTTTGATCCTTATACTTCATAAGACAGTCCGTTTTATAATGTCCAGATTTACCACAATTAAAACAAGATCCTCTTCCTCTACTCTTCTTGTTCTCTTCTTGTTTCGAATCTGTAGATTGTCTTCGAAACTTCATGAGATTTTTGTCGGAATGCTTGACTCCATTCTTTCGAATGAATCTATTATATCTCCTTACAAACAGTCCCATTTCCTCATCATCCGAATCTTTGTCACTATTTGAATCATTGTCGCTTTGCTCTTTTCGTGAGGACTTAGAACTAGAGGCCACAAGAGCTATTGGCTTCTTCTCTCCCTCTTTGTCTCTTTTCTTCTCCTTTTCCTTCTTACTTTTGTTCTCGTATTTTTCAAGACTTTCCAATGCTTGCTGATGTTCTTCCAACTTTCCAAACAGAGTTGTAATCGTAAGTCTCGTTAGATCGTTGGCTTCCTTAATTGCTGTTACTTTAGGTTGCAATTCCCTGCTAAGACACCTGAGAATTTTATTAGTAGTAATTTCATTGGAAACAGGTTTTCCAAGGGCATTCAACCTATTAGTGAGATGAGTGAATCTCTTTTGCATGTCGGAGATAGATTCTCCTTGTTTCATGCGAAAGAGCTCAAACTCTTGATTAAGTGTGTTAATGCGAGACTGTTTTACTTCAGTAGTACCCTCATGGGCAACTTCTAAAGCATCCCATATTTCTTTAGCTGTCGTGCAATGGGATACCCGATAATACTCATCAACACCAAGTGCTGAAATTAGCATGTTTCGAGCTCTCCAATCACACGACCATTTTTTCTCATCTTTCTCATTCCAATCATCTTCTGGTTTAGGAACTATGGCGCCAGCCGCATTTGTCATAGTGATTTGAAAAGGACCATTTTCAATGGCAGCCCATACTAGCCTATCCACAGAATTTACATGAACTCGCATGCAGTCTTCCCAGTAGCCATAATTTTCACCGTTGAAAATAGGCGCTCTATTATACGCCCCCTTTGGTTCAGAATCCATACTGTTACAGGCAGCCACAGAGCACCAGCGAAACGGCGCTCTGATACCACTTGTTAGACGGTGTGGCTAGTGATCGAGAGGGGGGGTGAATAGATCACCTCTTTAAAATTAAACGGATTTAAAGTTTTATCAGAGTTTTTAAAGTTGGCGGAAAATTTCAGTCCCGAATCGACTTCCGTCTATTCTGAACCGCTACTAGAAAATCGGACACACGAGTTTAATGCTGGATTTGGATAAGAATGACAGAACTATTAACACCAGAATTTTAGCCAATTGAATGCACTTATCACTAAAGTCTATTTCCAATGAATAAAACCTAGCTAACAATTTTGTCAAACAGTTGGTGTGTATGTAATAAATAATGAACAACAGTGGAGTTTAGTTAAAGAAATTTTCTTGCCATTGCTGTCTTGCAAAAGGTACAATCACCACACACTAACTGAATTTGCAAAATTGTTGGAAACGTAAAGAGGAGTAAGGGAAGAATACAATACGCAGAGATTTGGTAAGGAAGTTCCCCACGTCGTCCTCGCGTGTGGGTACGTCTCCCTCTCAATTTCAAATGAAATTGAGAACTTTGATTATCAATTATGCCGAATTCGTTGATACAAGGTTATGATACAAAGACAGAATTCTAAATTCCAAGAACTTCTTCTTGTATGAAACCTCCACTTGATCTGAGCACGAGCAAGAATTTCCTGCACGAAATTGCAAACAATTCACCGGTTCCACGACCTGCTTGCGAAATCCCCCGATCTCCAAACGCAACGCTGCGGCTGAATCTGTTCTGCAAACGTGACTAACAAACCCGCAAGAACACTCCAGTTCTGGAAGGACAAACCAGTAGGTTTTTCTTCGAAACCCCCTTCAATCTTCAACTCAGCTAGATCCTCGATCGTTCCACTGAAAAACCTCAGCTAGATCCTTGATCGTACCACTGAACGTTATCTCGTTGATCCTTTAATCCAAAGAACAAGAATGATTATGGTTTGATGTTCTTGAAGAAAAGTGATTGAGAAGATGAAGAAGATGAAGTCTCTTTCAGGTTTCTATCTGCTCAACAACAATTGCTGCTACACACTGCTTTGATCTTGTGTTCAATTGTTTTTCCCTCTTTGAATTCGTTTCTGGTCACTGCTGTCACAATATCTCTTATTTATGCTGAAACAGAAACTGTTAGAACATAAAACAAACTTATGCATTGATACATAAGGGTATGCATCGATGCATACTGTAAGATATATGAGTTTTTGGTGAAATGAATTAAGCATGTATCGATGCATAATTCGTATGTATTGATGCATATGACATTTCCACTAACATGGATCGATGCATAATACGCATGCATTGATACATATGGTGTTTCAATTGATCATGGATCGATGCAAGGCTCGTATGGATCGATCCATAGAGCATATTGCCTGCTCATGTGTCGATACATGACTCGTGTGCATCGATGCATACTGAACAATTTTTTTTTTGTAATTTGCAACATGCTGTATGGATCGATGCATAGGCTTATGTGTTGATGCATACTGACATGGATTTTATGAGTTATTTTAAGAGATGTATCAATGTAGATCTTTATGTACATACATGCAACAATAGAATGGGATAAAACACACTAAAAACACTCATGTGTCATGTATGGTAATGCACAGCCATCATTTGGATGATGATCACACAATTTGCTATCAATCAAAAGCTATTCAAAGTAAAGAATTTTCTCACAATTGTATATCAAGTGTATTTTCCCAAACAATCATTTATCTGTTAGGTATATTTTTAGAAGTCTCTTACTAAATGTTTGAGGATTTGAAGTCTCTTGGTTGTGTGCTTGAGCGTAGAAATCTCTTGGTTGTGTGCTTGAGCGTTGGAAGTCTCTTTCTTGTGTGATTGAGCATTGAAAGTCTCTTTCTTGTGTGCTTGAGGATTAGAAGTCTCTTTCTTGTTTTCTTGACCAAATTTTAATCTTGTGTGATTATAGTGAAAATCTCTTGTAAGTACAAGGGGACTAGATTATTCTTAAGTTGTGAGAGGAACTAGGATAACTCTATGTGTTATACTTCTTTATTGATTTTCATATACATTGTCTACCTATGACTGAATTAGATTCTATAACTTGTGTTTATAATCTCACTCAAGAGTTTTAAAAAGAAAGAAAAAGTCAATACAATTCAACCCCTCCCCCTTATTGTGTTGTTTTCACCTTAAACATATTGTATTGTTAGAAAGTACGTATTCTATCATATGAATTTGAGATAGGAAGGAAATTGCTTCAAGGCTTCATAGAATGATGTCTTTTTCTATAGTATTTTGAGAATGTTTACAAACCTTGAGTACTGCTCTTTGTTTTTGGTTGGAGTCTGTAGATAAGGTGGACTTTGAAAAAGATGGATTCTTCAAATTTTCCTATCTTTTGTCTCTGGCCTTTTACTTATGTTTTTCTCCAACTCTTTTCCTATTGCTTATCTCCCACTTTCTTCTTGTTCAATAACAACTTTTTCCTTTTCTTTATTACTGTCATTTTCACTCACTTTATTTTGATCAATTAAGTTAGTTGTAGTGTTGGAATAACTTTGTTAATCAAGTAGATTTGTGGATAAGGTGGACTTTGAAAAAGGTGTATTCTTCAAATTTTCCTACCTTTTTCTTTGATCTTTTGTCTTTGGCCTTTTACTTATGTTATTCTCCAACTCTTTTCATATTGCTTCTCTCCCACTTTCTTCTTTTTCAATAACAACTTTTTCCTTTTCTGTATTACTTCCATTTCCACTCACTTTATTTTGATCAGTTAAGTTAGTTGTAATGTTGGAATAGGTTTGTTGATCAAGTAGGTTCTTGACCTGTTGATCAACTTGCATCACGAGGTTTGCAACACTTGTGTTCTTGATTATCTAATCAATTTGCACCTTAATGTTTTTGATTAAAATGTATTTATTCTTATGATTTTCCATAGTAAATTGTTTGAACTAATTTAGTGTCTCCTTCAATCTTGATGTATTATCCTTTTGATGAGGACTCTGGTGTCTTGTGATAGACAATTGCATGTACTGGTTTAGTGTATCCTATAGTCTTGATATATTATTTTGAGGAAAATTTTGGTATGATTGTTTTCTGTTGATTGATTCTGCATATTGTACATAATTTGAGTTGTTGTTGCTTTTATATTTCCATGGTATTAATTGGTTGTTAAAGAAAGTTCTTAATCCATCTGCTAGAGGGAAATGTCATGTGGTATGATTTTCAGTGCAAAGCTCGTAATAATAAATTTTCCAATGTGTAGGTATTTCCTACATTTCTTTGTGAAAGCTTCGACAAATGTTCTGTTAGTTAAAATAATTATAGCCATACACAAATATAAAAAAAAATAAAAACACAATACTTAAAATAATTTAAAAAAAAAAACAAATGTAATGTCTTTAAAAACTAATATCAATCGCCAAAAATGGTGTTGTTTTTGTTGCAGCACAAAAATGAAAGTGTATTTTTATCGTCTCCACAAGGACTAGTTGTATTTTAAAGATTATACAATGGTTTCAATGACTTTAAGAATGGTTTATCAAATGTTTGATGTTCTATGAATATAGGAAATAAAATAATATAAAGTAAAATGAACTTAGGTGTTTAACAGTTAAGATAACTTGTTGGGGTTAGATTTTATCGACTTATTCTAATGTAATATCATTGATCAGTAATATTCAATTCCAATAAGCTATTAATATTACTGCTTATCAAATCTCATGTATGAGTCAACAATATGAGATCAATCTTATTACCTAATTGATAATCTCTCAGCATATTAACTAATACAATAAAACTAAGCTTCAACGGTTCATACAGATATTGAACTTAAATCTATCTCTAGAATTCGGCATATCCATTAAACGAAAATCTTGGATCTAGTAATGATCAATACCTTTTGCATATCAAGTCATACCATGAAAACATTTTTTAGGTAGCTAATCTAAAACAAACATTAAGAATGAAGAACTCATCATTATTAAATCTTAAGAAGAATTATATAGAACACCATGATCATAATCAATACATGGGCATTAGTAAGACTAAATCCAACCCTGAAAAAGAGAAATCATCCAGGCTTACTCATTATAGCTTTATAATTAATCCCTATAAGAAAGATGTTGAAAAGCATTTTTTGTTGATTCATCGGACAATGCTTCCACCCTCCACCTTCCTTGAATTTCCTCTCTTATTGTGTTTTGGTACACAATTGAATTCTCTCACTCCCTACCAATAAAACTACTTAATTAAACCAAGTTATCTCTAATTGAGATGCCTGAGCCCCTATTTGTAGGATAATGTCCTGCCATTTTTCTAAACGATGTACAAAGATCACTTAGCGCGCCTACTTTCTTCACCACTAAGTCATGTTAACTCATAATGAAAGTGTTATTTTCCATATTTCTTCACTTAGAGCGGCTTCAAGCTCGCTTAGTGAGTAAACCCTTTCTTTTCCATGAATTAACTTAGCCTTCAAGTCTCTGAACCGCCATACGCCACTTAGCATTGATATTGTGCTAAGCGAGTTTTTTTGCTTAGATTTATATTTACTTTTCCCTGAAGATGTCTTTTGTTGCCTTAGCTCGCTTAGCGAGGCCCTATTCTTGGCTAAGTGAGCCTTGGTGCTTGAATGGTGCTTTTTGTCTCTTTCTTGCTATTTTCACTGGTATTCATGAATAACATAATTAAAATGTTTATATGTGTTTTATCTTATTTTTATGATAAATTTGAGGGGGGGGGGGGGGGGGGGGATCCATTTATTACTTGCGAATTAAGTTAATAAATATTTACGTATTTTACTTACTTTTGGCACTTATCATCTGTAGCATCTGAAACATCACGGGTTTGAAATTGAATTTATGCATTAATGATCTAGGAATAATTATTCCAATTTTCATAGAATTGGAATCAAATATGGCATAATCTCTTATAATCCTTGCCCTATCATTATCAATGCAAATGATATCATGGTTTTCCATGACTCACACTTCTTCTTCTGAATCTTTTATTTCCTCTTCAATTGGTTGTACTTCAAGAACAAGGAGTTTTAAAAATATATAGTGCCCACGGTGAAATCTTTTAAGGATTCAGAATTTTCTTGTTGACTCAGGGTGTATTATTTATTCAGATGAAATCAACTTGTGCATACAAGGTTACTGATGCTACCTATCATTTTAGCATATATTAGAAAAAATTAAACTCTCTAACGAATTAACTAACTAGAGAAAATTCATAGATAAAATTTTAATCATACAATTCTCAACAACGATGCCAAAAATGTAAAATGGATAAAACATGTACATGTATCCATAGTCAAATAAGTAGCGAGATATAAGAAAAGTATGAATCCCACGAGGTTCTGTTTAATATTTCATAAATTATTTGAAACAAATAAAGTAATTCATGAGCTAAAAAAGATAATAGTATTGGATTTCATGCAACAAGGTTATAAAATAGTAGAACATAATAAAGATTTTTAATTATATTTTAAAAAGATCTCGGACAATAATTCATTCAATAATTTCATCTAGAGTGTATATGATGTTGTGTGGTGTCATCTCATGTATATCCATGGCTAAAATTTGTAGTGTTTGTCAATATTGTGAACATATAAAATAATTCACTATGATTATCTCATGCTTAAGGTGTCATTAGAACCATCACCATTTAAGTAAAATTTGTCATGTTTACCCCTATGACCCTAATCCTTTAAGACTAAAGTGGTTAATAAGCAATGCATGTCAACTCATTATTTAAGTATATTAGTTCTGGAGATTCATTTACCAACAAATTTCACAACTTAATAAACCTCATATTACACTAGATGATCAAATCTATGGTTAAATATATAGCATAAACATACAAGAACAAAACATTGTATAAACCACATTCGTTCACATTCGAAATACTACTTATTCATGGAATTTTACATTATCCAACAAAATAGAATTACCTCATAGTGACCCTAGCAACAATTGAATACTAAGAAATTAAATTACAAGTTCTAAACTAAATGAGAAAAAAATGATAAACCTAGAATATCAACATTTATCCTTTACAATCTTCCAATTACAGGTGATCTTTAGTGTTGTGCCTCTTAGCATCAATTTACAGTAGAATTGGATACAAGGTTGAGAAATGGTGAATAGAGTAGTGATGCGTCTATTTCTAAGGTCTTCTCCAAAGTTCTTGAATTTACCCTTGATGTAGGGTTTCCTTTCCTTTTATAGCTCCACATTTTGATATTTTGGTCAACCTTCTTTTTTATCCAATAAGCTTCAACAAAAAAAACATATTCCTTTTTAGAGGTTGTACTACGATAGTACAACTACATGTGCTTGACAACTTTTATTATCTCCTTGCAGCTTTTTGTCCAAATTCATTCCTTCAAGTTTAACATATGATCCCAACATCTAGAATATTCCCTTGTTTAGATTTTGTTACGGTGTCACGACTCCATACAGATTCTTCCATCACTTAATTTTGCTAAGAATACTCAGTCAACCACTATCGTGACACCAAATGTCACTAGAGTAATCCTGCCTACTAAAAATACAAGTGAAGTTCACAGACAAAGCACATGTGACCAACTACAAAACGTCACAATAAATTAAAACAAGTACGATTAATAGTATTCATCCAAGTTATAAGTAACTAAGCTATTTGAAACTATTATAACTCACATAAATTGAATTATCAGTATGCCACATATTTGATTGATATGGATGGTGTCCTATAAATGTATACTCCTTTTGAGATTAATGTTTAATACAATCGCGGTGATGGTGATATTTGTCCCAATCCTTGATTGTATTGGAAAATTGTGACTAGTCTTAATTACTTGATTGTTACTTTCCTTTCCTTATCTTTTGTTGTTTAGAAAGGAAGTTAACTCATGCATCGGCATTGACATCAGTTCCTTGTATAATTTGCTACTGGAAGGGGATCTATTATTATTATAGATTATTTCCTACTAGAATAACTCCTAATTGAGTACTCGGTGATGTCAACATAACATGATGTTATGATACTCAATGACATGTCATTGGTTGGTGTATGTTTTCTTATTCTTGATTGATCTCATGAAAAAAAGAGTAATAAAGAATCTTTAAATATCCTAATCAATATGATTTTTTCGTTTTTGTGATCTTTTAGTTGAACTTAAATTTTCTAAAAAATGTTTGTCATCACTTTATGCTGACAATACAAAAGTGACATTCAAATCATTATGAGTCTTGTTTTTCATAAAAACATGAAATATATTGGAGCTTATAGCTTATTATCATTTCATTTATTAAGTCTACCACGATCCACACTAATATTACTTCCTTGTTTCCGTATTGCAAATACTTTTATCAAGAATGTTTCCAAACCATTAATTTCTTATTACCAAATTGATGTTGAGTGACAAGTGATTTAAAGGGAGATATTAACTAGTAATTAATCTTGGGCTTTATTGTAAATAATTTAATTTTTTAAAATATATTTGATATATTAGTGTACCGGTAAATTCATGACCATCAAGTTATAGATAAATTTGGCGTCAATAAAATCAGAGTCACAACCGCGTTTTTATTGTTTCCAAAGAAAAAGGGAAAAGTACGAACAAAACCCAAAGATAAGAAGTTTTCAAATCAAAACTAATAAAATTCCAGAGATTACAGGTAAGGGGTTGGTTGCACAGAAGAAATGTGTTAGCATCCAAAGTGTCCTAGGTACTTCTAGGGAGTCTTTTTTATGTGTGCATATGTGTTTGGTATAAAAGATGTTTGTAAAAAATAGAGTGTGGGGATGAGAAAAGAATTCATTGATTATATTTTTGTGTTTTACAAGACCTTCGTACTTGTGCCTACGTACCAACATAAAAATGAGGGATCAAAACCTCGTAGTTCGTGGTAAAAATTTCAAAGTTGGTGAATTGTTTTTAACAAAAGCTTAAATGAAAAGGAATAAAGGGCCAAAAGTTTTAATGCAGTTGTTAGTTCTTTTTGTCTTTTTGAAATGTTAAGTCAATATGATTAAGTTTATTTACAAATTTGATTTAAGAAAAGAGTTTAAAAATTCATTGACATAAGACAAAAGTTTCTAATCATTAAAACATGTCTAAGTTTGAAATCACAAGCAAAGAAAGTATTTTTAGAAAAGGGGGAGAGATTTTGAAATTTAAGAAGTGGGAGGAGATAAAGAGGTTATCCTAAGCACAAAATTTAAAAGTTAAGAGTTGAAAAGATCTGACCAATGAGATGCAATCCAACATACAAGAATGTCATATAGAAACCCATTTTTCCTTTGGACTTTGAATCAAGCAATAATCAAGAAAGTAATTAGCAATATCCAGACATCATGAAGATTAAGGCATCAAATAAAGATAGTCACATCCAAGCAAGCAATTCTCATAGCTAGCAGTCTTCTTTGTCTTCCCATGTATCATATGAATTATTCATTGATCAACTAAGAGCAAAGCATCAGGCACAAGATCAAAATAACAATTAAGCACGAAGAAAGAGTAGCAGATGAATTCACACAAACCCCAAAGGTTGTATAAGATGAAATCACACTTCACAATAGCTCAGTCTCATAATGTTGGCATTGGTCAAGTCCTTTTACATATGGAATATTGCATAATCCTAAGTCCAAAAGTGCAGATCAAGATCAATAGTCCACCAGATATTTTTTAGGGTTTTTGTTGTTATTAGATATTTTAAGGTCCTAAGACCACAAACAAAACCAAAATACACAAATAAAATATATACAATCACAATATATGACTCAAATGAGCAAAGTGAAAATGACATAAACATAAACAAGTTAAATGAAATGTAAATGACAATGAATGATAAATGACTGAAATTTAAATTGCATAAAGTAAATGACTTGAAAGTAAAGCAATATTAACAAGAATTAGTCAAATGTTAGTCAAAAGTTAGTCAAGTGTTAGTGGTGATTTTTAATTGATTAAGTCATTCTTTGGAGAACACTCAACCATTCATTCACAAGTATGAATCCTTAAACCAAGACATCTTCCATGAGAAGGGATCCAACTTGGATAATTCAACAAGTATGCCACTAGCTCTCATGAAAGGAAAAAAGGTCAAGTCTCCACACAATACCATGAAGAATGGGAGACTTACAACCTCACTTACTAGAATGTGATGCCATTAGGTTCAAATTTAGTTCTATGTTAAGCAATCGTAATTGGACTTACGTAGAAGTCACAACTATTTGAGGCCGGACAATAAAAATTTAGGTGTTAATGCATGTTAGAGATTTAGTATAAAGAATCAAACTCCTAAAACATACCACACACTAAAAGAAAAGATCAAGAGGGATAGACCTATCTCGGTCGTACTTGTATTGGTTCATCTGACACGAGGTCATTGATGAACAAATTAGCCTTAAGACATTAGAGATTTCATTGGTCAAATGAGGGAATGGGAAAGAATATGGATGAAGATGAAGAGGGAGTGGAAAATAGAAACACAAATTGACCAATGAAGGACTTTCATCAAATCAAAACCATCCATTCATTTTGGGAGATGAAATGTATGTTTCATCAATCCCCTAAATTTAATGGTTTTGATCCAACAAAAGTCAAATCAACCTTGACCAAAGCCCAAACAGAAAGTCAAACATCACAACACCATAAAAATGGCTCAACATAATTTTTAAACAATTAAACAATTAAAAATCCAATTAAAAGTGAATTAAAATACATTTTAATTTGGTCAAAACCTAAAATCCCTTCAAAATATCAAATATATGGCCAAGGGATTTAGCCTAGGTCAAACAAGGTCAAAGGACCTTAGATAAAAAATTTCACTATTTTTGAAAAGTCATAAGTATTTTTAAACAATTAAAAATATGCACAAAAACATTTAATTCATGAAAAATACCAAAATTAATCCAAAAAATAATTTTAATTCAGAATATGGAACAGAAAAATATTTAAAGATTTTTGGTGAAAGTCCCATATTTTTTGGATTGAAAATGAAATTTCTATTAATTAAATAATATAAAGCAATTAAATGAAAATTCAGAAATTAAAAAGAAATTAGAAAAAACAAGGGCCATCAGATCTCCCTCATTAATTGAGGTGGTAGATCTGATGGTCACACGTGCGCTATCCACAGTGGACTCAAGTCAAAGCAATGTACGTGTGGTAATTCAAACCAAAGGCCAGGATTAAATCATTGGACCAGGATCAGATGGATGTCAAACTGCCAACACACCACCGGAGCTAGGGCTCCGGTCTTCCTCTCCAGTGGACCTCACCGGACTGGTCCACCATCAACCACCACCAAAATGAAAAACAAGGACATGGATTTAAAGGAAAAATGCTCAGGAGCTCGAATCTGGCCTCAATTTCTCCAATTCCAAGTATATCAAAAGATACAGGGATTTGAATTTTGAGGATCATGAATTGAGTTGCTTTGATTTGACCTCAAAGCAACTCAATCTTGTTGCCTACATTGATAGGACTTCAGCCAACCAAAAATCAAAAAGAATAGTGAAGAATTGAGAGAGAATCGAAGAGATGAAGTTTCTGAAAAATCACCTTCGAGGGAGCCTGAATCTTGCTTGATCTTGCTGCCAATTAGCCTTGGCTTGACTTCAGATGCTTGCAGGAAGTGAAATGGATCAAGGAAGGGCTTGGATTCTTGGAGTTTCAACTTCAAAACTAAAGTGAAATTAAAACTCGATTTTCAATAAAAAAAACCTTCAAGTTTATCCTCTAATGGCGAGGGTTAGGATTGTAGGTTCAAAGCTTGGGCAAGGTGTCCCCAATTCTGAGCATGAGGGGTCTTATTTATAAGATATGCATTTGCTTTCCACACACTTCATTCAAAATTCCAAAAATAGAAATCTCACTTGCATGGATGCATGGGCGTGTGATAGGCCCATCTAATGATGCCAAATGATCCATAATTATGTGTTATCCAACCTGAAATGATGTCACATAGCCATGCATAAAGGAAATGAAATTTGACCATGAATCTTACCAAATACCTTGTGAATAACGCATGCACAACTCCATTAATCTTGGTACAAATGAGGTAATCTTGGACTTTTTGGAAAGGTGAGATCAAGGGGAACAACTTGCATGTTGAACACTTTTCATTTGAATCTTAGATCATGATGAATTTTGAGGTGGAAGTTTGGGAAATCAAACATAATTGATAATTTTCTAAGTCCCAAGTCAAATGTTCACTTCTTCCACCTTGAATAACTTTTGATATGGGCTTAAAATGGAAAAAGTTCCTTCATCAAAGTTGTATCTATTTCAAACCTCTTAAATTTTGTCACAAATTTGACCTCATTTGAATTTGGCATGAAGGAGTTATGCATTTTAGAAGTTGAGGAAAATCTCTTGTTCAATGGTAATGGCACAAAGTGACCTATAATGTTTCCTCTTGGTACATGCATTTGAAGGTTTAATTTGAATTTATTAAAAGAATAAAAGTTGGATAGGACATATTTAATTTGATCATGAAACTTGAACGACCTTCATATTATAAAAATTGAGGAAGTTATGATCCCTAGAAGTTGACCTCTTAACTAGGATTCTGACAAAATAACGTATAATCTTTCACCATAAAAAATGACTTTCCAAGCAAACCTAGCTCTTGACTTCAACATGAAAGTTGTTTGTAATGTCATAACGAGTAACATTTATCTTGGAATCATTTACATATGACAAAAATTGTAGGAGATAGGGTCTAGTGAACCCCAATTTTGAGCAGTTGACTTCCTCTAGTCAACCACCACGAACCAACTTGAAAACTTGAAGTTCCCTTGATATTTTGGACTCATGGAGGATCATATATGTAATATATGATGTAATATGAGGTATACCTTGAAATATTTGATCGGATGATGAAGAAACTTGTTGAGGAAGTCACATAAGATACCCAGATGAATTTGGGCTTCCAAGGAAAACAAGCTTCCAACTCTTGATGAATTCTTGATCAAAATGATAAATGGAGATCATAGGGATCCATATATGATGTCTAGAGTCAATGGGAACCATCTCTTGATTGATCTCCTTGCACTGAGGTTCTTAAACCCTAGTTGTGAGCTTGATAGGGCATTGGTGGATGCACACACTGCCTATAAAAGAAACAAAGCTATACATAGACATATTTTTGGTATTTTGGATAGTAAACAAAAGAAAAAATAAAGTATGATACAATCAAATGTGCTTGGTGACCTCTCCCAATGCAAACCAAATGAATGAGGGGTAAGGAGGATGCCAAAGTGTGATCCCAAAGCCAATGCATATGATGAGATAGCATGAGGGGTCTTAGGGTTAAAACCTTCGTATCAACTCAGTAGAATGGACTTAAATAACAACATATAGAATTAAATTTTGGTCCCTAAGAGACCTCATGATGCATATGAGATGAATGTTAAAATAACTTTATAGGGAATATATTGCCGCAAAGAAAAAGAATCCAGAGAGACTGAAAGTCCTCAAGAGTATATTGCATTTCGTAAGGAACACTCACTGGGGAGACAGAGACTCTAGGGGGATAGTAAGTTGTGCATATGCCAGGCAACGTCTTAAAAACTGCTGGAGACACGAAGGGAATTTCCATGAAAATAAATCAATGGAAGAACCCGATCGGGGATAAGGGAAAATCTGCAGGGGAAACGGGTAAATCAGAACGAAGTTGAAATACTCGAGCCAAATAGGAAAAGGCGATTCCATTGAGGGATTACACACTCAAACTCAATTGGGGAATAATGATCTTCAACACAGAAGTACCAGAGGTTATCTATCATCGGTTACTGGGTGGGAAGATAATACACTCTGACAGAGGGACATTCGTTACCAGTTAGGGTAAAGATGTCAAGGATGACTCACTGAGGAGAAAGAGGTGTATTCGTTACCTGTTACTGGATAAGAATAACCTGTTGGGGGAAAAGATCAAATAGGATTTACAACTATCAGCTACTGGCCAGAAGACCAAAGAGAGAGTATCTGTCACTAGTTAAAGTGAACATATCAAGGATAAACTCGAAGGAAGAATATCCACCATCGGTTAGGATGTACATATCAAGGATAGACCACCAGGGGAAAGAGGAAGAATATTCGTTATCGATTAGGGTAAACATATCAAGGATAAACCGCCAGGGAGAAATAGGAATTATATCTATCAGTCACTAGATAGAATACCAAAGAGAGAATATTTGTAACCGGTTAGGATGAGCATATCAAGGATAAACTCTGCAGGGGAAAGTAGGAATTACAATGACCGGTTACTGGGTAGAATACCGAAGAGAGAATATTTGTCACCTGTTAAAGTGAACATATCAAGGATAGACTCATAGGGGAAAGATAAAATAGGAATTACAACTACCGGTTACTGGGTAGAATACCGAAGAGGGGGAGAAAATCTGTCACTGGTTAAAGTGAACATATCAAGGATAGACTCTCTAGGGAATGAAATAGGGATTACAACTATCTTTTTACTGGGTATAAAACCAAAGAAGGAAGAATATTCGTCATCGATTAGGATGAAGATATCAAGGATAAACCACCTGGGGAAACGTGGGAACGAATCCGCTAGGGAAAACAGAGGAAGTAGATTACATTTTACTGGGTATTGGACAAAAGTAATGTACTCAACAATCGAGAAGGATATTACCAGTCACTGGGTAATAAACTCTCAAGGGACCAAAATATCTATCTAGGTAATAACTATAAAGAAATGGTCAATCAAAGACTCAACCCAATAAGGATATAACTCAAGGGGAATGGTTCCATCCATATAATTAGCTTGGGAGAAAACAGAAATACTAATCATCCATGAGGAAATAACTCAGTGGGGAAAGAGAAAGGTTAAACTCTTTCTGCTTAAAGGGCTAACACTCTACAATTGAAGAATGACAGACACACCAAATCTGCATGGGGAGATAAAATTACCAAGGCAGGAGATCAGAAGAAAAATCAATGCGATACAATTCATAATGAAATATATGATGATGTATTATATGCATGAATATGCATGTATGTTATTATGATTATGCTGACAAAAACAGCACAAAGGATACAAATAACGAAGATTTGAATGATCACTACAATACTCGGCTAATCTCAACAGGATGGAAACACCAACTGGAGAAAATTCTAAGGATGAAAATAAATCATCTAGCTTTGAATAAATCAACTCTGGTCGGGGAAAGGCATGGAGAACATGCTTCCCATCTGCTACGGCAGACTCCGTGGGGAGAAGAGAAAATTGTTGAGGAAAGATCAACCAATCATGCTGAGGGTCAAAATTGTCAACACTACGGGGAATTTTAGGTCAACACCATATCGAATGGGAGACAACCTTGCAGGGGACTGAAACAAACTTCTCAGAATCCAACATTGTCGGGAGCAAGGGATATTCATATCAGAAGATTAACTTTGCCGAGGAATACAAGAGATAAAACTCTGCATGAGGAGTTAGGCAATTTTCTGGGGACGCTATGACCCAGATCGTCACATTCTTCAATAATCATCGAATTCTTCTTGGAAATTACAAAATAAACCAATTCCAAGGAAAAGATAACTGGATTTGATTCACACACAGGAGAAACTGCCGAAGTTATGCCACGCAATTATGCTAGTGGAAATCAAATAAGGGTTCTAGATCTCTAGGGTCCAATCATAGATCACAAATTGGGAGATGCAAACATGAGTACCTCAGCTGGGGAACATTGATTTTCAAAGGGAATCGATCATCAGCTCAACTACTAGGGGATGACGAAATATTCAGGAAGAAACTCATCAACCAAGTTGGGGATAAATGACGAACTGTTGGCGAAAAAGGTATTTATCAAATCAATTGCTTGAGGAAGATCAACAATGCTTCACACTTCAAGACTTACATGTTCTCAGATTGTTGTTGACATTCCTTACTGAAATTGATTATTCTTACAGTGATTATTTTTATTATTTGAGAAAAACAATTATTATTCATTAATTTATTTTAAAATTATCATCATAAAAATTCAATTTTATTTAGCAGAAATAAATAAGAATAGAAACAATTGGATAAAAGCTCAACTTTATTTAATAGAATGGTAGTCTGTAAATGATGGGACTCCGTAGATCTTTACAAAGTTGAAAATGGTAATTTACATGGAAAGGGGCTACACTGAATACAAAGATCACTACTCTCCCTACCAACTTCAATATCCATTGTGCTTGTCCCTCGGTTGAGAATAATGAATCAGGAAGAAATGACTTGCTCCAAACTGCCTCCCAGGATCAGGACTAGCCGAATGCAGTTACTTGCCATGATCCCTAATTTTTCCTAGATTGCCCCAAGGTAGGGTGTTCAATCTACCGGGATAAATTTTCTGTTTTATGTCTCTAATTTTTGCCTGGATCGCCCTTTCGAGTTTTTAATCCACTGAGACGCTCTTTTTTTCCTAAGCCGCCCTTTCGGGTTTTCAATTTAGCGAGTTGTTCTTTTTTTTAGGCGAAGTATTTCTTGACTGCATCCACATTCACAGGATGTGTGAACTCCTCACCATCCATAGTTGCAAGAATCAAAGCACCGCTTGAAAAGGCTATCTTCACAACATATGGGCCTTCATAATTAGGAGTCCATTTGCCCCTAGCATCAGGTTTGAAAGATAGAATCTTCTTGAGCACGAGGTCGCCTTCTCTAAACACACGAGGCCTGACCTTCTTATCAAAAGTTTTCTTCATTCTCTATTGATATAACTGACCATGACACATGATAGTCAATCTTTTCTCTTCAATCAAATTTAGCTGGTCATATCTAGTCTGGAACCATTCAACTTCTGTCAACTTGGATTCCATCAAAACACGTAATGATGGGATCTCAACCTCCACGGGGAGCACAACTTCCATACCATAAATGAGAGAGAAAGGGGTTTCCCCTGTTGAAGTGTGGATGGACGTATGGTACCCATGTAAAGCAAATGGGAGCATCTCATGCCAATCCTTATATGTCACAACCATCTTCTAGATGATCTTCTTGATGTTCTTATTTGCAGCTTCAACAGCCCCATTCATCTTTGGTCTATAGGGAGAAGAATTATGATGCGCAATCTTTAAGTCTTTGCAAAGAGCTTCAACCATATTATTGTTCAAGTTCGATTAATTATCAGTAATGATCTTACTTGGCACATCATAACGGCATATAATCTGATTCTTGATAAACCTTACAACAACTTACTTGGTTACATTCGCGTATGATGTCGCTTCAACCCACTTTGTGAAACAGTCAATAGCCACCAGAATGAAACGATGTCCGTTCGAAGTTGTGGGCTCGATCATACCAATCATATCAATTCCCCACATGGAGATGGGCCATGGAGAGGAAATGAAATTCAATAGTGTCGGAGGAACATGAATCTTATCTGCATAGATTTGACACTTGTGGCATTTCTTTACAAACTTGCAATAGTCAGATTCCATTGTCAGCCAACAGTAACCTGCTCTCAACATCTTCTTTTCCATAGCATGTCCATTGGAATGGGTACCAAAGGAACCTTCATGGACTTCTGTCATCAACAGGTCTGCTTCGTGTCTATCCACGCATCTAAGTAAAACCATATCGAAGTTTCTCTTGTAGAGCACGTCACCATTCAAGTAGAAATTGCCAGCTAATCTTCTCAAAGTCTTCTTATCTTTCAAAGATTCCCCAGGCGGGTAAATCTGACTTTGGAGGAAACACTTGATATCAAAATACCACGGCTTTTCATCTTTGATCTCTTCAACAGCAAACACATGAGTTGTCCTATCAAGACGCATCACAGTCAAATTGGGAACTTCGTTCCAAAATTTCACCATAATCATTGAAGTCAACATTGCAAGAGTATTTGCCATCCGGTTTTCATCTCGAGGGATATGATGGAACTCAACCTTTGTGAAGAAAGTTGAAATCCTCCTCGCGTAGTCTCTATATGGTATCAAACCGGGTTGATTCATCTCCCATTCACCTTTGATCTGATTCACAACCAAAGCCAAATCTCCATAGACGTCAAGATACTTTATTCTGAGATCAATGGCCTCTTCAAGCCCCATAATGCAAGCTTCATACTCATCCATATTGTTTGTACACCTGAAAGTCAATCTAGTTTTAAACAGAAAATGAGTGCCTTGAGGAGTAATAACCACTGCCCCAATGCCATTACCATATGAATTAACAGCTCCATCAAATACCATGCCCCAATGGGAACCAGGTTCTGGCCCTTCTTCAAGCAATGGTTCATCACAATCTTTCATCTTCAAGTACAAAATCTCTTCGTCAAGAAAATCATATTATACTGACTAGTAATCTTCAATTGGTTGGTGAGCCAAATGGTCAGCCAAGACACTATCGTTAATTGCTTTTTGAGATCAATATTAAATATCGTACTCTAATAACAACATCTGTCAACGGGCAATCCTCCCATGTTAAAGAAGGCTTCTAAAAAATGTACTTGATTGGATCCATTTTGGATATCAACCAAGTAGTATGATTTAACATATACTGGCGCAGACGCTTAGCATCCCAAGCCAATGTACAGCATGTCTTTTCAAGCATAGAATATCGAGTCTCACAGTCGGTGAATTTCTTACTGAGGTAGTAAATTGCATACTTTTTCTTTCCAGATTCATCTTGCTGACCAAGAACATAACCCATACTTTCTTCAAGCATAGTCAAATACATGATCAACGGTCTTCCTTCAATAGACGGAGATAGAATCGGAGGCTCAAGTAGATACTCTTTGATACTATCAAAAGTTTTCTGGCAGTCTTCGGTCCAATCACAAGATTGATCTTTCCAAAGAAGCTTGAAAATCGGCGCACATGTGGCAGTCATATGCGATATAAATCTTGAGATATAATTCATGCGGCTGAGAAAACCTTTGACTTGCTTCTCAGTTTTGGGCGCAGGCATTTCTTGTATTGCTTTGACCTTGGCAGGATCAACTTCAATACCCTTCTCACTGACAATAAAGCCCAACAGCTTACCAGAACACCAAAAGTACACTTATTGGGATTCAAGTGGAGTTTATACTTTCTCAAACGCTGGAATAGCTTCAACATGTTCTTCTTCATCGCTTGATTTGGCAATCATATCATCAACATAAACTTCAATCTCTTTATGCATCATATCATGAAAATAATTTTCATAGCTCTTTGGTACGTTGCACCATCATTCTTTAAACCGAAAGGCATCACTCTATAACAGAATGTTCCCCAGGGCGTAATGAATGTGTCCTTGTCCATATCTTCAGGTGCCATTTTGATTTGATTATAACCGAAAAATTTCTCCATAAATGAAAAGACTTTGAATTTAGTTGTATTGTCTACCAACATATCAATGTGTGGCAGAGGAAAATCATTTGTCGGACTTGCTTTATTCAAATCTCTATAATCAACACACATGCATACTTTTCCATCTTTCTTAGGAACACACACAATATTGGCCACTCATTGCGTATATTCGGAGGTAACAAGAAAACCAGCATCAATATGTTTATGTACTTCCTCTTTGATCTTCACTGCCATATAAGGATGAGTTCTCCTCAATTTCTGCTTGATCGACGGGCATTCTGGCTTCAACGGAAACCTATGCTCTACAATCTCAGAATCTAAACCAGGCATGTCTTGGTAGGACCAATAAAACACAATCTCGAAGAAGATCAATCAACCCATTCTTAGCTTCTGGACATAGTTGAGACCCAATCTTGACTTCCTTCACATCATCCTCGGAACCCAAGTTGACTAATTCAATTTGCTCTTCAAACAGTTGATTGGCCTTTTCCTCGTGCTTAAGTAAACGGGATAACTCATCAGATACTTCTTCATCATCAATCTCTTCCTCAGCTTCAAACACATGGAAATCAAAGTTTGGAGAGGGAGTAGGATCATTGTATTCAATGGGTTTGAGAACCAACCTACATAATGATTTGATATTTTGTTTTTAGAGAAGTTGAGTACGATCAAATATTATTGTTAGTTGTAAATTTACGTGTCGGGTTTTTGTTATCGTATCCCCAGAGATTGTAAGATATCACCGCCGTTCGATGGTTGTATTAATTCTAGCTCAAGTAACAATAGGGTTTTGATTGGTTGTCACGTTATCTTGCATACAAAGGTATTAAATTGCGGTAAAAGTTATAGTTTGATTAAATGAGAAATATTGTCAAAGTTAGGGTTCAATGATTACTTTGCATGTATTTGTTCTGACAACAATCTTATAAACTCCTTTAGATGATAAATCATTTCACAAAGTCCTCCCAATATTTTTCTCTCGAACACGCATTGTGAGTTTTCCCATTTTGATCCATTGTTTCTCTCGAACACAATCTATCAAAATGACAACTTTTTGGTTCAACCTTATGGTGAACAAAATCATTCATTACTATCTCTAGCTAACAAACAAGTTTGGATGAAAACCTAGGTCAAGAGTTGGTAAACATCTCTCGATCATAAACCAACACAAAGAGTTTTAAATAGAAACAAAGTTTTCATCATATATTCACCATTAAAGAGTTTACATATGAAGATCCTTACATTTACACCCAAAGTTAGTAATCACCTACATCTAACCTTGACAAATGGATGACTTAGCTACTCATTTTCATGGTAGCTTGGTCGGCAAGTTTCGGAAGAAGGTTGATCAACATCCAAGTCGGATAATCGAGATTGGATGGGAATCCACCTTCTTTTTGTAGAAGATGGTTACAAGATGAAGAGAAATGAAATCTAGGTCAAAAATATCTCTAGAGCAAAAGCTGGAAAAATAAAGTAAAACTAAGGTATGGTGCTCAAAAGTGGCACCTGCTACTTATAGAGTAGTATTGGGCTGTCATGCTCGCTAGGCGAGCAGAATGGCTCGCCTAGCGAGGGTCAAATTGTGGCACCAAAGGCACCTGTGCCCAGAGAAAACAGGGTCTGTTGAACTGTCATGTTCGCCTAGCGAACAAACCTTCGCCTAGCGAAGGACACGCTCCAACCTTCGCCCCAGTGAGGTTGAGAGGTTTTGCTACTGGAATGCTCGTTGGGGACTCGCTAGAGCTTCGCCTAGCGAGTGAGTGCTGGCTGCGCTTTTCACCAAAACTGAACGAACTCGCTACCACCTTTGCTAGCAGCTCGCCTAGCGAATTTATTGACATTTTACTGGAGCTTTTCGCTAGCAGCTCGCCTAGCGAGCAGGTTGATGAATGCTAGTATTCATTGGTTCCTTTGCCAATTTTCTTGTGTCTTCATTTTCAATTAGTTCATGCCTTTTTCCTGCACAATAACACACAAATCAAAGGCACCAAGCTTGTTTATCAATGTAATGCATTTCATCAAAAACAAAGGTGATTTAGACAATTTAGCACGGAAATAGAGTGAAAGATGCCCACATATGATAGCTCAAATAAGCACTTTTGGGCATCTAACAACTCTCCCCAACTAGATTCTTGCTTGTCCTCAAGCAAAGTATGCCTCTTGAAGGACAAGAGGATTTGCTTTAAGAAAAAGGTTTCTCCGAAGTTGGATAAACGGCTCAAACACAAGCGAAATCCGCATATACAAGTTTCCAACGGTTCGAATAAAATAATACACAAGAACTAAAACTTAAATAGCAATGCAAAATATTTATCTATCTACAACAATACTATTCTGAATGAATCACCCTATCTCTCCTCTTCGAATAAGGAATGAAGAATTTACGTGTTTGCAACCGCGGGAATAATCTCACTCTCTAACAAACAATGAAGAAATCAAATAGATTCATACAATGTCTAACAATTAAAAATGGTACTGTGGAAGCATAAAGATCACTAAGGGCTTTTCGGTTGAAGCTTGGTTAGGTTAACAAACAAGGGTCATTTCTAAGGCCATTGAAACGGAAGTGCCGATGCAAAAGAGACATCCACAGTATTATTCACACATCTCGACTTTGTTTCATTTGTTTCTTATTTGAAACCTTCACAACTCATATTCCACAACTCAAATTTTTTTTTTCACTATTTTTCTTCCAAACAAGCATTCATTTTCATTCTTTTTATTTTTGTTCTTTTCTTTCACATCATATTTACAAAACAGATGTTTCTTTTCTATATTTTCATTTTCAATGCTTGCTTGGTTTTTCATTTTTATTTTCAAGAGTTGTGGTACTTACCAATTCTCCCCAACTTATTTCTTACTCACCCTAAGTGAATGCTCTTAACTTTTTACGGCAAAATAACAATAATCAAGATTTTCCGGGTTGTAACAAAAAAGATTTTTGAGATCTCGCTTTATTTCAAGCCGAGATTCAACTGTTTAAGCTCAAAGGGGTTAACAAATACTCTCTCTGCCCACAGGTAAGTTGTTTTTGGATGTAGTTGTGCTCGAAAGAAAACAAGTGCCTTGATCATTTCTAATTGCTTCCACAATTTCACAATAATAAAAGACAAAGCATGAATCAAATGAATCAACAAAACTTATTAGAATCCAGCATTTAAGTGTACAATGGAGGTTTCCTCACAATTTGTGGTTTTAAGTTCTAGATGAAACATTCATTCAATTATGTTGCAAAAAGACAATATTCAATTTACCAAAAAGAGTAAAGTTCCTAATGCATTCTAAAATTCTAGCCGGAGGTAACCATGTACCTTAGCTTCATTCACTTGTTTATTCTTATCATTGCCATCCAAGCTCGGATGCACCTTCATTGGGTACTTCTTGAGGAGCAACCAATCTAGAAGGTTTGCCACTTAATCACCCAAAAATTTATTAAACAAACAAAATTAAAAACATAAATAAATAACATTACTGAAAATTTAAATTGTTCATGGGGGACAAAACACCCCAACAGTACAAAATACAGAATCCGAAACTCCAAAAGAAATAAACATAAAAATGAAAAATACAAAAACTCAACCCTCTAAGGGCTCAGAATCATCCTCGCTACCGGCTTCAGAACTGGTAGCCTCATCATCATCATCATCAGCTGCAGCACCTGAAGACGCACCAGCGCCCGCCCCCTCACCAAACACAGGCCTATCCACAGGCCATTGTGAGAGAGATGAAAATGAGAGAGTGTGGAGAGTGCTCGGTTAAATTGCCTCAGCAGAGTTGCAAAAACAGAAAAGTTGTGTTTGGGCCAATTGAGTGCCCTGCTGAGGTTTTAAATAAGTGTTGTCATGCAGCGCTCGCTGCTGCTTCGCCTAGCGAGCAGCTAGCGAATCAGCTCGCTACTGCCTCGCCTAGCGAGCAGCAAGCGAGCATGACAGCAATTGCCTTTTCAAAGGCAGCAGTTCAGGTTCATTCAGCAAGGTGTTAGCACTTCGAATCCCATCACAACAGGGTTTTGTTATCGTATCCACAGATATTGTAAGATATCACCGTCGTTCGATGGTTGTATTAATTCTAGCTCAAGTAACAATAGGGTTTTGATTGGTTGTCACGTTATCTTGCATACAAAGGTATTAAATTGCGGTAAAAGTTATGGTTTGATTAAATGAGAAATATTGTCAAAGTTAGGGTTCAATGATTACTTTGCATGTATTTGTTCTGTCAACAATCTTATAAACTCCTTTAGATGATAAATCATTTCACAAAGTCCTCCCAATATGTTTCTCTCGAACACACATTGTGAGTTTTCCCATTTTGATCCATTGTTTCTCTCGAACACAATCTATCAAAATGACAACTTTTTGGTTCAACCTTATGGTGAACAAAATCATTCATTACTATCTCTAGCTAACAAACAAGTTTGGATGAAAACCTAGGTCAAGAGTTGGTAAACATCTCTCGATCATAAACCAACACAAAGAGTTTTAAATAGAAACAAAGTTTTCATCATATATTCACCATTAAAGAGTTTACATATGAAGATCCTTACATTTACACCCAAAGCTAGTAATCACCTACATCTAACCTTGACAAATGGATGACTTAGCTACTCATTTTCATGGTAGCTTGGTCGGCAAGTTTCGGAAGAAGGTTGATCAACATCCAAGTCGGATAATCGAGATTGGATGGGAATCCACCTTCTTTTTGTAGAAGATGGTTACAAGATGAAGAGAAATGAAATCTAGGTCAAAAATATCTCTAGAGCAAAAGCTGGAAAAATAAAGTAAAACTAAGGTATGGTGCTCAAAAGTGGCACCTGCTACTTATAGAGTAGTACTGGGCTGTCATGCTCGCTAGGCGAGCAGAATGGCTCGCCTAGCGAGGGTCAAATTGTGGCACCAAAGGCACCTGTGCCCAGAGAAAACAGGGTCTGTTGAACTGTCATGTTCGCCTAGTGAACAAACCTTCGCCTAGCGAAGGACACGCTCCAACCTTCGCCCCAGCGAGGTTGAGAGGTTTTGCTACTGGAATGCTCGTTGGGGACTCGCTAGAGCTTCGCCTAGCGAGTGAGTGCTGGCTGCGCTTTTCACCAAAACTGAACGAACTCGCTACCACCTTCGCTAGCAGCTCGCCTAGCGAATTTATTGACATTTTACTGGAGCTTTTCGCTAGCAGCTCGCCTAGCGAGCAGGTTGATGAATGCTAGTATTCATTGGTTCCTTTGCCAATTTTCTTGTGTCTTCATTTTCAATTAGTTCATGCCTTTTTCCTGCACAATAACACACAAATCAAAGGCACCAAGCTTGTTTATCAATGTAATGCATTTCATCAAAAACAAAGGTGATTTAGACAATTTAGCACGGAAATAGAGTGAAAGATGCCCACATATGATAGCTCAAATAAGCATTTTTGGGCATCTAACAATTATGCAGATGGAAGATTATTATTTATTTATGTTTTGTGTGATTATCATTTTCAGAAAAAGAAAAAAGTGAAAATAAAAGCATCATAGATGTGGATGAATAAAATTGTCTTTTATTGATGATAATAATAAAAATGCCCAACAATGTTCACTTTTCCCTTAGGCATAGGAGAAGGATTTTTCTCAAAATAATAAAAAACAAATTACTTAGAACGATGAATGACAATAGGAACATCAACAACAACCCAATTATTGCAAGTTTGGCCATGCGCCACAAAGTTGGCGCAAGCTTCATCTTCATCACCATTGTCCTCAATAATGGCAGTTGAGTGTTGATCATTCCCATGAATGAACCCTCCACTATGGAAAATCGGTTTCATATCTTTGACTTTGGCGCTGAATGGCCCTGGTTGAAATCCCAATTCGGCTCTATTTTTGTTCTCGACAATCTCTAATACACGACCTCATTTGTTAATATTGTCAGCCTGAATAGCCTCTTGTGCATCTTTCAAAGAAGACATGGGTGCCCCAGTTTTCTTCATTTCATAAGCAATATATAAGGCTTGTAACAGTGTTCTGACCTCCTCCTCAGCATCAACGTACGTGAAAGATGATAGATGGCTCACCAATAATGCCTTCTCTCCACCGACAACGACAAGCTTGTCGTTCTTCACAAATTTCAACTTCTGGTATAGAGTAGACGTCACTGCTCTAGCTTCATGAATCCATGGCCTTCCCAACAAGAAATTGTAGGCCGAGTGGATATCCATTACCTGGAAAGTAATCTGGAAGTCACTCGGACCTATCTTTACTGGAAGGTCCACTTCACGAATGACAGTTTTACGTGAACCGTCGAACGCTTTGACAATCACATCGGTGTATCTTATTGGGACGCCTTGATAAGAGAGTCTTAACAAAGTTGATTTCGGAAGCACACTCAGAGATGACCTTGTATCAATCAACATATTGGACAGAGTGTCCTGCTTGCAATTTATTGAAATATGGAGCGCCAGATTGTGATTTTTGCCTTCCTCGGGAACTTTATCCCAAAAACTCAGATTATTACAAGAAGTAATATTGGAAACTATATGGTAAAACTGATCCACAATCATATCATGCTCAACATAAGCCTGTTCTAGCACTTTCTACAATGCCTCCCTATGTTCTTCAGAATTCATCAGCAGTGAGAACACGGAGATCTCTGATGTAGTCTGGAGCAGCTGCTCCACAATATTGAATTCACCTCTCTTAATCAATTTTAGCACCTCATCATCATTGTTAGTCTTCAACTTGTTGGACTCACCAGACTGACACGTTAGAGCACTAACTGGATTCACTACTGGAATCTCTGTTTTCTTACTTGTGGAAACATCTTCTACTTCTTTAGGGAAAACTGGACTGAACACACGACTGCTACAGGTCACCTTCGGCAATATCTGCGATATTCACCACCGAATCTGTGACTGGTAGAGGAACCTCTTGACCATCTTCAATCATTGTGGTATTGTACTGATATGGCACAACTTTATCGGATGTGTAGGGGACAGGGCCCACTACTCGTATAGCCAACGGTGCTACCGATCTATTGACATTTTTGCTGATGCTACTATCAAATTGAATAACTACCCGCTTAGGGGTCTTGAATACAGTCACAACCATATTCACATCATCGATATCCCTTGACTGTTGAATCAGGATTACATTCTCATCCATCAACTTCTGGATGTCCCTTTTGACAATCATACACCCACAGGGGTTCATGCTACATATTACACAACCATCATGGTCATGTTCACAGTCACTGATCAAACACAAGGTTTTATGCATTTCCACTAACGACCTATGGATACGTCGCACATCGAATACTCGGAAATTCCCTGGACAACCGTCCACCATGTTAACAGTAGCATTACCATGAGCCGACAATGGATTAGCTTTCACGTTTGGCGCTCTGTCCTTAAAGGACACCATACCACTCTTCACAAGCTTTTGAACTTCATATTTCAACGGATAGTAGTTCTCTATTTCATGGCGAGGGGCTCCCTGGTGAAAGGCACTGTGAAGTTCAGGTTTGAACCACCATGGTAGTGGCTCAGAAATTTGCGGAGGATTTCTTGGTTGAATGAGGTTCTTGAGAACCAATGATGGGTACAATTCTGCATATGTCATAGGAATAGGGTCAAAAGAGACCTTCTTCCTATCAAACTTTTGTTGATGATGATTATTATTATTGTTGTAGTTGGTTCTTTGTTGTGGTTGTTGTTGTTGTTATTGAATTGGAACTGATTGATTATAATTGTTGGAAAAAAATGGAATTACTGAAGAAACTTGATGTTGATGTTGACGAGGTTAAGAACTCTTTCTGACATAAGGCTTCCTCTGCCTCCCTACTGACACTGAGTTAGCCTCTCCTTCCTTCCTCTTGGAGAAACTCCCACCATACTTCTTGCTAGATGATGCTTCTTCCTTTGACAAATGTCCTTCACATACTCCTTCGTCTAGCCTCATCCCCATATTTACCATTTCGGTAAAGTCATTGGGGGCACTCGATATCATATGTTCGTAATAAAATTAACTCAACATCTTCAAGAAGATTTTTTTTTCATTTCTTTCTCTTCCAAAGGTGGACTAATCTAGGCAGCCAACTCTCTCCATCTTTGGGCATACTCTTTGAATGTCTCCTTATCCTTCTGAGACATTGACCTCAATTGGTCTCTATCAGGCGCCATATCAACATTGTACTTATACTTCTTGACAAAGGCCTCGCCTAAGTCGTTGAAAGTATGGACGCTTGCATTGTCCAAACCCATATACCATCTTAAGGCAGCTCCAGTCAAATTGTCTTGGAAATAGTGAATTAACAACTGATCATTATCAGTTTGAGTAGACATTTTTCTGGCGTACATCACAAGATGGCCTAGCAGACAAGTATTCCCTTTATACTTTTCAAAGTCGGGGACCTTGAACTTCATCAGGATCTTAACATTGGGGACCAAGCAGAGTTCAACAGCACTCTTCCAAAACAAGTTTTTACCTCTCAGAGTCTTCAACTCTTTACGCAGCTCGAGGAATTGGTCTTTCATCTCATACATATTCTCGTATACATATGGACCCTCAGACGGCTCAGAATGGTAGATAGTGTCCTCAACACAAGGCAGAGTGTGAACAACCGAAGGTGGCACTGTCATGACCGGGCTAGATGCCGGCAGAAAAACAAATATGGGCGCATACCCTTCTGGAACAAAATTTGATGGCATCCCCCTAGGGAATCCAGCAGGCATAAATGGAATAGATTGACTTGGCAGCAACAACAGGAAGAGTGGAGGTAGCCACCTCAGAAATAACGGTCCTCTGGGGAGGAGTTCCATGAGTTGGTGATGACTAGTTATGTGCAGCAATAACAAATTCCATCAATGTCGTTAATCTAGAAATCTCATCCTTCAGCTCTCGGTTCTCTTGCTCTAGATGCTCCGTGATCCTTGGTTGATTAGCACGAGTTTTATAACGGTGAGTTAGCTTGGATGATGCACGGAAGAAGAACTGATAAGACATATGACGGAAGAAAAACCTGTTATGCAAATGATGCATGAAATGAAATGTTTTTTACTGTTTTTAATTTCAAGGAACACACGAAGTCCACTTTGCAAATACAATAATAATAACAATAACAATAATTCAATTGACCATAAAATCTTTTTTTATTCATAAAATTTGGAAGGATTACACTGAGTACAATTTCAGAAACCAAAATAGAAATACAAGAGAAAAGGAAACTATCATCCTAAGGATCCCTAGCAACTGCACCAGATGATCGGGCTATGGGTGCATACTTCCTTCGGATGCATCGAATCTTGGACTCAAAGGATGTCTTCATCTGAGCCTTCTCAATAACTAACTGATCAACAATCTTCTTCCAAGCATCGGATGGCTGAGGCGTACTAGAGGAAGGTAGTCCATCTAGCTCTCTCTGTCTCTTCACTGCTCGGTCTTCAAGAATCTCAATAAGCGCATCCTTGTCTTTCGACTCAAGCTATAATTCTACATGATTTTGGCTCAAAGCATGGAACCGCTCTTTCCACATATCTCTTTCTTGCTTCATCTTGGTGAGTGTGTCTTCCAACTCCTCTATATCTTGGTTAGGGAGAGTTGATGGCTCAGCCATAACCAAAGACATAGGTCTTTCACAGGCGTATGGCATCTTCAGCTCCATAGCTCTCTTCTTCACCCAAGTAGTATAAGCTTCCAAAGTTACACAGTTGCATGGACCAAGCTCGGATCTTCCTTTCCTATGCATATTATGCCAAGAATGTATCACCCTCTGCTTCAAATGTTGGGGATCTTTACCCTCTTGATAGAAAAGACCTTCTAACTTAGTATTATTAGGTTTATCTCTGAAGGGGAACCCAAGTTGACGACAAGCCAAAGCAGGATTGTAATTGATTCCTCCTTGTGTTCCAATGAGAGGCACATTAGAGAACTCACCACAACTATCAATAATGTCCACACTATTCAATGCAGAATCAAACCAAACAATATCATCATTAGTACGAGACATAAGTCTCTGGGACCACCGTAGACATTGCTTGTTTTCCACAAAAGCAGGCGTCTGAGGCAAGTGCGAAATAAAACACTTGTATAGAAGAAAAACACAACACACAATATAACCAAAACACAGCACCGGTAGAGAGGATCATGGAACTAAACCAAAACACTCAGAAGTCCTTCAACCACATCAGCAGATAACCCAGATAAAAGCTTCCCATAATGTTGCTTGAAGTCTAAGGGATCTAGTACAAAGGAGGACAACTTCCTTAGCTTTTTCAAATTAGGACATCTGCAACTATACTTCTTAGTGTTCCTTCGTCCACAATCCATGGTTTGAAAATATTTGCACACAAGACCTCAATTCCTTGAAATTTATTTTTCTGTGATGAATGCTATGATGTGCATGTATGCATGAATGCAACAATCACACACAAGGGATCACACACAAGGCAAACACAAACAAAGGTCAGGGGATAGATCAAGTCATCATCAAGATCAATCATCCATTTTGGTGGATTATGGTTTTCACCTTATCAACACCCAAGTTCCATGATATTTACGAGACTTGATCGGATCAACCGAGAATCAAAGGGTTTGTTGTGAGTCACGAGCATGGAGTCAGGTTAAGAACCATCCCAATGGAGTGTACTAAGGGTAAAAACCTGTAGATCATGTTCTAAAAAGTTCCCAGAGTCTTGATCCCATCTATCCGATATTATAGGTTAGGATGACTGACTCATCAACCCATAATATTCTCAAGAGAAACTCGTCTGAGTATAGTATCATATAACAACTATTATCAGGTCTACATTTGAACAGTCTCCGCACTACGTCCTAAATCGGCTGAGTTGGGTTAAATGTTCTACGGTCCTCAGCTTCTCGGACCCCAAATCAGAGAAAGTAATTCCTATCCACAAATGACTTGTGTGACATCAGTAACTCAAAAAGGGTTTCCACTAAGTAGATGGATCTCAAGCGAACTTGTTAAGGACTACTCCACACAAGTTGAACATGACTATACCATCCTCCTATCTTAATTTCACTCAAGTTCGGGTTAGAACTTATCTCACCGCTCAGAGATCACCAAGCATAACATACATATTATATCATACAAACAAATATACAAACATCAAATATAAAAATATATACACATAAAAAAGTAGGCTAAACCCACTGAGGACTACTCCCCAGCAGAGTCGCCACTTAATTTCTGTAGCGGTAAATTCATGACCATCAAGTTATAGATAAACTTGACGTCAATATAACTAGAATCGTCATCGTGCTTTTATTGTTTCCAAAGGAAAAGGGGAAAGTACGAACGAACCCCAAAGATGAGAAGTTTTCAAATCAAAACTAATAAAATGCCAGAGATTATAGGTAAGGGGGTTGGTTACACAGAGGGAATGTGTTAGCACCCAAAGTGTCATAGGTACTCCTAGGGAGCCCTTTTTTATGTATGCATATGTGTTTGGTATAAAATATGATTGGGAAAAATAGAGTGTGGGGATGAGAAAATAAGTCATTGATTATATTTTTGTGTTTGACAAGACCTTCGGACTTGTGCCTACGTACCAACATGAAAATGAGGGATCAAAACCTCGTAGTTCATGGTAAAAATTTCAAAGTTGGTGAATTGGTTTTAACAAAAGTTTAAATGAAAAGGCATAAAGGGCCTAAAGTTTTAATGAAGTTGTTAGTTCTTTTTGTCTTTTTGAAATGTTAAGTCAATATGATTAAGTTTATTTACAAATTTGATTTAAGAAAAGAGTTTGAAAATTCATTGGCATAAGGCCAAAGTTTCTAATCATTAAAACATGTCTAAGTTTGAAATCACAAGCAAAGAAAGTTTTTTTTAAAATGGGGGAGAGATTCTGAAATTTAAGAAGTGGGAGAAGATGAAAAGGCTATCCTAAGCACAAAATTTAAAAGTTAAGAGTTGAAAAGATCTGACCAATGAGATGCAATCCAACAGACAAGAATGTCATATAGAAACCTAATTTTCCTTTGAAATTTGAATCAAGAAATAATCAAGAAAGCAATTAGCAATATCCATACATCATGAAGATTAAGGCATCAAATAAAGATAGCCACATCCAAGCAAGCAAATCCCATAGCTAGCAGTCTTCTTTGTCTTCCCATGTATCAGATGAATTATTCCTTGATAAACTCAGAGCAAAGCATCAGGCACAAGATCAAAATAACAATTAAGCACAAAGAAAGAGTAGCAGATAAATTCACAAAAATCCCAAGGTTTGTATAAGATGAAAGCACACTTCACAATAGGTCAGTCTCAGAATGTTGGCATTGGCCGAGTCCTTTTGCATAGGGAATGTTACCTAATCCTAAGCACAAAAGTGCAGATCAAGATCAACAGTCCACCAGATGTTTTTTTAGGGTTTTTGTTGTTATTAGATATTTTAAGGTCCTAAGACCACAAACAAAACCAAAACACATAAATAAAATATATACAATCACGAGATATGGCTCAAATGAGCAAAGTGAAAATGACATAAACATAAACAAGTTAAATGAAATATAAATGACACTGAATGATAAATGACTGAAATTTAAATTGCATCAAGTAAATGACTTGAAAGTAAAGCAATATTAACATGAATTAGTCAAATGTTAGTAAAAAGTTAGTCAAGTGTTAGTGGTAATTTTTAATTGATTAAGTCATTCTTTGGAGAACACTCAACCATTCATTCACAGTATGAATCCTTAAACCAAGACATCTTCCATGAGAAGGGCTCCAACTTGGATAATTCAACAAGTATGCCACTAGCTCTCATGAAAGGAAAAAAGGTCAAGTCTCCATACAATACCATGAATAATGGGAGATTTACAATCTCACTTACAAGAATGCTATGTCATTAGGGTCAAATTTAGCTCTATGTTAAGCAATCGTAATTGGACTTATGTAGAAGTCACAACTATCTGAGGTCGGGCAATAAAAATCTAGGTGTTAATGCATGTTAGAGATTTGGTATGAAGAACCAAACTCCTAAAACATGCCATACACTAAAAGAAAAGATCAAGAGGGAAGGACCTATCTCAGTCATACTTGTATTGGTTCATCTGACACAAGGTTATTGATGAACCAATTAGCCTTAAGACATTAGATATTTCATAAACAGAAAGTCAAACATCTTGACCAAGGCCCAAACAGAAAGTCAAACATCACAAGACCATAAAAATGGCTCAACATGATTTTTAAACAATTAAACAATTAAAAATCCAATAAAAAGTGAATTAAAATACATTTTAATTTGGTCAAAACCTAAAATCCCTCAAAACACCAAATAAATGGCCAAGGGATTTATCCTAGGTCAAACAAGGTCAATGGACCTTAGACAAAAAAATTCACTATTTTTGAAATGTCAGAAGTATTTTTAAATAATTAAAAATATGCACAAAAACATTTAATTCATGAAAAATACCAAAATTAATCCTAAAAATAATTTTAATTCAGAATATGGAATAGAAAAATATTTAAATATATTTTGTGAAAGTCACATATTTTTTGGATTGAAAATAAAATTTCTGTGAATTAAATAAAATAAAGCAATTAAATGAAAATTCAAAAATTAAAAAAAAAAAACAAGGGCCATCAAATCTCTCTCATTAATTGAGGTGGTAGATCTGACGGCCACACGTGCGTTATCCGCGTTGGACTCAAGTCAAAGCAATGTACGCGTGGTAATTCAAACCAAATGTCAGGATTAGATCATTGCATCAGGATCGGATGGATGTGAAGCTACCAACACACCACCGGAGCTAGGGCTCCAGTCTTCCTCTCCAGTGGACCTCACCGGACTGGTCCACCATCAACCACCACCAAAATGAAAAACAAGGACATAAATTTAAAGGAAAAATGTTCAGGAGCTTGAATCTGGCCTCAATTTTCTTCAATTCCAAGTATATCTAAAGATACAGGGATTTGAATTTTGAGGATCATGAACTGATTTCCTTCAATTTGACCTCAAAGCAACTCAATCTTGTTGTCTACATTGGTAGGACTTCAGCCAACCAAAAATCAAAGAGAATAGTGAAGAATTGAGAGAGAATCGAAGAGATGAAATTTCTGAAAAATCACCTCTGAGGTAGCTTGAATCTTGCTTCCAATTGGCCTTAGCTTGACTTCATATGCTTGGAGAAAGTGAAATGGATCATGGAAGGACTTGGATTCTTAAAGTTTCAACTTCAAAACTGAAGTGAAATTGAAACTCGGTTTTCAATTGAAAACCTTCAAGTTTATCCTCTAATGGTAAGGGTTAGGATTGCAGGTTCAAAGCTTGGGCAAGGTGTTCCCAATCTTGAGCATGAGGGGTCTTATTTATAGGCTATGCATTTGCTTTCCAAACACTTCATTCAAAATGCCAAAAATAGAAATCTCACTTACATGGATGCATGGGCGTGTGGTAGGCCCATCCAATGATGCCAAATGATCCATAATTCTGTGTTATCCAACCTGAAATGATGTCACATAGCCATGCATAAAGGAAATGAAATTTGACCATGAATCTTACCCAATGGAACCTTATGAAGAACTCATGTGCAACTCCATAATCTTAATCCAAATGAGGTGATCTTGGACTTTTTGAAACGGTGAGATCAAGGGGAACAAATTTCATGTTGAACACTTTTACATTTGAATCTTGTATCATGATGAATTTTGAGGTGGAAGTTTGGGAAATCAAACATAATTGAAATTTTTCTAAGTCCCAAGTCAAACGTTCACTTCTTCCACCTTGAATAACTTTTGCTATGGGCTTCAAATGGAAAAAGTTACTTCTTAAAAGTTGTATATCTTTAAAACCTCTTGAATTTGGTCACATATTTGACCTCATTTGTATTTTTCATGAAGGAGTTATGTATTTTAGAAGTTGAGGAAAATCTCTTGTTCAATGGTAATGGCCCAAAGTGACCTACAATGTTTCCTCTTGGTAAGTAAATTTTCAAGTTGAATTTGAATTTCTTCAAAGAATAAAAGTTGTAAAGGACGTCTTTAATTTGATCATGAAACTTGAATGGACTTTATATTATAAATATTGAGAAAGTTATGATCTCTGGAAGTTGACCTCCTAACTAGGGTTCTGATAAAATGACCTATAATCATTTACCATAAAAAATGACTTTCCAAAAAAAACTAGATCTTGAATTCAACATGAAAGTTGTTTTAAATGTCATAAGGATTAACTTTTAGCTTGGAATCATTTTAATATGACAAAAATTGTAGGAGATAGGATCTAGTGAACCCATTTTTTACCAGTTGACTTCCTCTGGTCAACCACCTCGAACCAACTTGCAAACTTAAAGTTCCCTTGGTATTTTGGGCTCATGGAGGATCATACATGTATAAGATCATGTAATATGAAGTATCCCTTGAAATATTTGATCAGATGATGAAGAAACTTGCTAAGGAAGTCACATAAGATATCCAGATGAATTTGGGCTTCCAAGGCAAACAAGCTTTCAACTCTAGATGAATTCTTGATAAAAATGATAAATTGAGATCATGGGGATCCATATATGATGTCTAGAGTCAATGTGAACCATCTATTGATTGATCTTCTTGCACTGAGGGTCTTAAACACTAGTTGTGTGCTTGATAGGGCATTGGTGGATGCACACACTACCTATAAAAGAAACAAAGCTATACATAGACATATTTTTCGTATTTTTGTTATTAAACAAAATAAAAAATAAAGTATGATACAATCAAATATGCTTGGTGACCTCTCCCAATGCAACCCAATGAATGAGGGGTAAGGAGGATGCCAAGGTGTGATCCCAAAGCCAATGCATATGATGAGATAGCATGAGGGATCTTAGGGTAAAAATTGGGGTCTTACAATTAGGCCATATAATATTTATCATTATAAATTATATTACATGTGCTTACTGATTACATTGTATTTTTTTTATAAGAACTGAAATATATTAATAAGAAAACAAGAGAACATGAGGTACTCTACACCTCAACAAACAATAGCATTAAGCATTCATTCTAAGACAAGGCAAAGGAGAACTGAACCAGTCAAAAAAATTACACCACAAAATAGAATTGTCACTCAACCCCATCCATTTCCAAGACATAAACTTAATGTATGCAATGTAATCCTCAAAATTAAACAGTCAATCTTTGAAAAGGATGCAATTTCTCATTAACCAAAATCTCCAAATTTTTGCAATCCAAATAATTAATAACATGTTTCTACTATTCTCATTCTTCACCTGATTGTTGATTAACAAGAGAAATGCAATACCCCTCAAATTTGTTTCAAACTGAATACTCGTCCACTTCCTCACCGTATCCCAAATCCTCTTTGTCATCTCACAATAATTGAATAAATGGTTTGAATCTTCTTCTTCCTATAGAAAGAAAACACAACAGCTATCCCTATTTCCAAGAATAATACCTCTTTTGATTATTTGATCTCTTGTTGGTAACCGATCACGAATCAATCTCTACCAAAATATTTGAATTTTTAATGGAACCTTCATCTTCCAAATTGTAGATAACGCAGCCAACAAATCTGAATAAAGATCCGTCAAGCATGGTGCCATCTTGGAGTAGCAGGATTTAACAGTGAAACATTCTGATTTTTCTGCCATCCAACAGTACTCATCTTCTTCGTCCTGCAGCGGCTCGAAATCATCCAATAACATGTAGACTTCATCCATATCAATTGATGCATCATTTATCGAACCATCACTATTGCTTAGAAATTTCCAGATCCAATCTCCTCTATCCCAAGAACCCGCATCATCAATGTTGCCCTCCTTATCAATTGCCCTTGAAAAAGTTTCAGGAAAAACTTACCTTAAAGGTTGGTTTGCAGCCTAGTTGCTATGCCAAAAGGAAATGCCACTTCTATTCTCCAAGCTGCATAAAATGTTGTTAGAAAAAAATTCAGATGAACTTCATCCTTCATTTCCACCCTTAACAAATCCCTCCACCATATAGAGTCACCTCTCCTTGTCATTCTACCATCATCGGTAAACATCTTCAACTCTGGATTAATGTATCTAAATCTCAAGATCCCACTCCACAATGCATTTTTTCCTTCATAATCCTCCATTTCCATTTGAGTAACAAAGCTTTATTGAAAAGCTCAAGGTTTTTGATACCTAACCCCCTCTTCTTTTGGTTTGCACACTGATTCCCAACTGACCCAGTGAATAACTTTATTGTCTTCTGCTCCACCCTACAAGAAATTAGCTTGGATCCTTCTAATTTCCTTCAAAACCTTGATCAGTATTTTATATAAAGATAAAGGATCAATGGGACTTGAGTTCAACACAAAATTAATTAGCACAACCTTCAATCCTAAAGATAAAAATCTATTTTTCCAAGCTGACAATCTAAAAGCAATGTTGTTGATGACGTCTTTCCACATATGCACTCTTCTTGGACTATCTCCTACTTTCACTCCTAAGAATTTTAAAGGAAAGTAATCTTCACAGCAGGATAAAAAAGAAGCATTTGCATTCATACTCCTCTCACTCATATTAATCCCATAAATTTTGCTTTTAAAGAAATTCACCTTCAAACCATAAACCATTTTAAATCATCTTAATATAGTTTTCAACCCCCATAAATTCTCAAATCTACCATCTCCTATAATTATTGTATCTTCAACAAATTGTAAAATATCAATCAAAACCTCTTAAATTAAAACCAGAATACTCCCCTATATCCACAACTTTATTCATCAATCCATTCAGCCCCTCCATCGCCATGACAAACAAGAACGGGGATGACAAATCTCCCTTCCTCAAGCCCCTCTCCTGTAACACCCCGATAAAATAAGATAATTATTTCATTTAAGTTAATATTATATTGATTAATTTAATTAAATAATTGGAATTATTGGATTATTATTATTATTATTATTGGAATAATAATTATTGGAAAATATATAAGTTGGAATTTAGAAAAGGTCCCATTGAGTAAAAAGGTTTATTTTCACGTGAAAAGGAAAAAGGAGACAGAAAAGTGGAAAAGGGCAAAGAGAGCCAGAGAACAAGGGTTGGAGAGAGGAAGAGCTTGAAGCTTAAAGATTCGCCGGATTAACTCTGGTAAGGGGGGTTTATCATCGATTAACGGGTATTATGAGATAACATGTAATGGGTAGTGATAGACCATTGATTTACCTCTGAATTGAATTATGTATGATGAAAATTGTGAAATATTGGATGAACGAAATTGGAGTATAATTGAAGGAAATTCGTAGGAATTAGATGTAATAACGGTAGGGATTGTGAAATCGAATAGGGTATGATTCGTGTTAGATGATATGAACGATTACTGTGAAAAATTGGACTGTGGAAGGTTGAATTGAATAGATCTCGTAGCAGAGAAGACCATAGCAGATCTGGAAATCTGGTTTCTGGTCATACGCGTATGGCACTAGGCAATACGCGTATGAGATGGTCTGGTACGCGTATGGCACTAGGCAATACGCGTATGGATGAGGAAGATGATGTTTTGAACGTGTTTTGGTCTCTGTTGGTACACGTATGGGGATGTGGTACGCGTAGCATACGCGTATGGGATGGTGTTACGCGTATGGGTTTTGGCTGAGAATGGGCCATACGCGTATGGGACTAGGCAGTACGCGTATGGGCAGGATTGTGGTTTTTCTGTGCTGTTGTTGTGCAGTTTTGGTTGTTCAGCTGAGTAATGTGATTTAGCTGATGTACGATATATTAGGGATCATTTCCCGTTGTTTTGAGTAGTATTAGGTATTAGTAGAGTGTGCTAATACTGTGGTTGTTATTTGGCATGATATGATATGCTTATGTGATAAAATACTGATGATGTGCGATGGTATGCATGATCTTGTGAATGTATCAGTTATGTGTGCATTTGTGAATAGACTGTTTTATGGCTTAGAGTGTGAGCATATGTCTATTCTTGAATTGTGGTTGATGATTTAGCATTGCTAGGTGATTAGCATGCATATTGTGGCCTTTATGGTGGTAGCTAATTCCCATGGTGAGGAATTAGTGAGTTAGTCATTATGGACTGTTGTCGATGTTTGCATGCTAGGTGAATTAGCGTGCATAGCATGGCCCTTGGGGTGGTAGCTAATTCCCATGGTGAGGAATTAGTGAGTGAGTCACTAGGTCTCAAATGAGTGGGACTAGTGGGCTTGGTAGCCGTGCCTGGATTTGGACGGTGAGGTGAACTATATGTTCACGAATAGTCGGTACCGCATGCATAGAGTCTCATTGCATAATATGTATATGGCGTATAATATGAATGGATGTATTCCAATATTATACGTGTGTTTGTGTTGATATTGAGTATGAGCATGAATTGTATTGGTATTGAGTATGATATTTGAATTGATGTGCCGTTACTGAATGTGTGATGTGATTAGGGTGATTAATGTGTTAAATTACTTAACATGACATGATATTTTATAATGCTTATTATATCGATTGAGGAACTCACCCTTACAACTATTTTTCAGGTAACGAGCAGTGATTGAGTAGAAGCTAGTCCTTGGAGTCTAGTGTAGTTCCTTAGTGGGTCATGCTCTGATAGATGTAACATCGGGATGGGATGTTTTACTATGTTTTCAATTGGTTGTTGAACAACCTTACATGTAATGTATTACATGGTTTGGATGTTGTTAGTTTTTATCCGCTGCGTATTATGCAAATGTTTTATTTTGATTAAATAAATGAGCATGACAGGATATTTTGGAAAATGGTGTACGATGATTGTGTGACACCCTTGAACTGCATATTTACTCTGATTTATATTTTGTTATTTTAATTAATTATTGGGGTATTTTAGAAGGGTGTTACATTCTCCACCCTAAAATCCTTTGTTACACTTCCATTAACCAATATCGACATAGAACTATTGAAAAAACACGCCACCGTCCATTCTTTCCATTTTCCCCCCAAAACCTATCTTATTAAAACAAAATCTCAAATAATTCCAACTTATACTATCATAAGCCTTTTCGTAATATACTTTCAGAACTAAACAACTCCTCTTCTCCCTCTTAGCAAAATCAATAACCTTATTCACCACTAATACCACGTCCAAAATATTTCTACCTAGAATAAATGTTGTTTGATTTTTTGAGATGAGTTTACCTAACACCCTTTACAAATGAAAAAGCCAATAACTATGCAAGAATTTTATAAAGACATCCTACAAGAAAAATGGGCATGTACTTCGACAAAGATTGAGGACTATTGACTTTGGAAATTAACGTGCGAAAAGAAGCAGTACTTGCCTTGGTTAGTTTGTCCTTGTTGTGAAAATATTTCACATAATAGAAAACATCATCTTCAATCATGTCCCAACTATTCTTCAAGAAATCAAAAGTGAAAGCATTCGGGCCCACGCTCTTGCTCCCATCGCAACTCTAAACTGCCTCCTTAATATCACTAGCACTAAACGGTTGTTCCAGACTTCTGTTATCTTCATCAATAATGCACTTAAATGTAATGCCTTCAAGAACAAGTCTTGTGTTGTTGGTTTCTTTGAAGAAGTTCTCAAAGTCACTCATGACAGCCTCCTTGACATCTGTCATACCCCAAATTTGTCCGGTCATTTGTGGTTTACCCATGAGATCTCTTTGTTTCAAAGGCCCATTTGCATAAGTGTGTTCATAATCTAAAATGTGGTTTGAATCTTTTTACATTACTAATCCAAAACCTATTTTTTTTATTAGTAAGTATTAAGAGCCATGTTATTATTTCTATGATCACTATTTACTAGTCAATTTACACATCCCAAGTATTTATACCAAGTTCTAAGTTCTTCATGGGTTCCCAAATTAAATTTGCATTTTTTAGAAACATGTATGTGTTTTTTAAATTAAAAATCTCATATTTAGATTTTTGTATTTAAAATAGAATTGTATTGTTTTTTAAAAATTAAAAGTCCCATATTTATATTTTTGTATTTAAAATAGAATTGTATTGTTTTTTAAATTAAAAGTTCCATATTTAGATTTTTGTATTTAAAATAGAATTGTGTTGTTTTTTTTATTAAGTCATTATACTTAAGTTAAAAGTGAATTGTTTAAAAAAAAAGTTGAAATTGATTAGCATGAATAAATATTGAGTTAAAATTTGAAAGCTTAAAAGATAATTACATAATTAAAATTTAATTCAATAAGTTCCAAATAATCCAAACACACATTTTGTCTAAAAAAACTAAACTAAGTAATTACAGTGAAAAAATTGCTACAGATGGAAACAGGTTCCTAATAATCAAAAACCAAGTAGCTAGGTTGAAAACTCCAAAGACCGGCGCGCCTTCAAGTGTGCTTTCGTACGGCCACTTTCCCATTCCATCAAAGTCTCTTCAGAGTTGTAATCTGCAGAGAACAAAAATAGCTTATTTTAAAAGCACTTTTCAAAAGCACTTAGAGAACTGAAAAACAACTAAAAAATTACTCAGATTAAAACTTTATCCATAAGGTTAACCTAAACATCCAAAAAGCACTTTTGACATTAGCTTAAAACAGAACAAACCAAATCCCACATAATCTGGGATGAGAAATTCAAAAAAAAGGAGGAGTTTCTTAAGACTTAATCTGGTCTTCATAAAAGATTCATGGGAGGTTAACAGGAGAACAACATACACAGCAAAAGCAATTCCTCTAAAAAACCAGAACAACATACACAGCAAAACAATTCTTCAAAATAAACATAAACCACAACAACAACAGCAAACGCACAGCATAAGAACATCAAGAACAACACAGCAATTTCTCTAAAAACCTAAACAAGAACAGCAACAACAGAGCAAGACCTTGTTTCTCAGAAGCCACACGAACACAACAATTTCTCTAAAACCCTAAAACATATACACGAGATAACGGGGCGATTCGTTTTGAAAACCAGAACAACAACGGTAGACGACAACAGCAAGAACAACATAACATTTTTTCTAAAAAACCCTAAAACAAAAACAGAAGCAGGAAGAGCAGACAAAGCGCACACCTACTCATTCGTCTCCAAAGCATCTCGAGTTGGTAAAAACCTAACCCTCTACTCGTTGCTCTGTTGGAATTTTGATGATTGTATGTGTGGCCTATCTTTCCTTCTGCGTGATGTGCCTCGGCGCATCAGTGACTTGTTCCCACATTTCGTTTTGAGGTGCATGTGTTGTGTTCGAGTTTTCTTTAGATTTTCTGATAGAATTCCATGGTAGTTGTGCTGATGCATATAGATCCATCTTTTGGTCGTTGTTGAACTGAAACCTTGGATTTCCTTGAGCTCTGTTGTAAAGAAAATAATGATTGTTGTAAACAGAGAGAGATTTAGACGAATATGAGAGGGTGAAGACTTTGTCGCCGCAAGAGATGAGCCCCGATGTGGCGGAGGCTCTAGGGTTTCCGATCGGCCATGGGAGAGGGAGAGAGCGACGATGGTTTTGTTTTGCTGATACGTTGATTTGGGATTTTTCATTCCCGTAGATGTGGCTTAAGGGATAACTTGGGCCTTAAGCCTAATCTCCCTTATTCACTCATCATTTAGACCATACACCCCACTTCATTATCCGTACCCCCATGCGATTGGGTTGTTCTTTTTAGGCCCATACTGATTATTTAGAATGATTTGAGAATTTTAATCTTTGAAAATATTTTAGAATTTAGTTAGATCTCTTTTTTTTAGAAATAATTGTAGATTAATTAGAATTATAAGGTGATTTAGAATGATTTTAGAATTTTTAATTTAATTTAGAATGATTTTATAATTTTATTTTTGAAAATATTTTAGAATTTAATTAGATTTCTTTTTTTATAGAAATAATTGTAGATTAAATAGAATTATAAGGTGATTTAGAATTATTTTAGAATTTTTAATTTAATTTAGAATGATTTTATAATTTAAATCTTTGAAAATATTTTAGAATTTAATTAGATTTCTTTTTTTAGAAATAATTGTAGATTAATTAGGATTATAAGGAGATTTAGAATTATTTTAGAATTTTTTAATTTAATTTAGAATGATTTTAGAATTTAATCTTTGAAAATATTTTAGAATTTAATTAGATTTCTTTTTTTAGAAATAATTGTAGATTAATTAGAATTATAAGGTGATTTAGAATTATTTTAGAATTTTTAATTTAATTTAGAATGGTTTTAGAATTTAATCTTTGAAAATATTTTAGAATTTAATTAGATTTCTTTTTTTAGAAATAATTGTAGATTAATTAGAATTATAAGGTTATTTAGAATTATTTTAGAATTTTTAATTTAATTTAGAATGATTTTAGAATTTAATCTTTTAAAATATTTTAGAATTTAATTAGATTTCTTTTTTAGAAATAATTGTGGATTAATTAGAATTATAAGGTGATTTAGAATTGTTTTAGAATTTTAATGTAATTTAGAATGATTTTAGAATTTAATCTTTATTAATAATTTAAAATTAATATTTTGGATAATAGTTTAGAATTGAGATTTTCGATTGTTTAATATTGTTTTGAGTTTTGATTTAATGATACTTTTGTTAATTGTTTAAACTTTAGTTATTTGTTTTAGATTTAACATTTTATTGCGATTCTCTTGTTATTCCATGTTGATTTCAACTAACACCTAACATTTAACGATTAACTCTAATTTTTTAATTTCCGCAATTAACATCTAACTCTTTTAAATCCCGCTTCTAACATTTATTTTTTTGTGTATTTACTTTACTTCGCTTTATGTTGTATCATTGTACATTCTTCATCTCATCTTAAAATGAATCTAAAAAAAATAAAGACTTAAAAGATACAAGTAGATTATAATTCTCATGCCATCAATTCAAACCAATTTTTTAAAAACAAATAGAACTTCTCGATTTAAAGTCGAGCCCATTTTAAATGCCTTTGTAAGTCGATCGCTTGAAAAACATCGCCATCAACCTCACATGGCTTACTTTTGGGCTTTCTTACAATGAGACCTATTCGGTTTTAATTAATCGATTAAATGGGTTATTCACCAAATAAATTCAATTCATTCACAAGAATGCAAATATTAAAACCTCGATCCGACATCGAAAGTTAAATTAAAATACTTAATCACATCTAAACAACACTTCATTTGAAAATGAAAAGGGGGATGGTTTTGAGTTTTCAACTCCTCTCCTCGATTATTTGAATACGAGTTTTCTTACTCGGTTAGTCAAATGGTCGTCATTTCTAATTCATTTAAGTACAAACAAATCAAATCCTTTTATAATAACAAAACGAAAAGGGAGATGACTTTGAGTCTTCAATTTTTCTCCTAGATTATTTGAATACAAGTTCTCTTACTTGGTCAGTCAAATAATTGTCGTTCCTCTACAAACTTCAAAACCCGATTAAATCAAAATATTTTCACAATGAGCTAAATGAAAAGGGAGTTGACTTTGAGTTTTCAATTTCTCTCCTCAATTGTTTGAATACGAGTTTTCTTACTCGGTCAGTCGAACAATTGTCATTTTTCCGCAAATTAATAAATTAATCAAATCATTTCATAATAAATTATATGAAAGGGGGATGGTCTTGAGTCTTCAATTCCTCTTCTCAAGTGCTTGGATATGAGTTGTCTTACTCAGCCATTCGAGCACTTGTCGTTCATTCTAAAAATACATCAACCATACACAAACTTATTTTCGTAATCACTCAGATGAAAAAGAAAGTGGTCTTGAGTCTTCTATTCCCTTTCCCGGTTATTAGGATACGAGTTGTCTTACTCGGTTATCCGAGTATTCGTCATCCGTTTAAAATACCTTAACCATCATTCAAATCCTTTCCATAATTAAGGATGAAAAAGAAAGTGGTCTAGAGTCTTCTACTCCCTTTCCCGACTGTTAGGATACGAGTTGTCTTACTCGACTATCCGAGTAATCGTCATCCAACCAAAAACATCATAACCAATCAAACAAAATATCCAACATATTAATCCAACTTTTCACCCTCGTGTGATCAAAACTCTTTTCAGAAAGAACATTGTTTAATCCTTTCTAATGCGCACAACAAACTAGTGCTTAAGCCTCCGCCGAGAGTAGACAAGCCAACGTTTAGCCTTTAGGATGCGATCTAAACAGTCGTTCATTAAAAAATCAACTAACTGTAGTTCCCCGAACTACGAATGCTCTGATTTCTTTATTTAAGGATATATAGGCAGGAGATTGTTGTATCTTCGCGAGCACACTAATAAAAAACCTCCCCTTTCTCCTTTCTGAGGTTTTCATCCATTTTTATATTTTATAACCCAAAGATAACAAACAAACATAAATTAACACTCGAAACACACATTAGAACTAAAAGGTTCCCGTTGAGTACAACGGATGTAAGGGGTGCTAATACCTTCCCCTTACATAATCCACTCCCGAACCCGAATATGGTTGCGACGACCATTATTCCATTATTCCATTTCCTAAAGGTTTTATCGATATTTCCCTATCCCTTCATTGGGATAAATAAAGTTCGGTGGCGACTCTGTTCGAACACTAAATATTTTCCGCGACCATCGCGAGGAATCGTATTTTTCGAGATGCGACAGATGGCGACTCTGCTGGGGACTAGCTCCAAGCAAGAGAGAGTGAAGCCTAATTTAGTTCAGTTGATGTATTGTGTGTTTATCATTTACTCTGTTATTATTATGTTGTCATGATGATTGTATTGTGATTTATTGAACATGTATTATTTGGGGCTCTTTGGTCGGTGATACTTTGTGAGATAGGCTCTCTACCCGAGTCTGAGAAAAAACATAAGATTAAGTTGGTGGTTGTGTAGTGGGCGCCCACAAGGAGTCTTCCTTGTTGGGAAGAAATGAAGACCCCGCCTAGAGGAGATTCTCTTGAAATATTATTGCCCGACGAGTTTTCGTCACGACGATAGTGTTCTCAAGTTGGATCAATGACTCTAGGGACCTTTTTAACCCATTATACCCGGTGGTTATGTAGTATCTACCTGAAAAGTCCCAGATTTATTGGGTTAATACGAAAGCCTCAATCAGATGAGATCCCTTGGACGTATTACTACCTTACAGTAATATTTCCAACCTCGATCTATGACTCTGAGAACCTTATTAGAACCTTGGACTCGAGAGTTGTGTAGTATGGACCCACTAGGAGTCTTCCTCTTTGGGACTATACGAAGGCCTCACCCAAACGAGACTCTGTTTAGGGATGTTAATAGCGGATGAGTTTTCATCATGACAATAATTTTCTTAAACATTGATTGATGACTTTGGGAACTTCTTACCTTTAGCGTTCTACCAAAAGGGTTTTGTTTAGTAACCAAGAATACCCGCCCACACGACGTATATATTAACCTACATGTGGCACGCATAATATCATTCATAGCATAACATTCCTACTATTTTATTTCCAAAGGAATCTGAGTATCATGAGTTGCAGGAATTCAAGAAACATGGAATCAAGCAAAAGAAACATTTACTCCTTCAAGTTCAAGGATCCCGATCTGAAGAATTTACGTAACTTGGTCTCTCAGATGCACCCTGTATACAGAATCACCTTTGGAAAGAATTATGGCAATTTGCTCAGCATCCTCAATCAACAAGTGGACCATACAGCCTTGATCACTTTAGCCCAATTTTATGACTTACCTTTAAGATGCTTCACACTCCAAGACTTCCAGCTAGCACCAATGTTGGAAGAATTCGAGCGTCTTGTTAGGATTCCTATGAAGGACAAGCCACTATTTGAAGGGACAGATGAATCTTTTCCCCTCAAGGTCATTGTCAGTGCGCTTCACATGGATGAAAAGGAAGCAAAAGACAATTTAGAGACCAAAGGAAATACCAAAGGGTTTTCACTAAGTTTTCTTTTGGAAAGAGCTTATACCCTGTTGAAGGCAGAAAGTTGGGATGCTTGTTACTCTGCTATTGCATTGGCTATCTATGGCATCGTCCTGTTCCCTAATATGGATGGTTTCGTAGACATGACTGCCATTTGTGTCTTCCTTACTATGAACCCAGTACCCACTTTGTTAGCCGATGTCTATTGTCACATAAGTCATAGGTATACTAAGAAGAAGGGGTTGATCGCTTGTTGTGCTCCTTTATTGTATCAGTGGTTTCTAGAACATCTTCCGAAGACAGGTGCTTGGGTTGAACAGACAGATATTAGTTGGCCTTAGAGATTGGGATCACTCTGATCTGAAGATCTCTCTTGGTACTCCAAAGAATATATCAACGCGGACATCATATTCAGTTGTGGAGATTTCCCAAATCTACCGCTCATTGGAACTCAAGGATGTGTAAATGCTAATCTAGTTCTATCTCTCAGACAACTTGGCTACCCAATGGAAGGCCCTCCAGAGGCAAATTCTTTGGAAGCTTTCTTATTACTTGACTTTGGGGTTGAGAATCCTAGCTTATTCCAGCGAATCAAAGAAGCTTGGAAGAATATCAATTGAAAAGGGAAAGCTGAGTTAGGGAAAGCAAATGGGATTACAAAAGAACCATATTTTCAGTGGGTAAAGGAAAAGGTGCAAATAATTAAAATGCCATTTGTCATTCAGACACCTATACCTCTTCCTGAACCTAAGCTCACCCATGTCCCTATTGAAGAAATGGAGGAACTCAAGACCTCCATGGCAAAGTTAGAAAAAGAGAATGAAGAGCTGCAGATAAAACTCCAGCAAACCGTCAATGAGAAAAACAATATGAAGTGGGATCTTGAGAGACAAGAGGCACAACTTCAAGCCCACGTGGAAAAGTTCAACAAGGAGGAGCATAAGAGAAAGAAGATCAAAGTGGGATTAGAACAGGCTGATCATTGTTTGGATACTCTTAAGGGTCAACTACGACAAGCTCAGAAAGAATGTCAAGACAATGAGCGTTTGTGGCATCTAGCCACAAAGGAGAACAAGACAATAAGGGATACACTTGGGGATCAGATAAAAGAACTTACCAATTTTGTTCGTCAGGAAAAAGCTGAAGTAGATCAGGAGCGCTGACTCAAGAAAATAGCCACTGAAGCTTCTAGGGTGTCACCCATGGTATGGGAGGAGAAGTGTCGAGAAGTAAGAGATGCCATGGAGTCTGTAAGTTATTGGAAGAACCAGCTATAGTCATTACACCAAGACAACTCCATATGGTTGAAAGAGCGAGACTATGTGATTGAAGATTATGAATCCTTTAAGAAGACCATAAGCTTTTTATAAGGAGATAGGGATAAGTTTCGTGCAAAACTCGATGGGCTAGTAGGATTCTGTAATTGGGCAGCTAAAGAATTGCCATGGAGGTTGAGAGACGCAGTCGAAGAGTTGAAAGAAGATAGCACTCCTCCAACCATAATCAATTTCGTTCTGCTCTGGAAAGGGTTGTTGAAGAGATTCAACGAGGAGCTAGAAGAGCTTCAGGCCAGAAAGCCAACTGTTTAATTTGCTTATGTCTTGTATTTTGTTTCTTTAACAAATGTACTTTTGAACTATGACCTTTTTGGACCTCTATGTTATGTATTGGAATGAATGACGTTTAAAAATTATTCCATTATTGCTATTCTAAGTATTTTTTGTTTCTTCGAATTACTAACAACTAATGAAACTCGAATGACTCCCTGGAAATAAAATACGCATAACATTCGCATCTTCATTATGCATCACACTTCATGAAAATCAAAAAACTTACCCAACCTTTTTACCCTTTATCCAGCCACACTGACTAATCAACACTGGTACGAGACGCGAAGCAAATACAAGATGACATTAGAAAAAGTTGAGGCCAACCAGATTACCATGAGGACAAACATCAATACGATCCAGGAGAAGATGGATCAGCTGTTGGAAACAATGCTTGCGATCGCTCAGAGAGAGAGAGGAGCTAGGAGGAAGAAGCTAGGGCAAGAAGGAATGATGGCGCACCAGGTTCGAATCCCCAAGACGAAAGTTATATCCCCACCAAGAAGAGATTGGTTCAGATACCAGTAGGAGGCAAAGGAGATGCAGACCGTGCAGAACCTTCTGATACGTCTACTCATCATGGATCCGAGATTGGAGATGACCAGTATGATGCATTCTATATGCCTGATCAACCAAAGCCTAAGGTACTTTCAGATCCTGCTGCAGATAGGCTCCGTGCCCTGGAAATGAAAATCAAAGCCATAGAAGGAAACAACATCTTCGGTGCTTCTGCCATGAACATGCGTTTGGTATCGAATTTAGTCATCCCAGCTAAATTTAAAACTCCTGATTTCGAGAAATACAAAGGACAGACTTTTCCAAGAAGTCACCTGGTGATGTATTTCAGGAAAATGGTTGTTCATACCGAAAATGACAAACTACTTGTACACTGTTTCCAAGACAGTTTGAGTGGAGCATCTCTGAGATGGTATATGAGTTTAGAACAGGGGCGAATTCAGAGTAGGGAGGATTTGGCTGACGCATTTCTCTGTCAGTACAAATACAACTTAGATATGGCACCCGACCGAATGCAGTTGAAAGGGATGGCTATGAAGGAGAGTGACTCATTCAAAGAATACGCCCAGCGATGGAGAGAGTTGGCTGCTCAGGTAGAGCCACCATTGTCTGAGAAGGAGATGACTGGGATATTTGTGGACACCTTGAAGGACCCATTCTTTGATCGATTAGTAAGTAGTGCAACATCTGACTTTGCACATCTAGTTACGACTGAAGACCGCATAGAGAAAGGGTTGAGGGATGGAAAGATTCCTGGAGCAGTGACAGCATCTAGCGCACCAAAGAAATATTCTGGAGGCTTCCCAAGGAAAAGAGAAGGTGAAACAAACGCCATATCCAGGAACTATAATGGGAAGCAACAAGCTTCATATGGTCAAGTCGTTGCTGTGGTACCTATACCCTATCAACAGCCGATGCAGCAACAATAAATGTATCAACCACAACATCAACAACATCATCATCAGCAAAATACCGCACCACCAAGACAGTTCAAGCCAAGACCTCCAAGGAGACAACTTGATCCTCTACCAGTACCCTATAGTAAGATATTCCCATATCTGCAGAAGGAGGGCCTCCTAACATTGAGGGAGTTGAAACCATTTGTTTTTCCGTATCCACCTGGATACGACGCTAATGCCCATTGTGAATTTCACATGGGAGCACCTGGTCATACTTTGGAAAACTGTTTCGCATTTCAGAATCGAGTACACGACTTAATCGAAGCCAAGTCCGTTTCTTTCACTCCAAGACGCCCGAACGTGAATACCAACCCTATGCCGACGCATAAGGATGCTTCCGTCAGTGCCATTGAGGAGAGTGATGAAGGCAAACTGATCCGTAAGGTTGAAGAGATTCAAACCCATATCACCATGATAGGAGCACAATTGCTGAAGAGTGGTCTGATCCTGGAAGAGCTGGTTGAGGAAGATAATAATGAAGAGTTGAGGAGTTTTATACAACAAATGCTGGATCGAGGCGAGTTACAGATAACTTACCGTGTCAAGAGCAAGCGTCAGGAAGAGATAGTCGTGTTAGATATCCCCTATGATGAGGTCAAATTAGAAATACCTATAAGCCCGTTGGTGATAGAGTTCCCAGCACCATTCGAATATAAAGATGAGAAGGCAGTCCCATGGATATATCATCCCAGAGCTTTTAAGTAGGGGCAGAAAGATAAACCTTTAATGATTAACGAACCAAATGTCACTTCAATTGTGGGCCCAGCAGGATTGGCGCGCAGCGGCCTAGTGTTCGCACCAAGAACTGCTGATACTTCTGAGAGAGCTAAAGGGAAGGAGGCTGTTGTCCAGATCCCTATCCCTAATCAGGGGATGCAAGAGTTGCACATGTCTCCTAAAGCTGCTGTTACTCGTGATGAGGCTGAGGAGTTTTTGAGAATAATCAAGAAGAGTGATTACAAGGTGGTGGACCAGCTAAACCAAACACCCTCCAAAATTTCCATGTTATCTCTCCTACTCAACTCAGAAGCACACAGGAATTCGCTGTTGAAGGTATTGAGCGCCGCTCATATCACCAAAGACATAACAATAGAACAGTTTGATGATGTAATAGCTTGTGTGACTACTGGAAATTTCTTGGGTTTTAATGATGACGAACTACTGATTAAAGGAAAGAACCATAACAAGGCTCTCCACATCTCTTTGAAATGCATGGATACAGGTGTTGGTAGACACAGGTTCCTCATTGAACGTCATGCCAAAGACAACTTTGATAAAACTGCCAGTGGAAGGGATAAGTATGAAGCCCAGCACCCTAATCGTAAAGGCATTTGATGGCTCAAGGCGAGCAGTGATATGAGAGGTTGACTTACCAACCAAGATAGGTCCAACTATTTTCAATATCACGTTCCAGGTCATGGATATACATCCTGGTTACAGTTGCTTACTCGGGAGACCCTGGATTCACTCCGCAGGTGCTGTCACCTCCACTCTGCATCAAAAACTAAAATTCATCACAAATGACAAGATGATCGTGGTTGGAGGAGAAGAAGATATCTTGGTTAGTCACTTGACATCTTTCCGATATATCGAGGTGGATGGTGAAATCACTGAGACACCCTTCTAATCCTTAGAAGTAGTAAACATGATGGCCATTCAACAGACCTTGGAGGTCCCGAAATCCGGACCATCCATGGCCTCATGGAAAGGAGCTAAAGTTGTTATGGAAAGTGAAAATGCGCAAGGTTGGGGCAAAGTGGTGGAATTGAAAGAGAAACGAGACAAGTTTGGCTTGGGGTATGACCCATCATCACACAAGGTTGGTAACCAATCTGACAAAGAGAAGATTCCTCCTGTGGAGAAAATGTTCACTAGCGTTGGTCACATCTTTGGCAAGCAAGTGGAAATGATCAGTGAAAAAGACTGCAAGGAGGGGGTGTCCAGCTGGATGCGTCAAGCCGCACCTAATGAAGAACTAACAAACTGGAAGGCTGTGGAAGTTCCCCAAATATTTCAAAAGTAATTTTATCATTCTTAGACAAAACCCTGTGCTCTGCCCAAGGCACAGTGGCATGTTGTAGGGCCTCCTTTATCTTTTTCAAGAGTTTTTATCATTGATGAAATGACGTTTTGCATTCAAATTTTTGTTCCTTTTCTTTTGTTTTGATCTATTTACGAAAATGGCAATCAATTTTTATGCACGCACTTTCTAAATAAACTGCATAAATCATAACATGCAGAAACACCACCGAGACCATTGATAACGACACTGCTATGGTCCAATATGACTTTGATTGTCCAATCTACCAAGCTGAAGACGAAGTGGGGGAAGATTGCGAACTCCTTGAAGAGTTGGCCAGATTACTCAGACAAGAAGAAAAGGTCATTCAACCATACCAGGAAGACGTTGAAGTTATCAATCTGGGAACAAAAGAAGATAAGAGAGAAGTAAGGGTAGGCGTCGCGCTTCAAGATACAGTGAAGACAAGACTGATAGAGCTCCTCCACGAATATGATGACGTGTTTTCTTGGTCATACCAAGACATGCCCGGATTAGACACTAATATTGTGACTCACAAGCTTCCCTTTAAAGAAGAATGCCCTGCTGTCAAACAAAAGCTAAGAAGAACTCGACCAGATATGGCTCTCAAGATTAGAGAAGAAGTGAGAAAGCAGTTTGACGCTGGTTTCTTGGAAGTCGCTAAATACCCACAATGGGTTGCCAACATTGTACCGGTTCCGAAGAAGGATGGAAAAGTCCGCATGTGCGTGCACTATCGAAACTTAAACAGAGCTAGTCCCAAAGACGATTTCCCATTACCTCACATTGATGTACTGATGGATAACACCGCTCAGTTCTCTGTGTTTTCCTTTATGGATGGTTTCTCAGGATACAACCAAATTAAAATGGATCCCGAAGACATGGAGAAGACCACGTTCGTTACTCCTTGGGGCAACTTTTGTTACAAAGTGATGCCGTTTGGTTTAAAAAACGTTGGGGCAACATATCAACGTGCCATGGTGACTCTCTTTCACAACATGATTCATGAAGAGATTGAGGTGTACGTCGATGACATGATTGCCAAATCCCAGACAGAAGAAGAGCACATCACCCACCTGGAAAAACTATTTACTCGTTTGAGGAAGTTTAGGTTGAGACTTAATCCTAATAAATGCACATTTGGGGTGTGATCTGGGAAGCTTTTAGGCTTTATTGTAAGCCAAAAGGGAATTGAAGTAGATCCTGACAAGGTTCGAGCCATTCAGGACATGTCTGCACCAAAGACTGAGAAGGAGGTTCATGGTTTCTTAGGGAGACTAAATTACATCGCCAGGTTTATTTCTCACCTTACTGCAACATGCAAACCAATATTCAAGCTTCTGAGGAAGAATCAAGGCGTGGAGTGGAATGAGGATTGTCAGATAGCCTTTGATAAAATCAAGGAATACTTGCAAGAGCCACCGATTCTAATGCCACCTGCCGAAGGAAGACCTCTCATCATGTATCTAATCGTGCTTGATGAATCCATGGGTTGTGTATTGGGACAACAAGATGAGACTGGTAGAAAAGAGCATGCCATCTACTATCTGAGCAAGAAATTTAATGATTGTGAGACCAGATATTCATTACTCGAGAAGACTTGTTGTGCACTCGCGTGGGTTGCTAAGCGTCTCAGGCAGTACATGCTAACTCACACAACTTGGCTGGTATCTAAAATGGATCCTATCAAGTACATATTCGAGAAACCAGCTCTCACTGGTAGGATTGCTCGATGGCAGATGTTGTTGTCAGAATATGATATCCAATATGTTGCACAAAAAGCGATCAAGGGAAGCGTACTAGCAGACCATCTTGCTCACCAACCACTGGAGGATTACCAATCTTTGAAATTTGACTTTCCAGATGAGGACATCATGGCTGTTAAGGATGTTGAAGACTCCGAACTAGAGGAAAGCCTCGAGCCAAGAGCAGGTTGGACGCTCATGTTTGATGGTGCCTCAAATGCAATAAGCCCTGGAATTGGGGCAGTGCTGATGTCTCCCAAGAATTTCCATCTACCATTCACCGCAAAGCTCTGTTTTACCTGCACAAACAACATGGCCGAGTATGAAGCTTGCATACTAGGGTTGGAAGAAGCTATTGAGTTGAAGATCAAGATACTAGAAGTATTCAGGGACTCCGCTTTAGTCATACATCAGATCAGAGGCGATTGGGAAACAAGACATGCTAACCTAATTCCATACCGGGATTATGTGCTGAAGTTACTCCCAAAGTTTGACGAAGTCACCTTCTCTCACATTCCTCGAGAAGAGAATCAGATGGCAGATGCCTTAGCAACTCTGGCCTCCATGTACAAATTGATATGGCCCAACCATCAGTCTCATATTGAAATTAGGCGTTTCAATGAACCTGCTCATTGCCTAACGACAGCAGAAGAGCCAGATGGTAAACCCTGGTTTCTGATATCAAACATTATCTAGAGAACCAAGAGTATCTGGCAGAGGCTTCCAGCCTTGACAAAAGGACCCTCTGGAGGTAGGCATCAAAGTTCCTCTTGAATGGGGAGGTATTGTACAAGCAAAACTACGACATGGTTTTGTTAAGGTGTGTGGACAAACACGAAGCAGATCAGCTTATGAGGGACATACACGAAGGTTCTTTCGGTACGCACGCCAATGGGCATGCCATGGCCAAGAAAATTCTAAGGGCAGGTTACTACTGGTTGACGATGGAAGCTGACTGTTACCATTACACCAAAGCATGCCACAAGTGTCAAATCTATGCTGACAAAATACATGTACCGCCTATCCCGCTGAATGTCATAGCATCACCTTGGCCTTTCTCTATGTGGGGCATCGACATGATTGGAATGATAGAACCCAAAGCGTCGAATGGACACAAATTTATCTTGGTGGCCATAGATTACTTTACCAAATGGGTGGAAGTCGCGTCTTATGTGAATGTCACAAAGCACGTAGTCGCCCGTTTCTTGAAAAATAACATCATATGTCGATATGGTATTCCCAACAAAATCATCACTGATAATGGGTTCAATCTCAACAACAAGACCATGGATGAGTTATGCGCAACATTCAAGATCGAGCATCACAACTCATCACCCTATCGACCTAAGATGAATGGGGTTGTTGAAACTGCAAATAAAAATTAAGAAGATCACCCAAAAGATGGTTGTTACGTACAAGGATTGGCATGGGATGTTACCTTTTGCGTTACATGGCTATCGCACGTCGATACGAACTTCAACAGGGGCAACTCCTTATTCCTTGGTATACGACATGGAAGCAGTTCTCCCTATAGAAGTATAGATCCCCTCGATGAGAGTCCTGATGGAGGCTAAGCTAGACGAGGCAGAATGGGTTCAATCAAGGTATGACGAGCTCAACCTTATTGAGGAGAAACGCTTAAAAACGTTAGGTCGCGGTTAACTCTATCAGAGGCGTCTTAAAAAAGCATTCGACAAGAAAGTTCGTCCCAGGGTGTTTCAAGAGCGAGATTTAGTACTGATGAAAATCTTTCCCATTCACAAAGACTCTAGAGGGAAATGGACACCAAATTATGAAGGTCCGTTTGTGGTGGTTAGAGCCTTTTCCGGAGGCGCTCTAATTCTAGCAACTATGGACGGTGATGAGTTGCCGCTCCCCACCAATACTGATGCTGTTAAAAAGTACTTCGCCTAAAAAAGTGGAATAATAAAAGCCGCTAAATTGAAAACCTGAAAGGGCGATTTAGGCAAAAGAATGGCTATCCCGGTGGATTGAAAACCCGAAAGGGCGATCCAGGCAAAAATTAGGGATAAAAATAAAAGAGTTTGACCCGCTGAGTTGAAAACCCGAAAGGGCGGCTCAGGCAAAAATGGGTATCCCAGTGGATAGAAAACCCGAAAGGATGGTCCAGGCAATAGTTAGGGATTAATTCCAATGCAAAGAGTTTTACTTACGGACATCTGACATACCCTCGAAGACAAAGAATCAGTCTACCTCACTTTTCAAAAGCAAAGTGCTCAGGCTATCAAAGACATAAGGATCATAGCAGTGTGGAAACTTAATAAGAACTTAATTCTCATTGCCATTCTGTTTCTATGCACAACAATTACCTCATTAAGGAATTGCGTCTTTATGTACAATCACCCATTTAAGGGTCAAATCAATAAAAGAAAATTTTTCTCAACAAAGTGTGCTCAAATCATTTTTTATTTTATCTGTTTGTTTGCAAAGAACCTTTTATTTTTTATAAACATCCCTTTTAAAAAACTATTGGAGAAAATAAAATGCATGTTTGAATAAAGTGGTAAAATTGCTTTTGAAACAGTAAGCGGACAAATCCTTTAGTCCCAGAGATTCACTCTTGTCTTTCATAAAGGTGGGGGACTGATTGCAGACGGTTATGTTCCTTTCACCTACTAATTCATACCTCTCATAAATGTACTCATGGTATAGCCAGACCGGGGCAAGGCTCCATCACATTTCCAACAAAAACATTGATAGATCATGGACGGAGTATCGTGTGTTGAAAAGTCTGAACCTTTCAATGATTCAGAACAACCCAAATATATTCCCAAAACCACCTAGCAGGGGCATTAAAATTTGATCTCCGTTGATCGCCCCAGTGATAAAAAAATCCATATTGTTGGCATCATACCTTAAAGCGAAATGTCTTAACCAGGGCATATCCAATTACCTAGTTGCATTCCTACATCCATCACAGGCATCATTTCATGCATAATTTCCTGCCAAACAAGGGAATTCAAAAAACACAGTCATATCAATCATCAGCATACTCATGCATAACACTCCCACAAAATGGAAATTTCAACAAAATAAAAATCATTCGCATTCCTACATGCACAGTCAAATATCCCCAGTAAAATTGCATACTTACATACATCCCATGCATGGAATTCCCACCTAAAGTGGAACATCATACAAAAATCAAATATAAAATAACAGGATCCAAGGTCACTCGTATATGTCTCGGACACTCCTTATTTCCAAATGAAGTCATTACCCTACACAAGCTCGTAGGGTTACTTCTCAGCAAATCACTTTTCAACTTTTTTAATAATGATATTCCTAGCATTTTTCTTTACAGTCATTGCTCCCCAAGCAGAGGTTACCCTAAAAAGTCTCTTATGAGCTTTTCCCCTGCAGAGCATTCCTAGTAGATCTCCCTCAAAAGGAGTCTTTTCAAAAATTCCCCCAACAGACGAATATTCGAGATACTGCTTCATTTATCTGAAGAATCTCACTTATCTGTTTGAGATACTGCTTCATTTATTTGGAGAGTCTCATTTATCAGTTTGAGACGCTACTTCATCAATATGAAGAGTCTCATTTTATTCGAGATACTGCTTCATTTATCTGAAGAGTCTCATTTCAATTTTTTTAGAGATACTGCTCTAAGTATCCTCGGAAAGTCTTAGATTCAATTAAGGTATTTTTCCCTTGCTGGAATATCTTAATTCTATCATATAAGATGATGTTTCAACCCGATACAGAGAATCTCATTTTTACTGTTCGAGATACTGCTTCATCAATATGAAGAGTCTCATTTTAGATTTTTTTAGAGATACTGCTCTAAGTATCCTCGGAAAGTCTTAGATTCAATTAAGGTATCATTCCCTTGTTTGGAATATCTTAATTCTATCATATAAGATGATGTTTCGACCCGTTACAGAGAATCTCATTTTTACTGTTCGAGATACTGCTTCATCAATATGAAGAGTCTTATTTCAGATTTTTTTAGAGATACTGCTCTAAGTATCCTCGGAAAGTCTTAGATTCAATTATGGTATCATTCCCTTGTTCGGAATATCTTAATTCTATCATATAAGATGTTGTTTCGACCCGATATAGAGAATCTCATTTTTACTGTTCGAGATATTGCTTCATCAATATGAAGAGTCTCATTTCAAATTTCTTTTAGAGATACTGCTCTAATATCCCCGGAGAGTCTTAGATTCAATTAAGGTATTTTTCCCTTGCTGGAATATCTTAATTCTATTATATAAGATGTTGTTTCGACCCGATACAGAGAATCTCATTCTTACTGTTTGAGATGCTGCTTCATCAATATGAAGAGTCTTATTTCAGATTTCTTTTAGAGATACTGCTCTAATATCCTCGGAGAGTCTTAGATTCAATTAAAGTATTTTTTCCTTGCTGGAATATTTTAATTCTATCATATAAGATACTGTTCTGACGACTCCTAGAAAGCCTTGATTGTTCCATTTTACTGTGGGATAATGTCTTTTGCCACTTCTCACCGCATTTTCTTCCTTTCATTGCCTAGGACAAAATTTGGGTCTTCTTGTATTTAATTATCTCCCACCGTGAATGCGTAAAGACTACTGTCATTATTGTAACACCCTTCTAAAATACCCCAATATTAATTAAAACAACAAACATAATTCAGAGTAAATATGCAATTAAGGGTGTCACACTTGACACTTCACACCATTTTCCAAATAACTGGTCATACTCATTTGTTTATCAAAATAAAACATTGCACAATACGCAGCGGAATAAAATCCAACAATGAACAAAACATGTAACACATCACATGTAAAACTTGTTCAACAACCACAATTGAAAACAAAGTAAACATCCCGTCCCGATGTTACATCTACCAGAGCATGACCCACTAAGGAACTACACTAGACTCCAAGCACTAGCTTCTACTCAATCACTGCTCGTTACCTGAAACATAGTTGTAAGGATGAGTTCCTCAATCGATATAATAAGCATTATAAAATATCATGTAATGCTAAGTAAATGAACACATCTCATCACCCTAATCATATCACACATTCAGTAACGGCAACATCAACTCATACTCATAATCCTGCTCAACATAAACATCAAAACACACGTATAATATTGGAACACATCCATTCATATTATACACAATACATACATTATGCAATGAGACTCCATGCATGCGGTACCGACTATTCGTGAACACATAGTTCAACCTCACCGATCAAATCCAGATACGGCTACCAAGCTCACTAGTCCCACTCATTTGAGACCTAGTGACTCACATCACTAATTCCTCACCATGGGAATTAGCTACCACCCCAAGGGCTATGCTATGCACGCTAAATCACCTAGCATGCAAACATCAACAACAATCCACAATAATTCATCACTAATTCCTCACCATGGGAATTAGCTACCACCATAAAGGCCACAATATGCAAGCTAAATCACTTAGTCATGCAAACACCAACAATCATCCACAATGGACATATGCTCACACTCTAAGCCATAAACAGTCCATTCGCAATTGCATACATAATAGATACATCCACAGCATTATGCATACAATCATACATCATCCACATATTTATCACATAATCATATCATGCCACATAATCAATCACGGTATTAGCACGCTCTACTAATACCCCTACCGCTCAAAACAACGGGAAATGATCCCTATTATATCATATGCCAATATAGGCCAAACATCAAACATGCACACCACATGTAAATATAAATTTTTCACTTTTCACACAGTGTTAACCGGTTAACGCCCTGGGTTAACCGGTTAACGCAACACAGAACACGCTTCCTGGCAATTCACAACAGTGTTAACCGGTTAACACCCTGAGTTAACCGGTTAACGCAAGACAGACAGCAATATTTCACAATTCATAACAGTGTTAACCGGTTAACACCCTGGGTTAACCGGTTAACGCAAGACAGAAAGTTGTTCCTGCGCTAACACGAAGCAGAATGCAGAATTCCCCGCATTTTCCGCCGTTGGAGGACTTCCGGACCTCCGATTCCAATTCCGTAAAAAGCTACACTTTCGGAAAATCAAGACTCATCCAATTACAAATTCAATTACAGCTTTAACATAACTTATTCATCTCAATTTTTCAGCATTCAACATCCCAATTAGGGTCAAATCAATGGCTTATCACTACCCATTACATGTTAACCCATAATACCCATTAAACGAAGATAAACCCCCCTTACCTGAGTTAATCCGGCAATTCCTATAGCTTCAAGCTTTTCCCTTCTTCAACCCTTGCGCTCTTGCTCTTCCTCTTTGCCCTTTCTCCACTTTTGGTCGCTTCTCTGCTTTCACGGGAAAACTCTCTTTACCAAATGGAACTCTTTATATATTCCAACTTTATTATTCCAATTTATATTATTCCAATAATAATAATAATTCCAAATAATATTCCAATAATAATCTAATTATTTAATTAAATTAATAAATATACTATTAACTTAATTTAAATAATTATCATATTTTATCGGGGTGTTACAATTATCACTTACGAGTTTGAGGTAATTAAATAGGGGCAACTGTCATACCCCAATTTTGTCCGGCCATTTGTGGTTTACCCGTGAGATCTCTTTGTTTCAAAGGCCCATTTGCATAAGTGTGATCATAATCTAAAATATGGTTTGAATCTTTTTACATTACTAATCCAAAACCTATTTTTTTATTAGTAAGTATTAAGAGCCATGTTATTATTTCTATGATCACTATTTACTAGTCCATTTACACATTCCAAGTATTTATACCAAGTTCTCAGTTCTTCATGGGTTCCCAAATTAAATTTGCATTTTTTAGAAACATGTATGTGTTTTTTAAATTAAAAGTCCCATATTTAGGTTTTTGTATTAAAAATAGAATTGTGTTGTTTTTTAAAAATTAAAAGCCCCATATTTAGATTTTTGTATTTAAAATAGAATTGTATTGTTTTTTAAATTAAAAGTTCCATATTTAGATTTTTGTATTTAAAATAGAATTGTGTTGTTTTTTTTATTAAGTCATTATACTTAAGTTAAAAGTGAATTGTTTTCAAAAAAAAAGTTGAAATTGATTAGCATGAATAAATATTGAAGTAAATTTTGAAAGCTTAAAAGGTAATTACATAATTAAAATTTAATTCAATAAGTTCCAAATAATCCAAACACACATTTTGTCTTAAAAAAAAACTAAATTAAGTAATTACAGTGAAAAAATTGCTACAGATGGAAACAGGTTCCTAATAATCAAAAACCAAGTAGCTAGGTTGAAAACTCCCAAGACCAGCGCGCCTCCAAGTGTGCTTTCGTACAGCCACTTTGCCATTCCATCAAAGTCTCTTCAGAGTTGTAATCTGCAGAGAACAAAAATAACTTATTTTTAAAACACTTTTCAAAAGCACTTAGAGAACTGAAAAACAACTAAAAAATTACTCAGATTAAAACTTTATCCATAAGGTTAACCTAAACATCCAAAAAGCACTTTTGACATTAGCTTAAAACAGAACAAACCAAATCCCACATAATCTGGGATGAGAAATTCAAAAAAAGGTAGGAGTTTCTTAAGACTTAATCTGGTCTTCATAAACGATTCATGGGAGGTTAACAGGAGAACAACATACACAGCAAAAGCAATTCCTCTAAAAAACCAGAACAACATACACAACAAAACAATTCTTCAAAAAAAACATAAACCACAACAACAACAGCAAACACACAGCATAAGAACATTAAGAACAACACAGCAATTTCTCTAAAAACCTAAATAAGAACAACAACAACAGAGCAAGACCTTGTTTCTCAGAAGCTACACGAACACAACAATTTCTCTAAAACCCTAAAACACATACACAAGATAACGGGGCGATTCATTTTGAAAACCAGAACAACAACAGTAGACGACAACAGCAAGAACAACATAACATTTTTTTCTAAAAAACCCTAAAACAAAAACAGAAGCAGGAAGAGCAGACAAAGCGCACACCTACTCATTCGTCTCCAAAGCATCTTGAGTTGGTAAAAACCTAACCCTCTACTCCTTGCTCTGTTGGAATTTTGATGATTGTATGTGTGGCCTATCTTTCCTTCTGTGTGATTTGTGCCTCGCATCAGTGACTTGTTCCCACATTTCATTTTGAGGTGCATGTGTTGTGTTCGAGTTTTCTTTAGATTTTCTGATAGAATTCCATGGTTGTTGCGCTGATGCATATAGATCCATGTTTTGGTCGTTGTTGAACTGAAACCTTGGATTTCCTTGAGCTCTGTTATAAAGAAAATAATGATTGTTGTAAACAGAGAGAGATTTAGACGAATATGAGAGGGTGAAGACTTTGTCGCCGCCAGCGATGAGCCCCGATGTGGCGGAGGCTCTAGGGTTTCCGATCGGCCATGGGAGAGGGAGAGAGCGATGATGGTTTTGTTTTGCTGATACGTTGATTTGGGATTTTTCATTCCCGTAGATGTGGCTTAAGGGACAGCTTGGGCCTTAAGCCCAATCTCCCTTATTCACTCATCATTTGGACCATACACCCCCACTTCATTATCCGTACCCCCATGCGATTGGGTTGTTCTTTTTAGGCCCATACTGATTATTTAGAATGATTTGAGAATTTTAATCTTTGAAAATATTTTAGAATTTAATTAGATCTCTTTTTTTAGAAATAATTGTAGATTAGTTAGAATTATAAGGTGATTTAGAATTATTTTAGAATTTTTAATTTAATTTAGAATGATTTTAGAATTTAATCTTTGAAAATATTTTAGAATTTAATTAGATTTCTTTTTTTTTTAGAAATAATTGTAGATTAATTAGAATTATAAGGTGATTTAGAATTATTTTAGAATTTTTAATTTAATTTAGAATGATTTTAGAATTTAAATCTTTGAAAATATTTTAGAATTTAATTAGATTTCTTTTTTTAGAAATAATTGTAGATTAATTAGGATTATAAGGTGATTTAGAATTATTTTAGAATTTTTTAATTTAATTTAGAATGATTTTAGAATTTAATCTTTGAAAATATTTTAGAATTTAATTAGATTTCTTTTTTTAGAAATAATTGTAGATTAATTAGAATTATAAGGTGATTTAGAATTATTTTAGAATTTTTAATTTAATTTAGAATGATTTTAGAATTTAATCTTTGAAAATATTTTAGAATTTAATTAGATTTCTTTTTATAGAAATAATTGTATATTAATTAGAACTATAAGGTGATTTAGAATTATTTTAGAATTTTTAATTTAATTTAGAATGATTTTAGAATTTAATCTTTGAAAATATTTTAGAATTTAATTAGATTTCATTTTTAGAAATAATTGTAGATTAATTAGAATTATAAGGTGATTTAGAATTGTTTTAGAATTTTAATGTAATTTAGAATGATTTTAGAATTTAATCTTTATTAATATTTTAAAATTAATATTTTGGATAATAGTTTAGAATTGAGATTTTCGATTGTTTAATATTGTTTTGAGTTTTGATTTAATGATACTTTTGTTAATTGTTTAAACTTTAGTTATTTGTTTTAGATTTAACATTTTATTGCAATTCTCTTGTTATTTCATGTTGATTTCAACTAACACCTAACATTTAACGATTAACTCTAATTTTTTAATTTCCACAATTAACATCTAACTCTTTTAAATCCCGCTTCTAACATTTATTTTTTTGTGTATTTACTTTACTTCGCTTTATGCTATATCATTGTACATTCTCCATCTCATCTTAAAATAAACCTAAAAATGATAAAGACTTAAAAGATACAAAAAGATTATAATTCTCATGCCATCAATTCAAACCAATTTTTTAAAAACAAATAGAACTTCTCGATTCAAAGTCGAGCCCATTTTAAATGCCTTTGTAAGTCGATTGCTTGAAAAAGCATCGTCATCAACCTCACATTACTTACTCTTGGGTTTTCTTACAATGAGACCTATTCGGTTTTAATTAATCGATTAAATGGATTATTCACCAAATAAATTCAATTCATTCACAAGAATGCAAATTTTAAAACCTCGATCCGACATCGAAAGTTAAATTAAAATACTTAATCACATCTAAACAACACTTCATTTGAAAATGAAAAGGGGGATGGTTTTGAGTTTTCAACTCCTCTCCTCGATTATTTGAATACGAGTTTTCTTACTCGGTTAGTCAAATGGTAGTCATTTCTAATTCATTTAAGTACAAACAAATCAAATCCTTTTATAATAACAAAACAAAAAGGGAGATAACTTTGAGTCTTCAATTTTTCTCCTCGATTATTTGAATACAAGTTCTCTTACTTTGTCAGTTAAATAATTGTCGTTCCTCTACAAACTTCCAAACCCGATTAAATCAAAATATTTTCACAATGAGCTAAATGAAAAAGGAGTTGACTTTGAGTTTTCAATTTCTCTCCTCAATTGTTTGAATACGAGTTTTCTTACTCGGTCAGTCGAACAATTGTCATTTTTCCGCAAATTAATAAATTAATCAAATCATTTCATAATAAATTATATGAAAGGGGGATGGTCATGAGTCTTCAATTCCTCTTCTCAAGTGCTTGGATATGAGTTGTCTTACTCAACCATTCGAGCACTTGTCGTTCATTCTAAAAATACATCAACCATACGCAAACTTATTTTCGTAATCACTCAGATGAAAAAGAAAGTGGTCTAGAGTCTTCTATTCCCTTTCCCGGTTATTAGGATACGAGTTGTCTTACTCGGTTATCCGAGTATTCGTCATCCGTTTAAAATACCTTAACCATCATTCAAATCCTTTCCATAATTAAGGATGAAAAAGAAAGTGATCCAGAGTCTTCTACTCCCTTTCCCGACTGTTAGGATACGAGTTGTCTTACTCGACTATCCGAGTAATCGTCATCCAACCAAAAACATCATAACCAATCAAATAAAATATCCAACATATTAATCCAACTTGTCACCCTCGTGTGATCAAAACTCTTTTCAGAAAGAACATTGTTTAATCCTTTCTATTGCATACAACAAACTAGTGATTAAGCCTCCGCCGAGAGTAGACAAGCCAACGTTTAGCCTTTAGGATGCGATCTAAACAGTCGTTCATTAAAAAACCAACTAACCGTAGTTCTCCGAACTACGAATGCTCTGATTTCCTTATTTAAGGATACGTAGGCAGGAGATTGTTGTATCTTCGCGAGCACACTAATAAAAAACCTCCCCTTTCTCCTTTCTAAGGTTTTCATCCATTTCTATATTTTATAACCCAAAGATAACAAACAAACATAAATTAACACTCGAAACACACATTAGAACTAAAAGGTTCCCGTTGAGTACAACGGATGTAAGGGGTGCTAATACCTTCCCTTACATAATCCACTCCCGAACCCGAATATGGTTGCGACGACCATTATTCCATTATTCCATTTCCTAAAGGTTTTATCGATATTTTCCTATCCCTTCATTGGGATAAATAAAGTTCGGTGGCGACTCTGTTCGAACACTAAATATTTTTCGCGACCATCGCGAGGAATCGTATTTTTCGAGATGCGACAACATCTTTCACTCCTTCGACTCGACCGCTTGGAGACTCTATAACATTGATGAAATTCATCCTGAACCTATCCTCCATAGAACTATGAAAAAATATGGAATTATGATCCCCATCCCTAAGCCACATTTCTCTAGATTTCTGCCTCAAAAGACTTTCCTTTAGAACCAAGTTTCTCCAAACAAAATCGTCGTCTTTGCTCTCCCTTTGACTAGATTAGAAATAATACAACCCTGATTCAGGACAAGAGAACTATCGAAATCAGTCAAATCATTGATAGCATTCTTTATGTTCAAATCGATCCAGCTGAAACCCCTTTTGTTTCAACACTTTAATTTCTCCTTCAACATTTGCAGTTTCTCTTTGAATATGAAATCTCCTCTCCCTTTAACAACTAAATTCTTCCACTCCTTAACAATAAACTCATCATGCTTGATCCAACAGTTGTTAAATCTGAAAGGTTTGGGACCCCAATCCTCAGTATTAGATTTTAGCCAAATTGGACAATGGTTCAAAATGTCCCTCTTCCCAATTTGTTGTCTTGTTATCTTCCAGTTTGAGACCAAAGTTGCACACAAAAGGAACCTATCCAATCTTCTCATAGTGTTCCCTGCCCCGTTGAACCACGTGAAATTACCATCTAAACTGGGAACATCTAACAGCTCCATGTCTTCTATAAAAGCTTTGAACTCCTCGTAGTTTGAACCTCTGTAGCTCATCCTAAGCACCATTCATTAGTCAAATTCTTTCTTTTTAAATTAATCAAAACGTTCCACATATTTCTCCTTTTCAACATGTTATAAGATGCATAGATACTAATAAAATTATAAGTTCTCCCTTTCCAATATGCATTTAAACCAACAGAACCATCCCCCTTAAAGTTGTAACTGAGAGATAAGAAATATTTCCTCCAAAGAATCATCATACCTCCAGAAGCACCATCAACCCTACCGCTAGTCCACTCTACATTCTTAGCTCCCCAAAACTCACCAGCGATCTTACTATCAAAAGTTTGAAGTTGCGTTTCTTGACGGAAACAAATGTCAAACTTACCTACTTGAATGTTGTACCCAATCCCTTTCCTCTTTATTTTTCTACCTCCACCTCTGATGTTGAAAGATAGAATATTCATTTGGAAGATTGTAATGTCGCCACCCAATTATCCTTTTCTTCCTTATCTCTTTTCTCCATTAACGTCACCTCTTTCACAGAATTGCACTTCTTCTTGGCACTCGAAATCCCCAGTCTAGAGATATAATCCCAAATAATACTTCCCACCTTGGATTCCATGTTTTCTCAAAACCTGGAATTTCTTTGATTGACATCAGAATCCGTAGTGGATTCACAACACAACATTGCCCCACCTAAAATTTGGTTCTCATAACCAATAGGACTCTTGCGAGCACTGCTACACCGAAGCTTCTCATCAATGACCTCCACCTCTTAGTCAATCACTTGCTTGCAATTTCTAATTTCCTTTCTATGGCAACAAATTTGTACATAAATTTTACTTCACCTTGGCTGAAGAAGGACGAAATTCATCTCTCTTCAAAATATCCAAAACGACCATATTCTTTTTCGTTTTGGGCTTCCTCCTGATAACTTTATGGCAGGCATCATTAAAGCTAATTGGGCCTAAGTTCTCAATGCCCACAACCAAAGGCCCAACACTTTTGATAGTATCACTCTCTTCAACCTTATTTCCCTAAGTATAAGGCAAAGTCCAAGGACCATAAAAATCCTTAGCCAACTCCACATTTTCCTCAGGTAGATGACACATATTCAGAGGATTAGAAACCTCAACAAGCCTAGGAC